>NW_022111327.1:2206750-2254097 GCF_000313985.2 Echinops telfairi
GATTTCAGCACTTCCTCTTTGTTACGTTCCCCTTGATCCTGCCCTACCAGGTCTCCCACACCCACCTCCCCACCAATTTGGATCGCTTGTTGTTCCCTTAATCTTAAAGTGTCAAGAAAAAGATCAGTTAACATTCTAAACTGCGTTTTAAGAATGAGAGCAATGGGAATGATCAAAAGATGTTCAGTAAAAGATCAAATTAAAACACTGGGTTACAAAACTATATTATGTATTAGAATCTCCTAGAAAGCCTTTTAAAGTACACATCGGAGGGTCCCACAGCGAAGAGATTCTATTTCGATTTGGAAAGGAGATCCAAGAATTTGCACTTCATAGCACAGTCACAGGTTGCTTCTGCTTTGGGTATTCCATTTTGAGAACCACCAGATTTAAAGATCAACTTAACCCCAATAGCTCCCAATCATCCACTTAACTAGAATCCACTATTCTCTCACAGCTTCAGGGCAGAGTATATTGCCACATAGCTTTAATGGTTAGTATTTGTTTTTTATATACACCATTTGTCTTCTCATCTATTTTCATTTTCAACATGTATTTTCCTCTTGACAGAATAGCAAACTGTGTGATGTGTTGTATCCTTCTAATTGGATACATGTTCTTGGTAATCAATTCATTCAAGCATTCAACATCTATTCATTGAGCATTATCTATTTGTCAGACACTGCTAGATGTTGGGGATACCTAGTAAGCTAAATAGATAGACCCATGACCCATTGGAGATTACAGTCTCTTTTTGCCAACCCATGTTTTTCACTCAAATGAAAGTATAATTGATCTGAAAGGAAATAATCTCGTTCTCTATGAGCGAATACAAAGGAACCTGAATTAAGGTGGGAAATGAGAAACTCTGCCTTGAAAAACTAAAGCTAGAAAATAAATTTGAAAGATGAATTAATCACTTGTGGAATTAAGAATTTCATGAATACATTCGCTCTTATGTAAACCAGAACAACAGATAGAAAGTAAATGACAAAGTAATTACCATTTATAAAGAATATGTGCCAGTCACTACGCTTAAAAACCTAGGAAAATGATTGAGAACTCCACCATTTGCTTTCACAGGAGAATTCTTCTGATGCAGATCATATTACTAAGATCTTTCAGGGTGCATCTTGGTAAATGGTTTTAATTCATTTTTCTCAGGATTCAAATGAGCCCCTTTCCTTCCATGACCACAGTATACACGTTTGGCCATTCAATATAGTCCACTCCTAATTCACCACATGAAAAATATCCTTTGGTGATTTTTCTGTATTATGGTTTTTAGTTGACCCCCTCTTCTCTTATTCTTGGTGAAAATGTGTTCAGGTGAAAGTAATGCAATAATACTAGTTTTGAGAAAATATAAATTATGGGAGTAGTTTTCTGAGAAGGAAATATTCATGATTTGGGGTTTATCCTCTTGTTCCCCTTCATCTGTGACAATAATTAAATCACTTAACAGTTGTTCTTTTAATTTATTTTAAATCATTTTACAGCTCCTATAACATTCAATTATTTCAAGCATATTTGTCCATATGTTTCCATCATCATTTCTAAACATTTATTTTCTATTTGAGCCCTTGGTATCAGCTATGTATTTTTTTTTCTTCGTTGTTGTTTTTTTTTTTATATACATGTTGTGTTCTGTTGATAAGGGCAGGTTTGATATGGGCAGAATGCATAAAACCTTCCCTAATAAAGAAGGGGTTCTATTAAGATCTAGGTTGATTTTAATAGTTAACATTCTTCTTCACACTGGTGAGTCCTCCACTTAGCTAATATTTGGAAGACAATTCAGTGCATAAGAATAAAAAACTAGTTGTACATTCAAAGCATGTGTGGCAAAAAAATGATTTTCTGACAAATTGAGGTTATTTGGAAAGTAAAATTTGAATAACATACTCTCAATGTTAAAAACAAACAAACAAATAGAACTCCATTACCATCTTGTCAATTATAACTCAGTGCGACCCTATGGGACACAAGAGAATAGTCCCTATAGCAGTGGTTCTCAACCTGTGGGTCACAACCCCTTTGGGAGTCAAAGACCCTTTCACAGGGGTTATCCAATTCATAACAGTAGCAAAATTACAGTTATGAAGTAGCATCTAAGGTAATTTTATGGTTGGGTGTCACAGCGACATGAACGGCATTAAAGGGTCGCGGCATAAGGAAAGTTGAGAATCATACCCCTATAGGTTTCTAAGGCTATACTCCTCACAGAAGCAGACTACCACATTTTGTACTTGTCAAAGGCAAGTGGGTTTAAGCTGCCAACAGTTTTAGTTAGCCAGAGTGCTCACCCACTTAGCAACCAGACAGACCTCCCACTGCCCTCAAGTTGATTCCCACTTTACGGGACCCTATCCAAGGTTTTCAAGAGTCAACCTTGATGGGTGCAGATAGCCTCAATTCTTCCTTGAAGAGCAGGGCTGATGCATTTGAACTGCTGATGATCAGTCTAATGCTTACCTGACAGCACCAGCAGGACTCCCATTTGGAAGGCTTGTGGTTTGCCAGTCTCTTGGGGAAAATTAATTTGTAAATTGAAAATAAAAACAATACACCAAGGCCCTGCGTTTTCATCCCCAAACTATTCTTTGAATTATACTTTCCATGAAATGCAGGCTTGTCCCCTACACAAATTTTCTAAGGCTATGCGCTCATTCTATTTCTTTTTTCATAAAATGAATAATCATCCTTTTTTTTTCTCCCAACACCTACAAATACTACATGTCCTTCCAGATTTAACTTAAATCCCACCTTTTCGTTTAATATACCTGGTGTGGTACCTGACTTACACAAATCTTTGAGTTTTGTCCAAAGCTTTCTGATTCCACTAGCCTTTGGAGTCCTACAGCCTCTGCAGTGCTTTAAATCTCAGAGCATTACCAGCCATACGGGCTCAAAATCCCCAGATATTTTCAGAGAATTACTTTCTAATTCTTGATATTTTGTTGGCTTCCCTGCAGATGGTAATGGAGTTATGTGCAGCGGGCTCAGTCACTGATGTAGTGAGGTTGACCAAAAATCAGAGTTTAAAAGAAGATTGGATTGCTTATATCTGCCGAGAAATCCTTCAGGTGAGTCGTCATAAAGTCCTTCTCCCAGAACTTTTAAAGAAGCTGACAGTAATGTTTGCAATTGTTTAGGAATCAGCGAGTTTCCTTTTCCAGTGATGGAAAAGTTTAGCAACAGACATTGGTGATGATTACACATGACTGCGCTAAGTGGTCGCTCTGAATTGTATACATGAAAAACTCTGAATTGACGAATGTTCTGTAATCTATATTTTTGGTCCTGCTAACATTTGATTACTAGGATTAATAATCCTAAGCATAACTTCTGGATTAGGGCATAAAGAATGCCCAAAAGGCTTTTAAGAAAGCAGATTTCAAGATGATGTGCTTGTAAGGTAGACTGAAAGGTAAGCAGCCAGGCCTTTTGCAATGCACAACCTTCAGTGATTCTCTCAGGGTCAGATTACTGTGTGCAGTGGATTGTGTTTATTTTGTTTTTTTTTAAATGATTATGTTAGAGTTCTGAATTAATTGTACACCTCTCTCATCAGCTGGTTGTCCAACATTTTGCATTTAGGAAAATAGTAAAATAAAAAATAATCTCCGATCCAATTATTCCCTATTCAGTAATGAATACAGAGGTGTGAGGCAAAGGTAATGTTGGCAGTGATAGTGAAAGTCATGTGTCAATGTGGTTGTATCATTCTCAGTGGCTTCACATAAGTGTAATGATTCAATAAGGAAGTAATGTAATGATTCAAACATGCTCCAGTTCTGCATAGCACTGTTTGTGCATAATGACTTTGTCTTCAAAACCTAACCAAAGAAGTGGGTTTATAGCACTCTCTTAGAGATCGTGATGAGGCAGGAAAAATCAGTGATTTACAGAAAAATCCCAAACCCTCTACAGCTCTTTTGAAGATAGACAGCCTTCACTGAATACTGCCCCTCCCCCTTTAAAGTCTTTACTTCTAACACCAAATTGGATAAGAGCAATAATCTACTTGGCTTACCAAATTCAAGTTTTCCTTGCTGGTTTTCCTTTAGGGTTGAAGTGGGTCACCCAAGAAGGATATTGACAGAACTTAATAGCTCCCACTCACATTATTAGAATGTCCTTCCTCCCATCTGGGCTGGATTCCCTTGTGATAATTGTTTCACCATGTATTAGTGTATTCACTGATACTTTGAGTCAGTTCTGGAATTTCTCCAACTATCACTTTCCTCACCTATAATACTGGAGGTACTAGCACCTTCTACAAGGCGAGGATTTAGCAATTTACTCCACATAAAGCATCTACCACAGTGCCTAGGAAATAATGACACAATATGTCTTAACTGTTCTTATTGTTACTGCTATTATTAATCAAGGAGCCCTGGCAGTTCAGTGATGAAATGCTCAGCTGCTAACAAAAAGGTTGGTAATTGTTGCACATCAACTACTTCACAGGAGAAAAGACCTGACAACCTGCATTTGTAAAGATTTCCACCCAGGAAACCTGATGGGGGGTGTTCAATTCAGTGCTATAGGATTGCTGTGAGTTAGCATCAACAATGATGAATTCTCAGTATCTGAAGAGATCTCTTGCCAGCCTAATAGTGTATACCAGGTCACAGGTTAGCTTTAGTGGTGAATGGGCTGAAGCCAGCATGGCAAGCCAATACAAGTTACAAACGCTTTAAAATGAATGTTTATATTCTCCCAATTTCCTAGCCTACAAGTCTGACTAGAAAAAGTATTGGACCAAACAAATGCTTGGTGAGGAGTACAGCACAATGGCTGAGTTGGATATTTCAGAAATCCAGTTCTTTACTCTTATGGTTAGTTGGAAGTATGGAAGCCAAAAGGGAGGTGTTCCTTTTCTTTCAAGGGTGTCCTGATTTATTTTCCTTTCTGTATAGCCAAAAGTAGTTTTTCTTGGAAATGGTTGTACGCATTCCAGGCAAAAAAAGAATTTCATCTGTAAAATCAAAGGTAGGCTTTTTTCAGGAAAAAAAAGTTGCTCCAAAAGTACTAAGAACAGAATGGGGAAAGAGGAAAAACATATGCTGATGTGACTTTTTAAAATATATTTGCATTTATACAGGGCTTAGCTCACCTTCATGCACACAGAGTAATCCACCGGGACATCAAAGGTCAGAATGTGCTACTAACTCAAAACGCTGAAGTCAAGCTGGGTAAGCTTATTCTTGGAATATGTCATATGGAGGCCCAAATATCTTAATGAGGAAAACTTTAAGATACCTGTGTTTTCTATCATACCAGTTCCAGTATCCTGGACTTACTGACTGAGTCTGCTTGTAATGCCAGTTAACATTTGACACTTTGTTTGGAAGCAAAGGTGGGATAAATACTGAAAGAAAAGGATCTGCTTCTTTGAAATAATAAAATACAATAGCCAACAACTGCTTAACTGTAACAGGGTTTTTCCCAACCATTGCTTTGCCCTCTATTAGACATAGCATTTATATTTATTCCAGCTATTGAATTGAGTATTTTATGTGTGCAAGTTTCTGTACGTGGATGGGATTAAAAATTCTTTTAAAATATGCTTCTATAACAGAGCTAGATCTTCCCCCAAGATACCAAAGAACTTGTGAATGATGTAAGAATTCCTCTAATCACTGTCCATCTCCTAAATACTACAGCTTGGGAAACTCTATGGGCAAGTTATACTTTGTCCTGTAGGGTATTAAATAAATTACATTGATCAAAATGATGTTCTAATTATCTAAATCAAATTCAGATTTAGAAATAAAAAGACCAGAAAGTTCCTCAGTTTGTATTCCAGGTTCAAAGAAGTGCAATATATTCATAAAGAACTGCACTTCAACTGTCCTCACAACCACATGAGAAAGAATATATTTTATCTTGCTACTTTTAAAATTAATATTTGATTGGTTTTGAAATACTATATGAATTATGACTATATATAATTATAATAATATAAATACTATATATAATTGTGGCTATGATAGATAACTCCATTACTATGGAATATAGATAACTGTTAGAAGTTTCTGTTTTATCGGTTTATTATTTTTAAGTTATATCAACTCTTACCCAAGATACCTCAACATAACCTTAAGATATTTTCTATTTTCCTAGGAAATAGAATTAGACTATGTATTTTGTTTGCTCACTGAATATTCTCAGAAGAAGCATTAGGTATTAATTGCTCTTGAAATAAGTGAAAGGCAGTTTCAAGAAAATATATTATCTCATTTGTATTTAAATGCTATGTTATATAGCTAGAAACCCAATTTTTCAAAAACTGTATTAAAATATGTGTATGTCATATAGATTTCACAGTAAATTTACAGAATATATAATCCACCGTAAGGCTCATCACTGTAGTCTCATATAGAGCAACATTTCAACATACTGAATTGAGTTGCTGGCAAACCCTGACCACTGCAACAGGAGAGAAAATCTGAAAGTGAAAAGCCATTGAAACATTTATATTTGTAGCTGATTCCTGGGGAGCTGTAGAAGAACTTAAACCAAATTCTAGCAGAAAACTCATTTTACTTCCTCAATGTGATAGGCTTTTTTAAAGTCACACATGAAGCTTCTTGGTCATTTACTAATAGGTTTTGCGTTTCTTAGATGTTGCTTATAGTGCTGTTCTTCTGCCAGCTTGGTGGCAGGTCCAAGTACGACATATGTTATCACTTCAGAGGTTCAGGGTGTACTGATGGAACTTTATTTTTAATATTCATGGTAAACATTCAGCCAAACCTACCATTGATTTATAATAGCTCTGCTGAGTCTCCTTCCAAAATAAATAGCAGCAGAAGCCTATTTCCCAGTATTCCTGGAGTAGACTTAATGGTAAAGTTTGCTGTGCTGGAATGAAAATCTGTTATCCATTGTGGCTTTTGTATTGGCTTTCCAAGTTAAAGCAATAACTTATTAAGCTTTTTGTTACTGATTAATTATTTTGACATATGCTGAATTTTGCAGTGGATTTTGGAGTGAGTGCTCAGGTGAGCAGAACTAATGGGAGGAGAAATAGTTTCATTGGGACACCATACTGGATGGCACCGGAGGTGATTAACTGTGATGAGGACCCAAGACGCTCTTATGATTACAGAGTGAGTGTCAGGATTCACAATGTAGGACTAAAATTTTGGAAAGGATTTTTGACTAATGTTCACTTTTTTAAATGATAAAAAGTAAGCAAATTCCTCTTTCACATTAAAATCTAATAAGAAATATTAGCCTTGATCCCTACATGTGGTTCAACTATATGCATAAAATAATGTTTCCTACAAACTGAGACAAAGTAGACTATTGGGAGTTATCCAGATTTGAGAATGTCTAGTTCATGTTATTTGCAATGTCTTAGTAAAATATATTATATTATATTATGTGGCTTTCTGGGGAAATTTATCTGTAGAGGGTTCTATAAACTTAAAAATGAATAAATGTAAGGCCCATTATTAATTTCCACAGTAACTCAGCTCTAAAAATGAGAGAAATAATTTGATTACTCAGGATAACAGAGAAAGTTCTTGGCATGGTTCAACTCCAAAACCACAGAAAATCAGTGGAATAGACAAATTAAGTAACAATTCATACTATTTATTAAAATTTCCACTGAAGCTGCAATCTGGACAATATACATCTATGTACACATTTCAAAAAACTGATGTGGAAAGCAAGCTCGCTATGGCTATAGACTGGAAAACCTCACTCAGTCTCCACATTGTAAGTCATCCAAGCAATCCTTTGTAGATTCTAGTACTCAGTACTTGACGTTGATTAAGTTTATCTCGATTCCCTTTCTCTTAAATGTCCTCTGCTTGATTGGCAAAATAAATATTTACCGAGGGCCTATTTTATGTCCAGGGCTCAAGGAGGAGCTGTAGAGAATATGGAAGCATATTTTAACCCTCAAGAGGTTTAAGGTTAAACTAATGCTTTATAATGGTGTAAATTATTTTTCAGGCCTCAAAGTACTGTAACTCCTACTTCTAGTTAATTTTTACATTGAAACCCTACTTAAATGAAAGGCAGCTTAAGCTTAGGCCATCACAATAATCCTTTGAAGTTACCCAATGTATAAACTGGGCTCTGAGAATTCAGTTCACTTGTTTAGGGTCAGACCACCAGCCAATTGACTTCTGTTGCATACTCTTTTTCCATATTCTAGAAAAACATGTAGTTAACAATAGTAAAGATTATTTCCTAGTGCCACACTATAATTCTACCCTCAGTTTAATATATGCTATTACTTGCTGAAGCTTTGCTGAACGGGGAATCACGCCCTGGTGGCTTAGTGTTTACGAGTTGGTCTGTGATCCAAAAGGTCAGCAGTGCAAGAACACCAGCTGCTCCAGGGAGAAAGACGGAGTTTTCTTCTTCTGTCAAGAGTGATAGTCTCAGAAACTCACAGGGGCAGTTCTAGTCTGTCCTATAGGATCAGTATGAGTTGATATCAACACGATGGCAGTGAGAGTTGGAGTTGGAGGACCTGCTGAAAGAAATTTACATATATTATTTCATTTTTATTCTCATACCAACCCTATGAGGTGGGTACTGTTATTATCTCCAATTTATTTAGGAGAAACTTGAGGTACAACATTAAATCTCACTTAAAATCACCCAAGTCTTTATAATAGGACGTCTTACAGCAAGCTCCTTTTGGTATTTCAATTACGGCAATAATAGCGATACGTGTAAGGCGAACCTTCCTTACACTGCCCATCTCCTACAAACCAATTGTATCATGAAAGATCAAGTTGTCATAAGCTCAGATTGTCTTCCTGAAATGTCAGGCTAACAAAGCTTCAACATAAAATGGCTCTCAATTGACACCCTCTGCAAACAAAGATTGGTACCAGTGCTCCAATTTCAAGTGACATTGTCTTCTTTTTCTTTGCAGAGTGATGTGTGGTCTGTGGGAATCACTGCAATCGAAATGGCTGAAGGGGCTCCTCGTAAGTAAAGCTGTTTGACATTTGTTAAAGGTCTGGAAAACATGCTAGACAAAGATACCTCTCTGGAAAACGACCAGTTCTCACTTGTCCTATTCAGATTTCATTGGCCACAGGTATTACGTTATGTGTCTAACTGTAAATGGGCACCTGCTCAGTGATTACAAATACTCTCACCTGAACAACCAGATTGGGGTATATACAAATAGCTTGTGCTTTTCTCTCTTATGGTACCATACCTTAAACTTACTGAACGTTGTTTCTATTTAGCTTTACTAATGTTGGATCATGACTGTCTTGACCAAACAGAATCCAAAGAATCTCAGTCCACATGGCATATTCTCAGCCATCTCTGTGATAGCTGAAGAAAAGCTCAGTCGTTCATGGAAATTGAGCCAATTCTCAACAATTTTGAAAAGTCTGCATATTTTTTTTTACTTTGACTTGATACAGCTCAACGTTTGGTTCCTTCTTTTTACGTTTCACATTACCCTAGTGCCCCTAGATGCCCTGAATGCTCCATTATATAGCACCACAAACAATGTTAGCAGTTCCTCTCCCTTTCTCCCTCTCCCTAATCATTTAATTGACCTGTGAGCATCTAGTTCTCTCCAGGCACTGGTCTTAGGAAAGTGAAAATAAGATGTGAATTCAAGTATATTTATTGACAATATTGGTGGATAACCCACTAATGTATGGTCCCAGAGAGATAGTTGCCCTCAGTATCTAGATACAATGAATAACTGATCAAGATAGTCTTGGTATTGTTGGATGAGAAGTTGGAGATATTCCTGGATGTGTTTGTGGGGGAAATGCTTTTCTTGCTTCTCTCTAATCAGATTTCATACGTTTCTGTGTTCTGGAGGGCTCTGTCTACACAATGCTCCTTCGCCAAGCGCGATAAGCTTGGACTATCTTAACACTGTGCTTCAAAGATCAAAAGGAGATATTTTAAGCATTAGAAATAGTGGTCAAAAATTGATGAAAATTTCGTATTCCTTGGAATAATACAAAGGGACTACGATATAACTGGTAGAGATCACGTTGCCGATATTTCTGCACTGGTGCCCCCAAATGAACAAAATGCCATTGTACTAAAAATAACACATGCAGCATTTGTAAAAAATTGAATAAAACCTGGGGAAATTCCTATATTTCCTCCTCATTGCCTAATTGTTTCTTTTTGGGAAACATGCTTAGATGATACAAAATTCAGCCTCTCTCTCACTTTAGATAATATTTCACAGTTTTGGAAGCACAGGCTTGGTTAAGATGCATGAGTACATCAAGAAGTAAATTTTCCATTCTTTCTGAGTGTCTGCCCAAACAGCTCTCCATAGTTTAGAGGTTTGCATTTCATCCCTTCTTTCGTTTTGTTTTTGCTTCTTCATGCTACAATAGTAAGTCATAGGGAGAATTCTAAGGCATAGAGAAGGAATTTTTCATGGAATATTCACCTCTCGAGTTTCTTGCAAAAAAAAAAAGAAGTTGAGAAACAGGAAATTTTGAAGTCACAGGAGAGGAAATGGGGCCCTCTTGCTATTTTGACGACGAGCAATAATGTTGGCTTGAAATAGCCAACCTGCTAAGGAATTTCTTTTTTTTCCTCTTGATATCTTAATGTCTTTCCTTTTTCTTTCTTTCTACCAACCTCCTTTATTGCCTGTTTTATTAACTTTGGATATTCTTTCATATTTCTTCCAGTTTATAATAATTTTCATGTTAGAGAGGATGTCCTTCCAAACTGACAGTTATCCAATAATTGCCTCTGAAATCCAGATTAAAAAAAAACCAAACACCTTCCCTGAGGAATCTCTTTGGTAAATCTCTGCCAAACAAGGCCAGAACATATAAAATATGTTGTTAGGGGTCACTGAATCGGTTCCGACTCACAGTGACCCAATGTACAACAGAAATAACCACTGCAAGGTCCTGCGCCATCCTCACAGTGATTGCTATGTTTGAGCCCATTGTTGCAGCCACTGTGCCAATCCATATTTTCAAGGATCTAACTCTTTTCACTGTCCCACTTCTTTACCAAACATGATGTCCTTCTCCAGGGACTGCTCTCTCCTAATAGCATGTCCACGGTACATGAGCCAAAATCTTACCACCCTGGCCTCTAAAAAACCTTCTGGCTGGACTTCCTCCAAGACAGATTTGTTTGTCCATCCTATTTTCAATATTCTTCACTAGCACCATAATTCAATGCATTCATTCTTTGGTCTTTCTTCTGCCATGTCCTAAGTTTCACATGCATTTGAGGAGATTGAAACCACCATAGCTTGGGTCAGGAGCACCTCAGTTCTCAATGTAACATTTTTGCTTCTCAACATTTTAAAGAGGTCTGGTGCAGCAGATTTTCCTGATGCCATGCATCATTTGATCTCTTCCCTGCATTTATGGTGGATCCAAACAGGTGAAATCCTCGATAACTTCAGACTTTTCTAATTTAGTATGATGTTACATAATTGTCCAGTTGTGAGGATTCGGGTGTCCTTTACATTGAGTTGTAACCTAGACTGAAGACTGAAATCCTTGATCTTTATTAGCAAGGGCTTCGGGTATCAAAATTATCACAGAAGAGTTCATATCAAGTTGATGAATATTCCCCTGTTCTCTCTATTACTGAATAAATTGTTGCCTGGTGGGAGAGACAGGTCAGGGTCAACTATTTATTCTGACTTCTCATCTTGTCAATAGTACAGGGGTCAATTTATTTTAATCTGGCCTCTACTTTCCTCTACTTTAGCATTCTCTTTGCTACTGTTGAGATTGCTTCTAATATTGTCAGTCGTGGTTTTTACAGCCCTCTTTGGATTCCTTTCAGTGTCCTCTCACACCCAATGTCAATATTTATAAAAGTGGTTAGTCATTCAGATTTGCTCTTTCATTATTCAGAGCACTCACTGCTTCATTGTTTAGAGAATTCCTTCAGTTCTCAACATATGTTAAGAGTATATCCCATTGAACTACTTTAGCTAAACTCAGTTTAATATGTTTCAAACACCGCAAGAGATTGCATATTTTAAAAAGAGGTTTGATAGTTTAAAAAAAATGTGCCCGTGTTGGTGAAATTTTAAGAGATATGGAGGAGGGGCCATTTACCAGCATCCTTTAATGAGACCATATTGGAAACCAACCACAGCTCTTGTAGCCACCCTATACTCTGTTCCTTCTGTTCCTGGGGCCTTCTTCCCCTTAGTGAAAATGTACCTAGTCTGTGGCCTATCACTTGCTGTTTCTCCATACTGTTAGTTGACAGACTGGTATGCAGATATTGAACGAGGATAACTGTTCAATATTGTACACCCCCTTTACAATATATTTAAATAACAGAACCTGGTGATTTATTGGGCACAGCAAAGGAATAAAAATAGTCTTGATCTTTTAACCTTGGGGAGAATTGTGATCTCAGTTATGTACTTCTATCTTCTGTTAACTTATGTTCACGTACTTGAATACGTGCTTGACTTTGGGATAGTCACCTTTATATTGCTCCGCTGACATCACCATTGGGAATTATTTGGCATTATTTTTCTGGAGGTATATTTTTGGAGAGGAAGGATGGCTCTAAAGGGTCATTACTATCAAACTGTCCTCACATGAATTGACATATTTGTAATGTTGGGTGAAACTTGCACTATAGCACTTCTCAGGAATTTTCTTTTTAATCAAATTACAAGAGATAATAAACTGGTATTTGACACATCTTTAAATGCTTATCAAAAAACCCCAGATTTATTAAACCAAGGAGGTAAATAATTCATGTAGCACATTCTGGAATAGGCTCTTTTTTTTGGCATGGCTATGTGTATGAAAACGAGAATGATCTTCCATCTATTTGGTAAAGACTTGAAATGCTAGATAATTAAAATATTAATAGTCAATATTTATTAAGTGTCTATCAAATGCCAGATGTGTTTAAATATCAGTTGCCATTTAACCCTCACAGCAAGTCTATGGAGGAATTTCCGACACATTTTCCATTTTTCAGATGAAAAAGTCAAAGCACACATAAACCCAGGATCACCAATAGAGCTAGGATTTCGTTCCACCCCACCCAAAAGCACCTGGACAGACTGGCCTGGTGACTTGCTTCTGAAAGGTCACAGCCTTGAGAAACGTGTGGAGCACTTCGACTCTGCACACATTAGGTCTCCGTGAGCCGCAGTCGACTTGGCGGCAATGAACACCAACCACCACCTCATTTTAGAGGGTGTGCTCTCAATTGCACAAAGTTGCTTCTTTTTCTAGAACAATCAATAGCCCAAAAAGATGTTTCTCAGATTTTCAAAGTACTAACTCCTCTTCTTTCCTATATCATTGTACATATTAGCCTAACTGACTTTTTTCATCCTATAAATGATATCTTCCAATTTTTCAACACCGTAGACTTGCAATACAAAAAAAGAAGCGTGTTGTCTTGACTTCTGGTTTGCTTCTCTAGATAAAAGTGATCAAAACAGTTAAAATTTTATTTTAATTTATTGGTTTGTCAATTGCATTTCACACACGTAGAGATGGTGAACATTTAGAATCTTCGATACTATACTGTTTGTATTAAAATGAGCTTGCCCTTTAACCTACATTCTTTTGTATCTACTGGTTCCTTAATGCCCATAAAGCATCCTATGTGGAAGAACATGGAAAATCCCCTCTGGAATGAGGAGTGTGCTCTGGAATTAGCCTTGTCATTTTTTTCTAAACTCATCTATTTCCCTTTTGTAGCTCTGTGTAACCTCCAGCCCTTGGAAGCGCTCTTCGTTATTTTACGGGAATCAGCTCCCAAAGTCAAATCCAGTGGATGGTAAAGATGAATACCTTAATCTCCTAAACACATTAACTTGGTATTTTTATGTAGCCAAGATGTTTTAATTCACTTGATCAGTCCTACTTCACCACTATTGTTTGACAGTATATTCTGAAAACCAGTATCTTAACTGGAATGCTTTAAATGGTCAATTTTAATTAAATTCTAACTAGCCAACTAGAAATAAGTAATTTCATGGTACATTATGATTGCATTACTACCCTGCCCATAACAGGCATGTTTAGTTGTTTCTTTTTTTTTTTCTTTTTAAACATTTTATTAGGGGCTCATACAACTGTTATCCCAATCCATACACACATCAATTGTGTAAAGCGCATTTGTACATCGTTTCTCAAAACATTTTCTCTCCATTAGTTGTTTCTACAGTAATGGGTTTTTCCAATGCCAACTCTGTATGAAATTGCTCAATGTACTTAGAAAGGCAATCACTGTTTGTGATGGACAGTCCTATTGTTTGGTCCATTTAATTTTTTATAGACCTAAAGCAGCTAAGGTATTCCCCAAGGTGCTAGAGCTCAGCCAAACTTGTGAACCCTTCTATCTGAAGCAGTGTCATCACTAGTTTGGTGCAACTAGTGAAGGAACTCATGGTCTCATGCTCCCACTCTACCAACCTCTTCCCATAGAAGACCACAGGTAATTACATATACCAAACCATACACACAAAAATCCAAAAACCAAGCTCACTGCCATTGGCTGGATTCTAGCTCACGGCAACAGAGTAGAACTGCCTCTAGGACTTCTGAGGTTATAAATATTTGTTGGAGCAGAAGTCGCATCTCTCTTCTGCAGAGCAATTGGTGGATTGAAAGTGTTGACTCTGAGTTTAACAACCCAAAGGTAACCATCTCCCCAGGGCTCCTTGGAGAATCCTAAGCCCTGCTTCTTGTCCATTTTAATTACTGAATCGGATGTGATAAATGTAGTTGACAATTGCTTAACTGGCTTATTTTTTTTATTTAGTTGAATGCCAACAACAAAATTGCTGTGTAAACATTTCTACATTGAGTTGCAACCTTATTCTTTATATTAGTAACCGAGAAGAAGCTCTTTTTAATTTTTCTCCATTAAGAACTACTTCATGCTCAGAAAATTATTGATAGATGGTGCACACACATAATCATCACCACAACACTGTAGCTAAAACATCAGAAAATTTGACAAAATTAACTACAAAAACAAACAGTGCATGCAGCAGTACATGCAGATGAAACCATGTGATTTGAAGTGTCATTATAAGTGCCATTATACACGGGTAAGGACATCTGTGACCAGAGCATATTAGAAGATTCAAAAGGTAAATTAGGATAGAGTTTTAGCCTTGTAGGTCTATTGATATTGATACATGTAAGCTGAGCTTATGAAAAATGTTTATGATATAACTAAGTACAGGAATATTTTTATAAAAGATAATGAATTTCCACTGAAACATGGCACAACAATCTTTATAGACAGTCATTTTGGTGTCATGCCCTCACAAGATCTCTGTCATCCAGTTCAGTCCAAACACCTCCCCACCCGCCCCTCCTACCCTGTTTCCCCGAAAATAAGACAGTGTCTTATATTAATTTTTGCTCCCAAAGATGCACTAGGTCTTATTTTCAGGGAATGTCTTATTTTTCCATGAAGAAGAATACAGTACACATTTATTGTTTATTGTTTTATTAAAAGAGACCACACACTTCCTGTCGGCTCCGGCTGCGCTGTGGCTAACAGTGAGCTGCGTGGCGGCACCTGCAGCTGCAATCCAGAGTTACAGTAGCTTAAGGGGGCCTTATTTGGGGGGTTGGACTTATTTTAAGGGGGATGCCTTATATTTCAGTGAGAGGCAAAACTGTAAGTAGGTCTTATTTTGGGGGGATGGCTTACTTTCAGGGAAAGAGGGTAGTAACACCACTGATATAAAACTTGTTGGCCTAGTATCAAGAATATTTATTTATTCTTAGTATTTATAGCTTGCCCTGGTAGAAGTGATGACTATGGGTTGATTGATGACATTCTTCTTTGTGATTCAGTTGAACCCTATCCACGGAATCAGGGTCTCTAGCAACATTTATTGATGGGTTATTTTATAATATGGTTTAGTTTTGGTGCTAGTAACACCCACATTTTGGATCATTGTACCAGTGCTTTTGCAGTTCAAAGTGCATATATAAAGGGAAACTCAGGCTTGAGAGGATGACTGTTGTTGGCTGACCAATGTATCTCATAGTTACATGTACTGCATAAATAATTTCACTGCCATAGCCACAACCTCATTTTTTTACTATGTACATAAAGTTGATCTCATTGAAATTTCTACTCAAATTTGGATAGGCAATGTCATTGACTCGTTTCTTCTTCTGAAATTTAAATGACATTGCTGGATAATGTGTATTATAAAGCTATAGAATATCGGGCAGTTGAAAAGACTATTAATAGATTTACACAACCATCTATGAAATTATAACCTATTAAGTGGCATTTGTGTGGGGCTATGGAGGTTTTTCAGGTCTGAGAATGTTCTTTTATTCCCTTTGACTCATTTTTCCTCCCCCCACCCCCACTTTGATTCATTTCTTTTTAGGTCTCGCAAGTTCCACAATTTCATGGAAAAGTGCATGATAAAAAATTTCCTATTTCGTCCTACTTCTACAACCATGCTTCATCACACATTTGTTAAAGATCTAAAAAACGAAGGACACGTTGTGGAGACATTAAGGAAGCACCTTACTGGAATCATTAAAAAGAGGCAGGAAAAAGGTAGAATTTATAGAATGATTGTTCAGGTGTGAACACAATGTATTTTCAGGAAGATAAAATATTCCTTTAAAAATTATATGGAAAATAAAATTTCTCAAGCCTTTGCTATTTAAGTTTTGCAAGAATGGAGCTTAAGCAACTTCTCTGGGTTTCTGGGCTTGAGAATATTTAGGTATGTATATGTAGACACATATACATATATACTCTATATATATATTCCTAATTACAACTGCCAAGAAATATTCATATTGACAAAGATCTTCAAATTCTCAAACACAATTTTACAATGTGCCAGTTTTATTTTTAGTCAAGTTCTAAGCAAAGAAAAAAAATTAATAGCATGGAAAAATTATCTTATTTTTCTTTTTTGCTATTTTATTTAACTACTGAGATACTGTATTTGGTGCCTGATAATTTTGAAGTAATTATACAACAAATAAAGCAAGTTTTGTTTTATTTGCCAATTTGTTTTATTTAGTTACCAATCTGTAACTAAAGAATGTAATTAAAAAAAAAAACATAAGCATCTATTACGGGAGTAGAAAGCCTCATCTTTCTCCTGAGAAGCGGCTACTGGTTTCTAACTGCTGACCTTGTGGGTAGCAGCCCAGCGGTATTCCCCTAAGCCACCAGGGCCTACTCAAGTCTGCTTCAAGATTGATTGCAATGGCACTTCTTCCAGCTGCATACAAGCCTTTGCTGAATGTTTATTTGGTATTTATTTTATCTTTCATAAAAGGGATTCCTCTAGTCTTTGAAAGAGAAGAAGCTGTTAAACAACAATACAAGATTAACAGATTCAGGTACGTTACACCAATTATGTATATAAATTGTTGATAGCTATTTACCTATAAGAGTGTTGCATATGATGCCCAAACATTTGATCCTTTTTGATATAGCAAATAATGTGTCTCTTTTCAAGAGACATGGAGAGGAAATGTTGAGGAGAGTATTTTATTACTAACCCAAGTGTCCTTAATATCTGGCAACAGAATGATCAAGTACGTCATCTAGCTCCTTTCATAACTGGGTATATTAATACAAAGGACATTTCAGTCATTCAAAGAATTATTCTGGAAATGCTTATTGAAAATAGCTTTGCTGCAGCAAACGCCCAACTTTTAAAAGAAAAGAATTTACACTGAAAAGTCTTCATTGTGTGGCATTCACTTATATGTTTCATTTCAGAGGATCATCTTGTACTCAGGAGCTTCTGAGAATGCCAACCAGCAGCAGATGCAGACCACTTAGAGTGCTCCATAGAGAACGCTCTCAGCCACGGTGGTTTCCTGACCAAGTAGAGCCACAGGTTCAGGCACTGAAGCAACTACAGGGTGCAGCCAGGGTTCTCACACCACTACAGGCTCCACAGGGGCAGGCCCCGGCACCTCCGCAACTGCACCAGGCAGCTTGCGTGTTCATGCCACTACAGGCTCAGGTTAAGTTTAAGGTACCTTGGCCATTACAGATGCAGATCAAGACACCTCCACGATTCCAGAAGGCAGCCCAGGTGTTCATGCCACTATACTCTCAGCTTAAGGGTCGTAGATCTGTACAAGGACAGGCCAAAGTAGTCAAAGAACAGCAGGCTGAGCCCCAGGCTCAGACTCAGGTATCACAACAACCACAGGATCTGGACCAGGTCCCAGAGGAGTTTCATGGGCAAGATCAGGTACCAGAACAACAGCAAAGAGAGGGCCAGGCCCCTGAACAGCAGCAGGGGCAGCAACAGGCACCTGAACAGCAGTTGGAGCAGAACCAAGTACCTGAAGAGCCAGAGTTAGAGGAGCAGGCTGCTGATCCTGCAGAGGAAGAGATCGAAGCAGACGAACCTGAGCCATTACAAGTCCACGCACAGGTATTCTTGCCGCTTCTGTCCCAAAACCACCATGTGCTGTTGCCACTACATTTGGATACTCAGGTGCTTATTCCTGTAGAGGAGCCAACTGGAGAGATACCTCAGGCACAGTCCTGGGCACTAGAGCCCCAACAGATACTTAGTTCAGTTCAGGCACTCATAGAGAGACTATCAAGAGACTTGCTTCAGGCACCAGGCGCACATAACTCAAAGCCACTTGGTCCGCTGCAAACCTTGATGGAAAACCTGTCCGCAAACATGTTTTACTCTCAGCCAGAGCAGGCACGGAAGAAAAAGTCGAAGGTTTCTAGTCTAAGGCAAGCCCTGGTAAAACGACTTTCACCAAAGAGATTTCGTGGAAGGTTATCACGAAGATCTGAAGAGTTTCAAGATTTAGAGACCCTCAGAAGAAGGCGCCAATACAGATGGGAGGATATCTTTAATCAGCACGAAGAAGAATTGAGACAAGTGGCAAATGTAAGAGTTTCCAATATTTTTACATGTGTAGAGATAATATGCTAGTTTATATTCATGTTTTCTTCTGTAAAACCAAATGAATTAAATATCCATTGTGTCCCAGATTTTGCCTAAATAGTAATTGTGATTATAGTTGAGAAAAAAATGTTTATGTGAATGCTTCAGGTAATTCTTTAGATTATCCACTCGGTAGAGATAGGTCTTTTTTTTGCTTTGAAAAATATTATTTTTGTTTGTTTATTAATCGTTTTATTAGGGGCTCATGCAACTCTTATCACAATCCATATATACATGAATTGTGTAAAGCGCATTTGTACATTCATTGCCCTCATCATTCTCAAAACATTTGCTCTCCACCTAAGCCCCTGGCATCAGCTCCTCATGTTTTCCCCTCCCTCCCCACTCGCCACTCCCTCATGAACCCTTAATAATTTATAAATTATTATTTTGTCATATCTTGCCCTGTCCAACGTCTCCCTTCACCCACTTTTCTGTTGTCCATCCCCCAGGGAGGAGGTCACATGTAGATCCTTGTAATCGGTTCCCCCTTTCCAACCCACTCTCCCTCTACACTCCCAGTATCACCACTCACACCACTGGTCCTGAAGGGAGCATCCGCCATGGATTCCCTGTGTTTCCAGTTCCTATCTGTATCAGTGTACATCCTCTGGTCTAGCCAGAGTTGCAAGGTACCCTAACTGGCTCATCTCCTCCCCGAGACCCCTCTGCAAGGAGATCTCTAGTGGCCTACAAATGGGCTTTGGGTCTCCACTCTGCACTCCCCTCGTCATGCACTATGGTAAGATGATCCCTTCAACACCTCGTGATCACACAGGCTGTTGTGCTTCTTCCATGTGGGCTTTGTTGCTTCTGGGCTAGATGGCGGCTTGTTTACCTTCAAGCCTCTAAGACCCCAGGCGCTATACCTTTTGATAGCTGGGCACTCCAGTTTTCTTTGCCACATTTGCTTATGCACCCATTTGCCTTCAGCCATCGTATCATGGAGGTGAGCACACAATGATATGATTTTTTGTTCTTTGATGCCTGATAACTGATCCTTTCAGCACCTCGTGATCACACAGGCTGTTGTGCTTCTTCCATGTGGGCTTTGTTGCTTCTGAGCTAGATGGCTGCTTGTTTACCTTCAAGCTTTTAAGACCCCAGATGCTCTATCTTTTGATAGCCAGGCACCATCAGCTTTCTTCACCACATTTGCTTATTCACCCGCTTTGTCTTCAGCGGTTGTGTCAGGAAGGTGGGCATCACAGAATGCCAATTTATTATTAGAAAGTATTCTTGCATTGAGGGAGTACTTGAGTGGAGGCCCAATGTCCTTCTGCTACCTCAATACTAAACCTATAAATATGTGGACATAGATCTATTTCCCCATCCTCATATATAAATATATTTGCATATGTACATGCCTTTATCTAGACCTCTATAAATGTCCTTTGCCTCCCAGCTCTTTCCTCTATTTCCCTTGACTTTCCTCCTGTTGCACTATCATGCTCAGTCCCCACGAGGGTTTCAGCAGTTCCTCTTGTGGTGAGGTGGTTGTGGGAGGCCTGTTAGGGCATGATCAAGGGTAATGTAACAAAGAGATAGGTCTTTTAATCATTCATTTTCTACTTGTTACCAAGCAAGAAAGGCACACCATATAAATGTTGGAAATTAAAGTTGTATTATCTAAAATTATTTTCATAAGTGAAAACTTGAACTTAAAAACATTAAAAATAATCAACATTTTTGTTTCATTCTTTAAACCTTTAAATTTATTTGTTCTTTCTTCCTATCTAGATCACTTAACTTGGCTATTTAAGTGAATTTCCCTCATTTTTGTAATTTTGTAATTCAGGGTATTTAACTCAAGGCTAAAAATCCTCAGAAAACCCTTTTTGAATGCTTCTGAATATGGATATCTTATTTACAGCTTGTCTAATTTTTTTGTCAACTTTGTATATAATTATCAATTATGTAGTTGCTCAGGACATGAGAAAAGTTACCAATTGGCCTCTCTACACAGTAGATAAAGTGGTATATTATATTATCTGAATAGATTAAATTTAGAAAGGGCCGATAAAACTTTATTTTTTCAAAGTCCTCTAATATAAGTAGATACAATTTGACTGGAGTTGTTGAATTGAATTTGGCAAATATAATCTGATAATGAAGGGTTTGTGGATTTGCTAATCATATTAATTAGGTAACAAAGCTTAGGAGACAGCTGTTTTCTAATTCTTAACAGCATCCATTTACCTTATTGTGATGATCCTAACGTAAGCCCTGACATCCACAACCACCTATTTAATATAAATTAATGTAGTAATTACGCATGAGCCTTGTCTCAATGTCTGGATAATGAGTCTTTTGGTTTCTGCTCATTATGCCAATTTAAAAGTGCTATTTCCCAGATATGATGAACATGTTGTATAAGGGAAGGCCCCAAAGGGACAATGGAGGCCTCACCCCCAGAAGTGGAGGAAGATATAAAGAGAAGGAAATCACATAGAGGAGAGCTATGAGTATACAATTGTGATATTTGGTCGAGAGTGAACCTTTGAGTTGGCTCTGACTCATGGTGTCCCCATGGATAAATGTACTTTGTGGGAGCTCTGGTGGTATAGTGGTTACAAATTGGACTGCTTGAGATTCTATCAGAGTTTATTAGAGGAGTGTGGGTGCTTCAACTCACCAGTGGAAAAGAAACACATTTTCATTATTCTTTGAGTTGAAGAGCTAAGTCAGTTAAAAATGGTAAAACAGAATCTTTCCCAAATTCCTTGAGCTCAATTGGAAATATTTACGCCGCATTACGGGAGACTTTCCTATTGCAGCAGGAGGACCAAAACGTAAAGTGAAAACAGCTTACTTTACTAAACAACCATCCTTTGGATTCTGGAAGAAATTCAGAGCTAAAAGAATGGAAGCCACAAGCTTTAACTCCGTTTTTCCTGTTTGGAAATTACTCCTTTAAAATATATATTCAATAGATGAAATAGTTATGCCAATTATCTGCATTTTTAACAGTGATTACATTCCCCCTGCCCGTTTGTTTTAAAGGACAATGAAGATGAGTCGTCCGACAATGATGAAGTACTTCATTCCATTCAAGCTGAAGTCCAAATAGAACCAGTGCAGCAACACGTCGCAAATCCTATGGAAAATGAGGTAAATACCTCAGTCTAAGGGCCCATGACAATTGTTTTCAAACATATTGGTCTCAAGGTCCCTTCTTACTACTGTACCTTATTCAGTACGCCAAAAAGCTTTTGTTCCTTTGGGTTGTACGATTCCACATTTTCTGTTTTATGAATTTAATTAGAAAAAATGTATTTAGTAATTCATTAAAAAATAATAAACTCATATGTCAATATAAAAAGCACTTTAATGAAAAGTAACTATTTTTCCAAACAACAAAAAATTAGAATGTTGCCGTTGCTTTATATTTCAACAGATCTCTCTAATCTATTTAGCCTAATGGAAGGCAGCTGGATTCTCATATCTGCTTCTGTATTAAATCTGTTTCCATATGCTGTTTTTGCTGGAGGGTATGAGGGAAAGCTGGCTTCTTGCAAATAGGTAGTTGGAAAGGCAAGATTTTCATACCTTTTTCAGATCATTGTGAATATTCTTTAATAATGTACCAAAACTAGAGAAATACAATTTATTTATTTTATTTTTTGATTGTGCCTCATAGTGAGCTTATAGGACAGAGCAGACCTTCCCCAGCGGATTTCTAAGGTTGCAAATCTTTACAGAAGCAGAAAGCCTGATCCCTCTCCCTCAGAACCGCTAGCAGTTTCAAACTACTGACCCTGTGGTTAACAGCCCAATCCACAGCCCGCCACACCACCAAGGCTTCTTAGATACTTAGTTTTTGTGTTGTTTTGTGTTTTTCCAGAAATAGCTCTTTCACTCCCTGTTTCCAGCCCTAGGTATCTTCTAGTAAGCTTTGATCTCCATGTTGTGGTTACATTCTGTCCATTTGGTTCAAACTCAGCAATGGTGTTTGGCTCTGCATGCTCACAATTATTGCTATGCTTAAGGCCATAACTGCAACCACTGTGTATATCATTGGGATCATCCAATATTTGTCCTTTTCTATCTCAGTGAGAGAAATGGAATTTAAAATAATACCAGTGAAATGTTGCATATGCCATAACATTAAGATCCATTGGTCTACCCTGCCCTATGAATAGATATTTTGTTCCTGCTTAATATTGTAACATCAGCTATTAGTTAGAAAATATAGATTCACTTGTATACATATATTTTGAATATTTACACATTCTAATGTAGCAAACTTCAAATGTACCGCCATTGAATCAATCTTGGCTCATAGTGAGTTCTACTCAGACTGAGTAGAACTGCTCCTATGGGTTTCTGAGACTGGAACTCTTTATGGGAACAGAAAGCCTCATCTTTCTCCTGAGGAAATGCTGATGGTTTGGAACTGCTGACCTTGCAGTTAGCAGCCTAATGCATAACCCACTACTCCACCAGGGTGCTATAAATTTTAATGTACAATATAAAAATAATATTTGTTAGTGTGACCATTAATATCATCATAAAAGTACTGAGTATTAGGAAGCTATTAAGTGTGTGATAGGAGATACAAGTTTTCTAATTTCTACTGTTCACCTGAAAGCCCAAATTTTATCATTGCTAATAAAGCCCTGGGGGCATAGTAGTTACACGTTAGGCTGCTAACCACCAGATCACCAATTCTCAACCACTAGCTGCTCCACAGGAGAAAGAGGAGACTTTCTACTCCCATACAGAGTTTCAGTCTCAGAAACCCACAGGGGCAGTTCTACCTTGTTTTACAGGATCTTTATGAGTTAGCATTGGCTTGATGATGGCGGTGAGTTTATAAATATTATCACTTTTTACTGAATTGACAGACATTCATTGATCATTTAAAATAATACATCTACTAATATTAAGTTCTGAGAGATCATAGGTTGTTAATCATCCTTTAAGAAAAATACTGTCCATTTTAAAAAGTGGATACTGACACTTGTAACACAATTGAACATTATATTTTGCCTTGAGTGCTTCCTATGTTGGGGTGCAGTTTATGGCCTTATGTGAATAATTTTAGCTGTGAACTATGTTTAAAAAATTTATGAGAAAAAGTCATCCCCAGTGTCCTCACTGATTTGTCTTTATACTATTTCATTGATCATATCATGCTTGTTAGCACGTGGTATTGGTAAAGCCAGAATTGTGAGTTCAAACGCTATCTGAACAAGCTACTATCACCTTAGCCAGTATCTTAACATCCAAGCATCTACATAATTCTTGGTCACTAAGGCTTAGTAATTGAGCACTTAGCAGTTAAATGAAGAACTCAAATGATTCCCTTGTTGATGATGGGTCAAGACTGCCTTGTTCCTACTTAGCACAAAGGCCCAGATCACATTACTTCTTTGTGAATGCGTCACAGAGCCTACTGTAAAGTCTTTCACAAACAAGTCTCTTTTAAATACATGCTCCATGATGTGACTGGTCCTCTGAATAAGTAATGAAGTGCTATTTTATAAAAACCAAACCACTTGCAAAAGAAATATAAATGTGATCTTGTTTTTTAATTAGCAGAAGCAGTATGTCTTCCTCTTTACTGTACTAAACACTTTACTCTTAATCTCAGCTAATCATTTTTACCTTAAGTATGACACCTTAAGCAGAAAATATGATAGGATATGCTCTAACTCAAGATGCAGCATTTGTTTTGTATATTCCAGTCTTTCGAAACAGTTTTCTCCCCACTTTTCAGGCCAAATATTTCCAGCTTTGTCTTTCTTCTTGTTACTATCATCTATTTTGAGTGATTTTTCACCTTCGGTTTACTAGGATCAATAAACTTTCTGGCATCAACCCTTCACAAAGAAGGAGGCCCAGATTGGGCTTATAGGATTAAGACCGAAATTGAAAGGAGAACGGTAGGCAGATGATTATTGTGAATACTGCCAGATACTTCATTCTATTTGGAAGCTTTTATTAGCAAAACATGAAAAAATAGCAAAATATTTTCATTTCTCACCTGTTTGTTAGAGAAAGACTTGATAAGTCATTTTATGGAGGAGAAAACTGCTTACTAACTTTTATTCACGATACCTTAAAAAGAAGGAGCACTTGTGGCATAGAGGGTTAAGTTTTGTTTTGCTAACTGCAATGTCAGCACTATTGAAATTACGTGAGAGAAAAGCGGGGCCTTCTACTCTCCCCAGAAAACCCCAAGGGCAGTTCTAGCCTGTCTTGTGGGGTACATGTGAGCCAGCATCAACTCTATAACAATGTGCCCACATGGAAGCAGCACACCAACATGTGTGATCATGACGGGCCAAAGGGACCAGGCTTTAAACACCAAAGGTGTGTGGGGGGGAATCATATCCTCGTCAATGAGGGTGGCGCGTGATGGAGACCCAATGCCCATCTCTAGACAACTGGACATACCTTGCAGAGTGGTAGTGGGGAGATGAGTCATTTACGGTACAGTATAGCAATAATGAAACCCACAACCTTCCTCTAGTTCTTAAATGCTTCCTCCCCCCAACTACCAGGACCCCAATTTTGCCTTGCACACCTGGTTAGACCAGATGATGCACAGCGGTACAGATGGGAATTGGAAACGCAGCGAATCTAGGACAGATGAACCGCTCAGGACCAGGGGTGACAGTGGTGATACCAGGAGGGAAAGGGGGTGTAGAAAGGGGGAATGGATCACAGGGAGCTACATATAACCTCCTCTCTGGGGGACGGGCAGCAGAGGGGTGTGTGAAGGGAGACGCCAGATAGTGTAATATAAGATACAATAATAATTTATAAATTATCAAGGGTGCATGGGGGAGAGGGGAGGAAGAAGGGAGGGGGAGGGGAAAAAAGCGAATTTTGGGAATAATGAGGGCAACAAATGTATAGATGTGCTTTACACAATTGATCTATGTATTGTGATGAATTGTATGAGGCCCAATAAATTGATTTAAAAAAAACAACAAAACAATGTGCATCTGCTTATATTTGTGTTGTAAAACCTTAAGAAACTTAGGGTTAGCTAGAAAGAGTAAGTAAATGTTGAGTGAGGCATTTGGACTTGTCATAAAAGACAGTATGATGAAATGGAGATCTTGAAGTTGGAGTTGGAGAGACTCATATTCTAGTTCTAAATCTCCCACCGACGTGGTGTAAATTTCTTCAAAAAGTCATTTTGTCTGTATAGGTTACAAATTCCTCAACAATAAAATGAGAACACTTTATTATATGATATCCAGATTTTGTTTTTGCACTAACATTCTGTTATGTTATAGCAGATGATGAAATTAGACCCCAGGACATCATACTTAAGCAGTTAAAATTATCATGAAGCAGTACTAATGTTACACAACAAGTAATTGTGAACGTAAAATCGATGTATGAAATCAGATTTTCCAAGTTGGAATTTTAGGAAAATATCCCTTTGTGAAGAAGTGCATCTTCCCGTAAATTAATAGCTCATAAGGAATGATTATTGAGAATTATACTGAACTATTAATTGTACCCTTTAGGTTCAGGAAAGATCTGCTCCGAGGCCTTGCAACCAGGATCGTGCACACCGTGTCACATTCTCTCCAAGGTATGTGTAGCAATTTACCATCCCATAGAAAACTCAAACTTATTTCTTTGATGTCGAGTTCTAAATGAAATCAAGACCAATTATTGGTGACAGCATAATTATTGACATTATTGGTCAACATTTAAATCTCAACTTCAATGAGCCATTAACTAGGACTTTGACATTTGGCTGTACAACAAGTTCCATGTCATTTGAATTGATAATTATCTGGTAAGATCTAGAATTAATTAAAAAAACGAATCTTGTGATAGATTTTAAATTTTAATTAATTAGGAAAAGTATGTGAAATTTCAAAGTGATTTTTTAATATGTATCAAATTATCCTTACAGAAGTTAATTTCACAGAATAAACAAGACTGAAAATGGTTAAAATATGGTTAAATATTTTATGGTTAAAATAAAATCTAAAACCCAAAATATAATATTGGCTGCAGTTAAAATCAGTGTAACATCAGTGATGTTTGGTATGTTTTAAAGATCATGCTCCATAATTTAGATATTGTAGGCAGTGTGTTAAATTTCAATGACAAATTTTAAATAGATCTCCCATGAAAATTATATTCCCTCCACTCACGACTTATAATGAACAGAATCATTCATTTGATCTTTCAATAAAGGTTGATGGAGTTCTTATTGTATTTGTGATATTGGACAGATGGCAGAGTGTTGAGAGTATGAAGTGTGCAATATGTTTTTAATCACTTATGTTCACACTCTTAGATTTAACTGGTGTTTAGAAATCTTTGAAAATCAGAAACCAAGACTAAGAACTTTATTTGCACCCATGAATGGGTTTTTATGGTTTTCTGACCACAAAGCTAAGAAATTAGTAGTATTTTGAGTAGTATTTTTTTATATAATGGGGGAATCATTTCATGACACTCTAACTTGCAGTATTCAATCTTACTCTGCTCAACTGATGAGAGGATTTTTGAATTTATGGGTAGCAAATATATTGTTTTTTAATATGGTGACATTCATAAAATCAATTTAAGTGAAATGTGAGATTTTCCTCAAGTTTGGCACCATAGAAAACACTTATTTTGTCTCTTTTGGGTTTAAATCACCATCCTTTCTATGTACAAAGTCCAAAGCTAATATGAAATAAAGCAACACTTATGCAAAACAACTTTTTAATATATTCCATGAATTTGAAGTGTAAGAACTAAAGTGTAAAGAAAATGTTTATTTATCCAACCTGGCTTTTTAAGAAATCATGTTCAAAGTTTTACATGTACCAGAAGACTTTATTTATTGTTGCGCTACCCATATAATATCATGGTCCAAATATTAGCTTCAAGAGAGTTTACAGGATTTTTTAAAGAAATAAAAATAAAAGTGAATATTTACTTTATGCACACTTTTTTATGTTTATGTTTTGGGAATGATTTCTGAGTTTTAAATAAAATAGATTTAACAAAATCAAAAAAGGAATTTAGAAAATATTACTGCAACTCTCCTGCCATAACTTTCAGCAAGCACGTGGTGTTGGTTTTCATGATGTTTGACTTGTCCCTCGTGACTGTTAACACACGGTATATGCTCTCCTGTCTTTTCATTAGTATTCCTCAGGAGGCTGTTTTGGAACAAGCTCCGAGACCCATTGATGTCAGACAAAGAAGTGCACCAAATCCTCAGAATTGTCCAGCAGCATCAGGTGATTCAAAGCATAACATTTCAATAGTCAAACATAGATCTCATGTTTTATTGCAGAAATCAAGATAAGAATTCTAAAGAGGATTAGCTCTAAAAATATATGAAGAAAGCTCAACTAAGAGTAGAACCAGGAGCTCATTGGATTTGGCAGTTGGGTGGTCAGTGTACCCTTTGAGAAGTAGAACATAATATTTCTTAATATTCTTCTTTCAGTGTAGTATAGTTAGAAATGTGACTAGGGATTAGGGGGAGAAATATTTATTAGCTTCTGTACCAAGTGAGAAAAATATGAGAAAATAACTTACAGTGCTCTCCAACATATTAAAATTCATAGGCAACTTTTAGAAGATTGGATGAAATACTTGTGGGCATATGTTTTATTTATCAGTTTGTTATTTTATCTCCCCCCCAAAAAGATATATACATTATTTTTCAAATATCTATAAATGTTGCAAGTTGATATTTTTTATTAAGAAGGCTTGAAGAATTAATCTAATCAAAGAAAACAATAAACAGTGATAAGGATTCCAAACAAGTGCTTTAAGTTAACATGTGCTTTTGAGGGAGTTTAAATGAATTATTAGAGTTGGAATACTAGGATAAGCAAAAAGCTTTGGATTATAAAATCTGACATTAAACATATCAGCAATCCAGATGAGTGAAGGATGTCTCTGACTTAGTGCCTGTAATTTTTTGGTGATTATAAAAGTATAGTATGCATATTTTTATCAAATGTTAATAATGAAAAGATAGTTAATTAAATTCAAACATTCAAAGAGCTGAATTTAAAAACTCTACAGATCTAATTTTTCATAGACTCCTATAGTTGCAGAATTCTTTTAAATAGTAGTATCATCTTGTTCAGAAGTACTATGCTGTGAAAAAGAAGAGAAGCCTGAGTGTAGAGTAGCTTTAAAATCCTTACCCTTATGGCTCTATAATCTTTTTTTTCTGGTTTGATATGGTTAATTTTACTAATACTGGAAAACAGTTAAACATCAAGGCTTATTCGTGTGTATTAATTTTTGCCTTTTTGAAATAGGGACATTATTTATTAGGCCCCCAAACAGTCGTGAACCAAAAAGAGAGGAAGACGTAGTGGAGTGGCATCTGTTCAGAGGATAGCTAACGTTCTTTTGAGCTCTAAAATTCCATGATTTTGCATGTGTTCCCATGAGTTCCATGCTTCATCATGCAAGAAATAAGAGTGCCTACTACAAGTTCCTCTCAAAGTCCCAAAAATCACCCGTTCTTTTTTTTTTCGTCTAATAACTATCCCAAGAGACTTGAGAGAAAATGCTTCTCAGTTTTGACAGCATAATATTTCTGAACAAGATGACACTACTATTTAAAAGAATTCTGCAGTCAAATAATAAATGGCAAAAGTATAACAATGCTAGCTAGAGTATGGGGATACAAATTACAGCAGTGTTTGCAAAGTCATGCTTTTTAGTAAAGTTATAGTGCCTATATCTTTACTGTGTATTTCAAATCTGTAAATAAAAGAGGGAAAATGAAAAGTAATTTAGCCAGAGATATTCTTTAATATACCCCAGTTCTTAATATCAAAATGGGTGTTTCAAATGAAAAGTATTTACATTATAGAACTGAGTGATCTAAAATAATAGCTACTAGTCATATGTGAGTAATAAATTAAATTTATTTTTAAAAAATAAATTAAATTAAAATTCAGGTCTTCTGTCACACTGGCCATATTTAAACTGCCCAACCTCTACATGGGTCTAATGGCTACTGTATTGGACCGGGCAGGCATGGATCATTTCTCTCACCACAGAAAACTCTATTGCTATGTAAAATACTCCTTTAGAAAGCTCACCAGCTATATGAAAAAGCTTTAAATTTTGTCATGTTTTAGTTGCGCACTTCATGGCCGTATCACTGAGTGAAAATTCGGGGATTACACTTGTAGAATCAACTCTGCTCGAGATTTCTCGCTAACCCATCATCTCCCAATACATTGTTGGATTATTTTTCTATTACTTTTTAAGACCAGTCTTACAGCTCATCCCTTCTTACACTTAATATCTCGGCGTTTTCTTCTTTTTTAATGGACTCTGATACCAGTTGGCTTCCATTCTCTATCTCTCCTTCTTCCACAAATTAGAAATAATTAGCAGTATCAGCTTAATATTGAAAACAGAATGAACATGCATGTATACAAAGGAAATAAATTTGGAACTTTCCCTTAAAACTGCAATTTGAGGTCCTGTCCTCATGGGAATTTTTCAGCTGATAGTTCTGAATGGAGTCATAAGAGAATAATGGGTGGGGGCAGGAAACTGAGGGTATTGGGGAGGTGCCATGTACAATCATCAGTATTGCTTTTGCTTGCCTTCCACAGAATCATCTTCTGAGGAGGAGAGTCCTGTGGTTAGGAGGAGGTCCCAGTCATCCCCACCTTATTCTACTATTGATCAGAAGTTGCTGATGGACATCCATGTATGTTATGATCTTAACACATTTATGTCTGTTCTCCTTGATTTTCCACTTTTTGTCTTCCATTTTTAACTCCACTTGAAGGGGGGGAAAAGGTTAGAGGTTAATTTTTCATTAATTCTTTTCAGATTTCCATTGTTATGTTAGCATGCAGAATATGAAATCTATAAATGAAATTTAAAATGGGAAATGATTGATCTGAAAAGATTTTATATTTACACATCTGTCATTTAGAATATGTTTTAAAGAAATGCTTGATTTTGGTCTAATATCATTTCTTGGAGGATGAGGCATTTAGAGATAAGTGATGACTACAAGCACCATTTACACATCCCATCCACACTGCCTAAAGGTGTAATATGATCCCAAAATCAGACGAAACCAGTTGCTATCCAGTTGGCTCTGACTCCCGGTATCTCTGCCTGTCAGCATTGAACTGTGCTCCATATGGTTTTTAACAGTTGATTGCTCAGCAGTAGCTTTCGAGACCTTTCTTCCAAGGTGCATCTGGCTAGACTCAAACCCACCATTCTTTCAGTTAGCAACTAGACACTGAACCATTTTCACCACCCCGGCTTCTAAAGGTGCTATCCCACTCATACCTGATTTAAAATAGGGATTTCCATTATTTTTTAGAGGTGTTTGTGATGTCAATGTGAAACGTGTAAAACTGACGCTGAGATATTAACATCAATTTAAGTGCCTTGTAGTAACCAATCTATTGGGATAAAGTAAACGCCCCCCAAAAAGTGACTACATCTTAGAGCATTAGATCAACTATTCTATTGCCCTCCCTCAAAATCATATATCTACTCCATCAGCTAACAATAGCGTTAATAAAAAATGAGAAAACTATTTTTCCTGTGTGATCCAGAAAGGCCATGAATAATCACAGTCTGAGGTTTGGGCTTTGCCATCTCATCCCCACTAAAAGCTTGTTCTTTTCAGTGAGTAAACATCTTTAGCTCAATGACAAAAATGTATCTTAAATGCGTTCAACTTGGAAACTTTCCATTCTAGAAGAAAATTAATGGCTACTAGAGACTACATTAACCTTTCTTGTGCACACAGGTTCCAGATGGATTTAAAGTAGGAAAGATATCACCCCCCGTATACTTGACAAATGAATGGGTGGGCTATAATGCACTCTCTGAAATCTTCCGGGATGATTGGTTAATGCCTGCACCTGTCATTCAGTCACCTGAAGAGGATGATGAATATGTTGAACTCTATGATGCTGATGCTAATAGTGATGGTGATGATGATTCTAATGATGCTTATGAAGATACCTATGATCATGAAAATGAGAACTTTCATTACCAAATTGATCAGGTTAATGAAGCTATGGATGAAGACAGTAACGACGACGATGATCCTCAATGGCCAAGGTTGGTTATTCTGGATTAGGTGTACTATGAGTGTTATAGGAAAAAATTTCAGAGCCCTATGATTTTTTTATTTACTTTTAAAATTCGTTAACAAAAGGGTAAATAAATTTAAACTTGCATACATTAAGTAGCTTCATTTTCAATAAGAAATTTTGAGCTTTTTAACATGGAACACTTAATTTTGTTTTAATTTTATATTTTTTTGTTAGCCTTCAAGTATTTATTAGGTTCTTTGTGACTGAAAATGCCTGGCTGTTTCTGTTAAAATTACTGAATTTTATGACCCTGTGAAGGCACAGTGGTATAAGAAATAGTAAAGAAAATGAAGTGTGCTCTTTAAAAACTCTAATAGGAAGCCTTAGGTATTTGTGAACTAAAGATCTAAAAATGCTCAGGAAAAAAATGAATTACAAAATCGCCTCTCACTGCTCATTCTTTTCAGGATGCAGATTACTAATGTAATTTTATACTTGCAATTAAGAGGGTGTCTCATTTAAGTCCACACTCAGTTACTTTAATCTTTGAATAGTTGTCAAAATGATCAGTTAGTGAAATAATGCTTTTATTATGTATTTTTATTATCTTTCCTTGCTGTCTATTTAGTTCCTTGCTTATCTCCAATGAAATGGTGTTTTCTCATTAACATATATTCATGGTTTCCATATCAATGGCATCAAAAAGGATATACATGCACACAGGTTCTGATTTATACATGCACAAGTATATTCCAAATAAAATAAGACATGCTTAATCATGTCTCTGAAATCAATGGATGGCTGCAGACAAGTCCTATCAGTAATATACTTGTCTTACTGCTTTTCAAAAAAAGGTCCAATTAAGATAGCAGAGAGGTCCGCTCAGAAGAGTATGGCACCGATTTGGAGAAATTTCAAAAGGGTAATGGTGATAGATTTTCTCATAGAGGGGCTTGTTAGGAAATCAAAGACTGTCCTAAGAAAATTTTATTAGGAAACCTAAACCCATCTACCCTGTAGCCCTTTCAGATTTCTTCTCTTTTTTAAAGGAACACAATTTGCTTTCCTCAAGGATGCCAAAGTTGCTGTTTGATTATAGTGTGAAGAAAAAAGTGCAGAATTCTTCACAAAAGGTTTAGAGCAGTAGTTCCCAACCTTCCTAACGCTGCAGCCCTTTAATACAGTTCCTCATGTTGTGGTGACCCCAACCCTAAAATTTTTTTCCTTACTACATCATAAGTGTATTTTTGCTACTGTTATGAATCATAATATAAATATCTGATATGCAGGATGTATTTTCATTGTTACAAATTGAACACAATTAAACATAAAGCATAGTGATTAATCACAAAACAATATGATGTAATTACATATTTTGAAATATTTATGTGTTTTCCAAGGGAATTAGGCGACCCCTGTGAAAGGGTCGTTCGACCCCCCAAAGGGATACACTGGGTTAGAGGGATGAAAACATTTCCTCCAGACATGTGTAGACCTAGATGGAAGACATGTCAATAAACAATAACTTCACATTTTGATGTTTTTTGTTTAATAAAGGTTTCTTTTATTTTGTAGAATATTTTGTAACTTGCCTTTGTATAGTTACATTTTCAATTGAAAAGAAAGCACAAACTATTAAAAGCTGAAATAACTTTAAAACGGGTTATAAGGGAGATCAAATGATAAGATGTTCCATGTTAACCCAACTACATCTGCATAATTAGCTTTACACCACTTTCTGTCCATTAGCAAGTCTATCCACATCCCTGGTATGTACACAGGATGCGCCAGAGGTTTAATCCATGCAAATGGATTTTGGGCTTCTTCTGTCAAGCATAACCTTCTGCAAACTGGGTGTTCACAATTTCAGCTCAGACCGTTTTCTCCTCTTGATTTAGATTTTATTATTTATAATCCTTGGACATGGCTGTACTGGGTGAGCTTCTTCCATGTTGGCACCTCACTTAGATAGCTGCTCGTTTTAAGACAAGTCTTTAAGAACCCCAGACACTGTTCTTTCTGATACCTGTCACCATCTGATTACTTCCTCATACTTTGATATGGTGATATCTATATTTTCATATCTTCACTAATCTCTTGATGGCAGAGAGTATCAAGTACGGCCCTGTCATAAGAACTAATTGTTCTTCAGTTAGGGCTATAGTTATGTGTGAGCTAAAATCCATTCATGTACCTATGTTTTATTTATGTTTCTGGTTCATTTTAGAGACAGCATTAACATTTTTGATAGAGAATATCATAAATCATCCACCTAGGGCATATGATAATTCTGTTGATAGTATCTTTACTTTAGGAAATGGTATAGAATTTAAACACTGTTGAGACAGAGAAATTATACAGGTATAGCCGGCTGTTAAGAACACAACACCTGAATTATTTACTTGTACAAATTAAAAGCTTATGTTACTGAACACTATTTTCAAGAAAAATAAGTGTTAAGGAGAGGGCAAGACTTTCAGTAGCACTCATCCACAAGGGCAGAACCATGCCTGCCAGACTAACACATGTACACAAAATTCAAAGAGAGCATAAAAATGGTGAATATATGGTAGTCCCCGCACCCCATTCATTGGGCACCCTTAAAGCAAGAAATCCGAACCAAAGACCAGTGACTGCCAACTCCACAACCTTGGATAATAGTCATCTACTTCTCACGCTAGGGTGTTACAGTCTGAAGTCCAGGCAAGTGTGTCAGTTCCTTAAATCTGCTCTAAGCAAATTTAAGGTAAAGCCCACTTTTCTTAGTGGGGTTTCCACATTGTATCCCTCTGGTGTGGCCTGTGAAAATTGTGTGCTTCAAAAGGACAAAGTCTAAAGTCCCAGGTGTCCATAGTACTTGGCCTGGATCACAACAGGCTAGGTTTAAACTAAGTCAAAATTGTCCAATTAGGAACATAACACCAGCCATATTTTCCCCTTGTTTTCTATATAAGTATTGTTAAACTTCCCAGCCCCACCCCCCATCCCCCAATGGCATATTGTCTCACCTGGTTAACCTACCAACTGAAAGGGTAATCGCTACACGTTTAACCCTTTAAGGAAACGTACTACAGACAAGAATATGTATAATATAAACAAACTGATTTAAACCTTAACAAAAGTATTAAGAAATCATCACTGTAATGAACATAAATTTCAAAGAAATTTATTTACAGAGCACAGTGTATATAACTAAATTACAGCACTGACCATTTACTTTATTATTGAATACAAGGCTTATTCTTTTATGAAGGGTTTTAGTCTGAAAGCCAGTTAGTTGCATTAGGATCTGCTAGTGTTCATCTTAAAAATGCAGAATACCAGTCCCAATACATATGTCCTGTACTAGATTATATATTGTAAATTTGGGGGCCCTGATCTAGAGATTCACAACAATTTACCTATTAAGCATTTGTATTTATTTGTAAATTATCCCTGCCATGGAAATAAGAACTCCTCTAAAAAGAAAATAAAAGCCTACTTTCTTAGCAGCGAACTAGTTCTTGCAAATAAGGTCTCACCACATGTAATATGAATGTAACCGTGTCTGCTGAACAGTTTGAATCAATATGTTGGTAGCAGTGGTTCATCATCCCAGTGGAAGATCTGAGTTGCCTTGAGAGCTGTAGATAAGTGTTATTGCTTTAGCCCCACCCTAGAGCAATCAGAATCCTGTAACAGAATATTTTATAGCTGAAATTTTGAGGAAACCAATTAACGTTCCTGTGTGTTCTCCTAGGTGTGCTCCATATGCCCAACAATCTCTCTCCCTTTTTCATTTTTACTGTGTAACCCACTTCAGTGCCTGACGCCCATGGGATAGAGTCAGGCAATGGTTCCGGCCCATGAGGTCGGGCCTGCCATCAATCCAAACTCATACACCAATATCTCTTTTATGAATGAAAGAGATGATCTGTTAAGAAGCCCCGGTGGGAATAACTATGCAATAATCATTGGGCTACTAACTTTAAGGTTAGAAGTTCAAACCCATCAGCAGGTCCATGGGAGAAAGATGAGGCTCCCTGCTTCCCTAAATTTTAGGAAGCCCTATTTACGGTCAGGCTCTATAGGGTCACTGAGTCAGAATTGACTCATAGCAATGGGTTTGATTGTTTGTTTTAGCTTGAGGTGTTTAACCCAAGAATTTGTTCTTCCCTTGAAATACTAAAGAACATTATGCAAACTGTATTTTTTTATCTTCTTGTATGTAATCTAAAGCATGCTTGAGTGAAAGGTTTAATTACTTTGATTTTTGTCTACCTGCTCAAACTTAAAATTATTAATTTTTATTCCCTAATTGTATTATATATGTTAGATGCTAATCAGGTACTTCAAGATCCATTTTCTTGGTTGCTATGCCCAGCATGTCTCTGGAATCTAAACCACATTTAGAAACGTGAAATAGAGGAGAAAAATGTTCAAAGAGAAAGTGCACAGAAGTCACTGAAGGCTAATCTTTCCAGTGTCGCTCATTTTTACCTTAAATTTTTGTTGATGGACAACCGTAGAAAAAAGGGAGAACCGAGAAGGTTGTGAAGGGTTCTAATTTTTATGAGCATATTTGCAAATAAATAGGCATGCCCCTTGTTGATAATTTTTAGATAACTTCACATAACAATTTTAATTTCCATGATTATGCATTGCTCAAACAGTTGAGATACCAGCATGGGTATAATAAATCTAAATGAGGAGTAAGATGATCTTTATTTGTTTAATTAATAGTAAAATTGCCAAGAGCTCAATTATTGGCCAACAACAAAAAGAAATCTACCAGGAATTACTTTGCTAGGAAAATTTTCTTTTACAATTACTATAGTCACATGTTTAATGTTATCTCTGAATTAAAACAGATCATTGGGGCATTTTGTTAAGTTTGCCATTCTTAGCAACTAATTTGATGGCTATCATATAAAATATGAAATCTCTGTTACTGAATGTCCTGGTAATAGGAATAGGCTAATGAGATTTTGTTGCAAAGCAGTTAATATGCATTTTCAAATCAAGGCAGATTAACATACCATAAGCTACATGTATTTCAAGAAGGACTATTTAAATATGTTGCGATTGAGCAGAATATACGGCCTTGATGTTTCATGTGGTTGTTCATTTGCTAGTACACCAATTATTGTATTATTTAAGGGGGAAAATGCATATTCCTGCTAACAGCCTACCTGATATTTCTAACAAAGAAAGCAAGTTCTCTAGCCTTTACCATTCAAATGGTTGTGATAATTCAATATTCAAGATTGACAGGACATATGAGTATTTCCTTGTCTATGTTATACTAGTAGGCTAAATTTAAAGTGTTCACATTGAGCAAAGCCATGCCTGGACATAGTAGACAGGTTTCTTGCTGAATTTCAGATGTGTTTTGTTGGTTTGCTTTGTTTCACTAATTGGAGCTTATACTCAGGCCACGCTACAACAAAGGTGGAAGAGGTAGACTCTGCAAGCAAGGTGATGGAGAGAGACGTTATGAAAGGGAAGGAGCCTACAGAAACTATGAAAGCCATGGAGAGAGTGCATCCATTGGAGACCACGAAGGTAGTGGAAGAAGAAGCAATAGAGAACGTGGAGGTAAGGGAAGCCGAGGAGCCATTGAAGAGCGTGGAGCCCATCAGTTCAGTGGAGGAGAACATTGCTCAAGACCAGATGTCCCACAATTGGAGAGACCAGCATCCCAGGAGTTTGACCATCAACAGGAGGTAATACGCCACTTGAAATAAAGAGAATGAACTCATCTCATTGTGAATGTGTTTCTGCTTGTGATATGTAGCATTTCTAGCCATTCCATAGGCTTTTTAATCTTCTATCCCAAAGCCTTAAGCATATTTCACTGGAACTATAGCCCACTTACACTAACTTCCAGAAAAGAGACTGAGGAATAAGTCACAAACTGTGATAGAATTTATGATCAAGGAAAACTTAACCAAACAAATACCTTATCTGTTGATATTCTTCTGTGTATCTGAGTCATAGTTTTTGGCATTGAGAGAGATATACTCCTCTGTCATGGACAGGTTTATGATCTTTCCAATGAAAGAAGAAAGGAGGATTCATACTTTGTAAATTTGAAAATAATTTTTATGATACCTTAGAGATATTCTGTTATAAGGCTTATGTTACAGTGTCTCAAATTCGATAGTTCGTTTTCCTGGTTGTTGTGGAGTCGATTCTGACTCACGGTGACCTTGTGTGTTGCAGAGTAGAACTTGCACTACCATATGGGATTCAAGGTTATGACCCTTCTTCTGAAACACCTTTTGGGCTAACCTTCTGGCTAGCATTTGAATAAATAGATTGAAGACAAACATAAATAAATAGCTTTCCTACTTATACTCGAAACCACTTTATATTGAAATCCATCTGAGAAGTTGCCATGCTTTTTTTTTTTGCTGTTATTTGTGTCCTTTTTATTTTTTAAACTGCATAATCGCTATGTGCTTAAGCCCAGCCCCAGACTGGGCCATAGAGTTGAGTGAGTGAAATAAACTAAGTTGAGTAAAAAGTAAAAAATAATCTATGATTGAGTGAGTAAAGAGAAATAATCAAGGATGGATTAGACATAGTTTTTGCCTCGTAAAGAGTTTACAATCCACTGTGATAGAAAAACAAGTAACCAAATCACTAAGCTACAATGTAGTATGTACTATAATAGTAATATGGGGAAAATGCTTGAAAATTCAGAGGAAAGGGGTGGGTAATTCTGCCTTGGGAAGGAAAAATGATATTTGACTATTATCTTTGGTCATCAGGTGAGAGGGGTAGGCTATATTTGGGGCAGAGGGAATAGCTTGCACAAGGGCATGTTCACAATCTAGAGTTTGGCCATAAGACAATTCTCATTTCAAATTATTAATGCTCTCAGTTCTTCTGTAAAGGGATAGTAAACCAGTAGAAATGATACCCCAACTCCAGTAGTGTGTGTGTGTGTGTGTGTGTGTGTGTGTGTGTGTGTAAGTGGGCAATCTGACATGCATAGTTGAGTGCAAGCTTTAGAATCAAAACAGTCCTTCCTTTGAAAACCCCATGATCTTGAAGGAACTATTAAATTTATCTGAACTTTAATTTTCTTATTAGTGAAATTGGCATGCTTCTACTTACTTTGTTGTTGTAAGATTTCACAATGACAAATAAATAAGATGACTAAGGCATTAGAAAAACTGGCATATAGAAAAACTCACATGTTTTGGGGTAGAATTGCTCCATAGGGTTTTCTTGAATATAGTCATTTCAGAGCGTTTCTCCAGACCTATTTATTGGGTTGCTAATTGCGAGGTCAGTAGTTCAAAACCACCAGCAGTTCCTTGTGAGAAAGGCAAGGCTTTCTACTCTGGTAAAGAGTTACAGTTTCAGAAACTCACAGGGGCAGTACTACCCTGTCCTGAGGAGTTACTATGAGTCAGCATCGACTCCATTGCACTGAATTTGATTTTCTTTGGTTTTTATCTTCTGTGGAGTCTCAAGGTGGGTTTGAACTGCCAATCTTTGAGTTAGTAAGTGAGCATAAGCTGGTTATGCTACCCCTGTTAACACACACACAAAAAACCCCAAATTGTACAGTTAAATCACTGTCGTTGAGTCATTTCTGACTTACAGCAACCCTTTATAGGGTTTCTAAGGCTATAAGTCTTTATGAGAGCAGATATGCTCAAAGTTCTCCATCAGAGTGGCTGGCGGGTTTGTACAGCCACCTAGTGGTTATCGAGTCAGTGCTTATCGGACAGTACCACCAGGGTTCTTTAATTTTGCAGTTAAGGACATGAAACTCTTTGGCAATTCTCTTCCCGCATTAGTTGTCTCAATAACAAGATTCGTTCCTCCTTCTCATAACATTTTTGAGTCTTATTAGTAAATTTGGTTTTTATAAAACTATAAAGGAGTTGTTTCAAATTTTGCATCCTCCCCCTGTCCCACAAGAAAACAACAAACCAACCAAACAACTTTTTCGACTATTACCTTTCTAATAAAATGGATTGGGGTTGTTTCTTCAGGTGCCACGTGATGGAAGTGAGGCCTCAAATGCGCCGACTCCAGAACCGGACCATGAGAATGACAGTAAGGACATTTCAGAATCATCAACAAATTAGAATTTTTCTGCCAGCCATTCATCTCCTTCCAGAGGTCCTAGAAGGGCTGCTGCTGTTTATTTGGCCAGTGCCGTCTACGAGTGTGTTTCCGATGATTTCTTTGTTGCCTAGTGCTGCCGCCACCAAACCAGGGGCCCAGTTAGGTCGATTCCTTTCTCGTTGACGGCCTTCGGTGTTCCTAGGGTCCTTGAGATTTAGATAATTCTCACATGGCATTCCAAAGCTACCTCTGCCCTTGTGTTTATGCTAATCTTTTGGTAACTTAGAAATGACTAGCTTTAGGAAACATCCGCTCTATACAGGCATAACTTCATTAATCCTGCGGAAGGGATACAAAATCCCATTTCAAAACAAGAGAATATCTACAGATAAAAGAACCAGGAATTTGACACCCAAATGGTCCTGGGGTGGGTGGGTGTAGGGAGTGGGCACAAGTCAATTCATGTCAATCTCTAACTGTTTTTATCTGTTCACATATAAGAGTGCTTGACCACTGCTTCATGCTCTAGAAATAAGCAAACCATTTTGATATTCACTTGACTTAAATTCAGCCTGGTAAGTGTTTGAACAGAAAAACTACACCTTTCCGACTATTTATGGTATCTAAATCTGAAAACCCACCAAAAATTATGGGTTTTCCTTTTCTTTGGGAATTTTTGTCACAGTAACTTAAAATGCATTCATATTCACCAGTCAATTTTGATCATAGTGATTTGTCGCTATCCGGTGGATGGTTTCCAACCAGGAAAACAAACTCACTGCCATCGAGTTGATTCTGACTCACAGTGACCAGCGAGTACAGTGTAGTACTGTCCCTGTGGGTTCCCGAGACTGAAATATTTCCGGTCAGTAATAAAATGCAGTGAAATAAAGGGAACTTTCCTGGGCTCTATCTGATTTGTGGAAACACCTAAGCACATATGGCATATAAGCTAGTAATTTCCCTCGATAACGTCTCCTTACTTCTTCCAGCATATGCTGGATTAGTGGAAGTACCTGAGGAACCTCCTAAACCACCCTCTGATATCAATGTCAATCCACTCTATGCTTCAGCTGCATCTGAGAAACCCATAATCCACATGTATGAAAAGGAATTCACTTCGGAGATCTGCTGTGGTTCTTTGTGGGGTGAGTTTTGATTTCTTAAAACCGAATTGCTTTTATACTTATTTTTTGGAACACATTGGAGTAGGTTATCATTATTTGAAAATGTGAGCTTAGTATTTCAAAACTAGGGAAGTGTGCCATAAGATGATACAGAATGAGGCATTATGAGGAGGAATTTTGCAGGATATTATATTTAAAGCCTTTAGCAGTTGTGCGGAAATTTCTTTATATAAAATGTCAACTTCGATTGATTTTTTTCAATCCTTTTATCTCAGAAGAATTATAGCCACGTTGATAGTGCAGAGACAGTATTTTACTTAAAACCAAACCTACTGCCATCGATTTGATTGCCATTCATAGCAATCATCTAGGACAGAATAGAACTGTAGCCTATAGGATTTCCAAGACTGTAACTCTTTCTGAAAGCCGACACAGCTAAGTGCTTTAACCATGGCACCAACAGGGCTCAGTTTTACCACTAGCGGATCTGAATTTAAGGAGGCGAGAAATCCAAGGTAAATGCCAGCCTCCAAAACAGATTTTGTTAATATATTATCGGATGGCAGATATGATTTTTAATTAAAGATCGAGCCATGTAGCAAACATTGAAATTATATGTAATGTACCAACCAACTGAAAAAAAAGACCGCGTCATTCTCAAAGTTTTGCTAATATAATGTGCCAGAAAGCAAGAAAACAAAGCTACCCAGTGCTGTAGTTAATATCTAATAACAGAGTTTATATTTTAGAAACAAAAATGTATCATCATAGTTTCCTAAACATACTCCAAGTGAAAATAAGATGCTGATTTTTCCTCCCTGTGGCTTATTGTCACCTGTGATATAGTTTATCGAGAAAAATCCACCGTGCTTAGGAGTGTATTTTAACTTTAGTTCTATCTTAAACTTTAGTCCTCTCATTTGATCTTTAAATGGTGCTTGTCTGTGAAGAAGGAAATCCAATTGACCAAAAAGAATGTAGGGACATATGTATATGTACATAGGAACTAATTGCATGTATTTAACAATATAAGTTTTTTTTAAAGGCATTTTATGGGCATACTATCATATAATGTTAAAATGACAACTTTGCATGTAATTATTTTTAAAAGCTTTAGTTATAACTTGGACTGAGAAATCAACAGAATTAAAATCTTTGTATGTGCTAGGCAGCCATACTGTTTAGTGGTGACTTCCAAAAGGGTTGATTTGTTTTGAGCACTGAGATACATCAATTTCTGTTTGTGGGACAATGTGCCAGACACCTGAGTATTGCTAGAGTGTATTAGCTTCTATATTTCAATGTATTTGAATGAGTTTTGTTAGATTGGCAGAGAGTCCACACTTCCACAGAATGAACTTAATATTAGCCTAAAATGATCAACGTAGCCTTTAGATTAGCATATCACAATAGCAAAACCACTGACAAAAATACAATTCTAAAAATTGATCTGAACTAATATAATTTTTTTAAAAAAAACAAACAGGAGTGAATTTGCTGTTGGGAACCCGCTCGAATCTGTACCTAATGGACAGAAGTGGAAAGGCCAGCATAACTAAACTGATAAAGAGAAGACCATTCCGTCAGATCCAAGTTGTAGAGCCACTCAATTTGCTGATTACCATCTCCGGTTGGTTTGTTAAAGATCTAAAATTAACTGACTAATTATGCAGGTTAATTAGGTTGCCAACTGGGTTAAAAACTTTCTCAGGTGAAAGTGTTCATAGGAGAAGCCTTTAAATATAACTTGTAATTGGGACTCCAGTCTTTGATATTTATAATTTTCTTATATATTTGGGGTTTTTTGTTGTTGTTTTGTTTCTGATTTACCATTTAAACTTGACTTTTGAGCTATGTTAAACCTGAATTACCTTAAAAATAATTTGTTATATTTTTCTTGTTGTTGAAACAGCCACCACAGAATGTGCGTACAATTCAGTGACATTGATGGTATTCTTCTAGTTGTATGTCCAGTCTTATCCTCCTTTTCCTAATTGTCCTCTCATTAACATAAATTCAACAACCTATCTAATTTTCAGAGTTGCTGTTGTCAATTTTATTGAATATAGATAAATAACTTTGTTCAAGGCAATCTTTCATTACTACTGAAGCTCATAACATGACTTGTTGATTTAAAGAAGACCTAGGGGGCCATGGGGTTAGATTTAAGTTTTAAAGATTATATCAGGACAATACTTTAGGGCTTTCCTCCATCTTCAATAAACCTCACTAACATTTGATGCCTGAATATTTCATTGTAATGTTCCTAGCCAAATTAAGAAAAACAAAAACATCTGCATTCTTGAAGATTGTTTTGTAAGTAATGTACAACTTACAACTTCCCAGTTTGAATGTTCATCCATTCACATACTACTCACCTGCAACAACCACGTGCACATTCCATGTTGTGTCTTAGAAGCAACGAAGAACAAGTGGACAGTAGTTGAGTAAGGAAGCGACTGTTGTCCCTAGCACAGCCTTATCACAAGAACCTAGAAATAGAATTTAAAAGACGGATGGATCCTTGGTACTCTTCTCACATAGTAGTTGAATCTTGGTTTTGTATTATCAGAACCTGGACCTTTGGAAATGAGTGTGCCACTAAATTAGTATTAATAATGATAGCTATTATTAGTCCTTAATTGCTATCAGGAAAACACTAGAATTAAAATTGATTTTTGACAAAAGATGACTGACTGAAAAAGAGGAATACTGAAAAAAATACTTTTCAAAAACTTATTAATCGATTGATGTCAATCACAGTTAATCATAAGAGTATATATACTCCCGATCTATACCTAGTAGCCATGTGGCACATGATCATGGCTATCCCTTAATGTGATTAATTTTGCTTAAACTTTTTATTAGAGGAGAACACCCTCTGTGTAGGTCTTCTCAGTCTCCATGATTAGTTGTCATTTGTTACCGGCATTCATTTAAATTGTTTGAGATCTACAAGAGCAAGGTTTAGTTTTTAAACACACCTGGCTGGCTGGGAGACTTATCCAACTTTCTCTAACCCAAATCTGACCTTTAATGTTTGAAGGTCTCTAAAATCTAGGGTCTATTTCCTTTAATCTATACTTATAATCTCAGTATAGAATGATACCCAGGAGTTTAAAGCCCACATTTTAATATTTTAGAAAAGAATGACAATAGACATAGGTGTCTGAACTCTAAAATTTGTTCAAAATGTTATCTAGAAATATTAAATCTTCATCACATGAGTTAGAAGCCTATTTATGGTCCTAGAAATCTTCAAAAGTGAAACCCTAAAAATTGCTTTAGAAATGAATATGAATATGTGATTTTAATGTCCTTTTTCATTAAATTAATGATAAGATTTGAAGGGATTTACCATTAATAATTAGCATTAAAGGTAAATTGTGAAAAATTATGACAACTTCAGTTATTTTTAAGAATGACAGAACATAAGTACCCCATCCCACTCACCCTGAACGCCCAAACAGTTAATACATACAATATTTACCTTCTGGGTCTCCATCTCCTAGGAGGGACATAATTTAGAGGTTAGCACAGATACAAATGAATGGATGGAAATTCTATTATCTTAGTCTGTATATATATATATATATATATATATATAGTGAGTTTTACTTTAATGCAAACATTCTGTTAAAATGCCAAAATGATACCTATATGCTTTTATATGTATCTATATCTATCTTTCTATCTATCTATATATATATATAGTGAGTTTTACTTTAATGCAAATATTTCATTAAAATGCCAAAATGATACTCACTTTCTTGTTCTTCTAATTTATGAACCCTAGACTGAATTGAGGTACTGTATCTTTTCTTATTTATCAGGCCGTAAGAACAGACTTCGGGTGTATCATTTGACCTGGCTGAGGAACAAGATTTTGAACAATGATCCAGAAAGCAAGAAAAGGCAGGAGGACATGCTAAAGACAGAGGAAGCTTGCAAAGCTATTGATAAGTTGACAGGCTGTGAACACTTCAGTGTCCGTAAGTCCCATTCCATATTTATTAGATCTTTCTGAGTTTTGCTTCCTTTCATTCATTTATTTTAATTTATGAAGAATAGAGAAAAGAATGTACCATTACACACAGAAAGATGAGTGGATTTCATTGAGCTATTTCTCTTTTTTTATACTTTGATCATTGATGACATGAAGAAAATGTTGTTTGACTGAAATAGCTATTGAAATGTTTAGTTGCTTTTCTCGCCTTTCTCCACCTCCTAGAGATCCTACAGGTTTCAGATAAACTGATATTTTTTCCTGGCTCCTAGATAGCTTCAACTATACAAGTGTTCTGTATGTATGTCCTTAGCAACCCTTAAGGAAATTTCAGAAAATATTCTCTTTCCCTTGCACAGCAGTAAGACAGAGTTCATTCTTTTATTAGAAATTCTTCCTAAGATTGACCTAATATAGAAGTTTTTTCTATAATTTCCTTCCACTTCCAATGTTCACGATGATAATTGCCAGATATTTTTCTGAATATAATTGTTTTCATATGCTCTATCTTTTCAAAACCGTACACTGTGAAACGAGGAGCAACCCCAGGGTCTCAGAAGCTTGCTTTCAACTGTCATAAACTGGGAAGTAAATGTCATCCCATTCTATTCTATTTTTAAAGAAAATCCGTCTGTTCTCATTCTTTCTTTTATTCTTCCCCTCTTTAGTAATTGCCCACTCAAGCAGAAGTAGTGAAATGGGTGGGAGATAGAGTCCTATTATATTAATTGCAATAGGATATTTCCATCCTAAATAATCATTTTCATTCCACATATACAGTGATTTTCGCGGAGATAAGTGTACACACACACACACACACCATTAAATGAAGCATTGGATACTCAGATAATTTAGACATTAAATAAATTCAGAAGCCCAATAAAGGACTAAAACCCTGCCCCGCATGTTCCAAGCCAGGAATTTCTATAATAGAAATGCTTTTTATTGTAGGGGTTGTTTTTTTTCAATAAGAGATCATTGCAAATGTATTCATCTTGCACATCTGTGTTCTTGGTAAGAGGACAGAGTAGGGCAGTCCAGTTTTCCTGCCTAACCTCATATTTATCCAACCCAGCACTGAACAACCAAAAACATTGGTCCTACAACGAGTGGGGACAATCTAGCATCTTTACAGAAGACCGCAATGTAATTATACTTGCATGGTATTTTCATAGCCTTTTAAATCAGTGAACTGATTCCAACCACTCCCTATGTTCATTTTATATTAAGTACTTGCTTAACAATGAATTACTTTACTCTTGAGGGGTTAATTGATCATATTCCTTTAGCTTATTTGGAAACAGTGCAGTGTTAGCCTCCAATCAACAGAAAAAGAATGTGTGTTAATTGGTTTAAGATGAAGTCTGACCAATAAGGCAGAAGCAATATCTCAAAGAGAAGGGATTTTAACAAAAGGTGCAAGTATAGCAGGTAAGATAACAAATATTTTAAGAGCGAGATATCATAGGTCAAGTCAACTTGAGTTCAGGGAAGTCATACCAGAGGAGACGGGAAAGTAGCAATTTCTGCTTTACAAAGTTGTTTTATTGTTGTTTTGTTTTGTTTTTTGAGACAGTGACAAATGAATGTAGTGTTTGGAGGTTCAGCTAGAGGTGGGTGGCTAGGGATGGAATCTGCCACTTACTAGTTATGGGACTTGGATATGTATGTTTTCCACTCAGGTACAACGGCCAGACTGTTTTTCAAAATGCGTTATTTTGCGTTTCTGTCAGCAGCGTATAAAGGTCCTATTTTCTCCACAACCTTCCCAAGATTTGTCATTGTGTCGTTTTGGTTATGAAGCCTAGTTGCTGTAAAGTGATATACATATAAGTATGGTTTTGTTTTGCATTTCCTAATAACAACAACAACAAAAATGTGGAGCTCTGGTGACCTGGTGGTTACACTTTAGGCTGCTAATTACAAGGTCAGCAGTTTGAAACTACCACTCCTCTGTGGGAGAAAGGTAGTGCTTTCTACTCCCATAGAGAGTTGTCATCTCAAAAACCCACAGAGGCAGTTCTGCTCTGTCCTATACATGTGGTCCCTGTGAGCAAGTAGCAGTGAGTTTGCAGGTGGGAGATGAAGAATAAAAATGATTGTGAACATCTTTTCGCGTATTTTTTGGCCTATCTTCCTTGGAGAAATGTCTGTCTTAGTCTTTTGTGTGTGTGTG
>NW_022111327.1:2254197-2322967 GCF_000313985.2 Echinops telfairi
GGTGGGCTTTGGGCGTGGAGATTGGGTAATTTGTTTTACTGTTGAGTTAGAAGGGTTCCTTTACAACCTAGATACAAATCACTTGTATACACAATTTATACTTAACCTGTTGGTTTATCCACTTTCTTATCTGTAAAATGTAGAAAATAATAACTTGTTAGGCTGATAAGAGGATTAAATGAAGTTAACCATTTTTTAACATTTAGAATAGTGGCTGACACTAATCTTCCCATCTTAATGTTTGTGTGTGTGTATTTAGAATTTTGATTATTCATATCATGTCTGTTTTGTGGCTCATTTCTCTATTCATAATTATTTTGGCTTGTAAATAAATGTGTAAAATACGATTCCCATAGATTGAAGTGTTACCAATAATAATAAAAAGAGAGAATTCCAATATTATGTTATATAGTGGAGTAACCCTTAAATACTTAAAGTGTATGTAACAGTCTAAGAAGGGAAAATTATTAGAAATACTAGAATGGGCAGATATTGCCAGTTGTTTTAGACTGCGGCCCAGTTACTCTTTACAACCTAGCTTGAGTTTCCCAATATTGTATGGAAGAAAGGAGGAAAGAATAGCACATGAATGAACTAATTAATGGTTGTAATTTGATTAACAAGCTTTGGAAATTTAAATAGAGGAAGGGCAGAGAAAAGATACTCTAGGACTATTGTTCTCTCTTTAGAGGGCTTTTATGTTTAATTAAAGTTTAATTAACAAGTTTAAAGTGTACAATTCAGCTGCGTTCTGTACATTCACAGTGTTGTGCAACAATCACCTCCATGTAGTGCCAAAACATTTTTATCACCTCCCCAAGGACAATCTGTGCCTCTTAAGCGGTCTCTCCCTATACCTCTACCCCTAGCGCCTGGAAATCATTAACCTGCTTTCTGGCTCTCTAAAATTAACTATTCAGGATATTTCCTATAAATGGATATTTATCTGATTTTTTAACTTATTATAATATTTAAAAGTTTCATTCATATTTTAACATGTATCAAAACTTTATTCCTCTTTGTGACTGTCCATTGTATGGGTATACATCATTTATTCATGCATCAGGTTATGAACATTTGGATTGTTTCCACATTTTGGTTATTGTGAATAGTGCTACTTATATGAGCATTCTTCTTAAAATACTTATTTGATTATTTGTTTTCAATCCCTTTGGGTGTCCACCTCTGGAGCGTAATTGATGGATTATATGAAAATGCCATGTTTAACTTTTTAAGGATAGACGTCATGTTTTTGGAAGGAAACCTTATTGATAACTCTGCTTGCATGTTGGTCAGATGGTGTTCCTGGGCCTGGGATGGGATGACACTTGGTTTAGAGCAGTGTTTAACTTTTTGAGGCACTTTCAAGTAGTTTTCAACAGCAACTGAGTCATTTTATATTCTCATCAGCAGTAGATCAGAGTTCCAATGTCTCTATATCCTCATCTTTAAAAGTGGTTTTCCATAAAAAAGTATGTCTATCCAAGTGAGTGTAAAGTACTATCTTATCTTATAGTTTTGATTTGTGCTTCCATAATTACTAATGATGTTGAACATCTTTTCCTGTGCTTGTTGGCCATTTACATGTCTTTTTTGGAGCAATGTTTATTCAAGTCTTTTGCCCATTTGGGGTATGTATAAAATGTACACAACCATCACCACTACATCTTTCTAAAGCTTTTTCATCACCCTAACTTTTTCTTAATTTTTAGTTGGATTCTCTTTTTTGTTAGTGATTTATAGATATTTTTAATATATTTTGGATGTTAAACCTTTATGAGAAATATTTTTAAGTACTTTATCCCATACTTCCCTTTGATGCATAAAAAGTACTTAATATTTAATAATTTAGCAATATTTGGTTTTACTTGTACTTTTATTTTCATATCTAAGAATCCATTGCCTAATCTGAGGTCATAAAGATCTACCCCTGTTTTCTAGGAATAATTTTACCTTTTATATTTAAGTCTTTCATATACGTTGAGGTAATCATTGCATATGACATGTAACTATCCAGTTGCTTCAGGATCATTGTTGAAGGGACTGTTTTTTCCCTCATTGAATAATCTTGGTACTCTTGTCAAAAATCTATTGACTATAAATTTGTGGATTTATATTTCAAACTCAATTCCCATACATTGTCTATGTCTATGCTTATGATGTACCACACTATTATGATGACTTTAAGTTTGTAGTAACTTGTGTCCATCAACATTTTCTTTTTCAAGACTTTTTTTGTGTGGCTGTTTTAAGTCCCTGGTATTCCATAGCAATCTTAGGATCTACTTTTCCATTTCTACATAAAGGTCATTAGGCTTTTGGTAAGCACTACATTGAATTTATATAGTTTGTTTTGGTTAGGGTTTTCATTTTAAAAATGTTATCTTCCAATTCATGAGCACGGAATGTTTTACCATTTGTGTGTGTGTCTCTAATTTCTCTCATCGATGTTTTATAGTTTTCAGTGTATAGTTTAGAGGTTTTGGAAGTAAGTGCTAAAACTAGAAATTGTATCACCTTGTTTTTGACATAATTTAATGAAATTGCTTTATACAAATACATGCTCTATGCTCTTACATTTCACTTATGGCATTTTCAATGACAAATACAAGTACCTGAGCATCCTTGTTAACTCTATGGAATTGTTATTTCTTTATATTTTATCATAGTTCAACATGAAGAAACAACTTACATTGCAATTGCTTTGAAATCATCCATTCACCTTTATGTGTGGGCACCAAAGTCCTTTGATGAAAACACTGCCATCAAAGTGAGTAATCTTTTCATTTGTAGTGTAGAGTTTTTCTTTTACCAAAAAATTACAGATAGCAATGTTTTGGACTATAAGTACAAAAAGATAAACCATTCTTCTACAATTAATGTCATTTGAATATACCATGTCAATAATTATTGTTTTACCCTTTTTTTAGACAATTCACAGGCACCACAACAAGGTAGAGTATAAGTAAAATCCCTGACCCCTCTCGTTCCCCCAGCTCCTTACTCCCAGTTATACTGTAGTTAATGCGAAAACCTCCCTTCGAGAGACCCAAACATAGGTGCCACCACAAAGGCGTGAAGCTGAGAAAGTCCCTATTCTCTATTTTTATTTTAAAAGATAGATAGATGATAGATAGGTAAATAGATATTGAACAGTTTTACTGGTGTATAATTCACCTATCAGACTATTCAATAGTTCAATTACATCAAGAAGAGTTGCACAATCATCACTACAATCAATTTTAGGACATTGTCTTTATTCTTGTGTGTAGTATTAAATTAAAAAATTAATGACTCTGAGGGAGGGGTGCCAGCCCCCACCGCTAATACTCCTATTGCTACTACTCGGATTCAGTAATACTACTTCTGGGTTCAGTAATGCACAATTGTACGGTTGAGATATATAAGCATTATAAAGTCATCAAGAGCATGAGAGATAATACAATAATACAGTCAGGCATGATACATAGCAACATTGCTCACCTCAACCCAGCTTGGTGGTCCACGTGGAGAGAGGGGGAAGGGAAGGAGGGAAAGGGAACAAGGGAGAGGGGGAAGAGTCAGGGAGGTCAGAGTCCAAGAGAGAAGTCCACCCCTATAGTGCTGGCCCTTGCCTATATACTTTTTGGGGGCAAGCCAACCCACTAATTACAGGTAGAGACATACGTCATAGGGAAGGGTTGCACAATAGGCTACACAGCAATGAGAGGGTGGTCTAGGGGTGGTCTCTGGGTCTCCATAGGAACCCTTATCAGTAGGGTGCAAACCCCACCTAGAGGAACCAAGCTAATGGTCCCAAGCTTCAGAGAGAAGTAGGCCATTGTCTCCAGCAGCAGGGAGCAGGCCCACCCCCTGTGGTGGGATGAGACAGCAGTCTGGCAACAAGTATCTGACTTCCCCCCACACTTGTGCTCATCATTATTATCTCCCCATTTTCCCCCAACATCTCCTATCATAACTGCAAGGAACCATTAACCTGATTACTACCACTATAGATTTACCTATCATAAATTTCATATACAGAAAAACATTAAGAAAACAAAAACTAGCTATAATAACAAAGTAAAACAGATAAAACCCCAATTGAAAAGAATATATTTAAAACTAGAACAAGTTTAAAATAGGTCATAAGGGAGACCAAATAATAAGGAGGAGCCCTGTTGGTGTCATTGTTATGCGTTGGGCTGTGATCCACATGGTTGGCAGTTCAAAACCACACCACCAGCAGCTCTGCGGGACAAAGACTAGGCTTTCTATTCCCATAAACAGTTGCAGTCTCAGAAACCCACAGGGGGTCGCTCAGAATTAGCATTGACTCAGTGGCAGAGAGTTTGGTTTGGAGTTTCCCCTTCATTAAAAAAAAAAACAACAATAAACCTGAAACAACCTTAAAACGGGTCAAAAGGGAGATGAAATGATAAGAGTATATTTTAACTGAGCTACATCTGCCTTAATTGACTTTACGGTGCTCTCTGTCTGATAACAAGGGTATCCACTTCCTTCAACTGTCATCAGAGGGAATTCACCGGAGGCTTATTTGGGACTTCTCCTGTCATCCACAGTCTTTTACAGAACCAGGTGTTCCCAATTTAAGCTCTGATCCCATTCCATCCTTTGGATTTGGATTACATTAATTTTAATCGTTGGATCATACAGACAGACACACTTCTTCCATATGGACTTAGTTGATGCCTTATTTAAATGGTGGCTTGTTTGAAGATAAGCCTTTAGGACCCCAGAAGCTGTTTCTTCTGATAACTGGGCACCATCTCATTTCTTCACCATACTTTGTGACATCACTCATATCTTTAATGATCTCTTCATGAGGCCTAGCATCAAGCAGAGCCATGTCATAAGGACTAATTGTTTTAACATGGGCTAGAATTAAAGTGAAAGCTCAAAATCCATGAATATATCTAGAGTTTATATATGTCTCTCGTTCACCTGAGAGATATCATTGTCATACTATGTTAGAGAACATTATCAATCATTCTGTCTTCGTGAGGAGTATGGAGAGCAGAGGGAGTTTAGGAAAAGGAAAAGATACAGCAGTGGTAGAGACTGAAATCCTATTGGAGAGAGACAAGTTAAAATAAAGCCTTTGTTCCACTCTCAGAGCTACAAAAGATGGGGTCAAGGAGAAAAGGAGTTGACCTATATTCCTTCTAAGCTTGAACTTTATTTTTATTTTTTTACTGTTTGTCATCTTTATTTTTATTTATTTATTTTTTAACATTTTATTAGGGGCTCATACAACTGTTATCCCAATCCATACACACATCAATTGTGTAAAGCGCATTTGTACATCGTTTCTCAAAACATTTTCTCTCCATTTAAACCCCCGACATTAGGTCCTCATTTTTCCCCTCCCTCCCCGCTCCCCACTCCCGCATGAGCCCTTGATAGTTTATAAATGGGTATTTACCAAGCTTGAACTTTAAACAAAGCATTTCTCTCTGAAAATAATAGTCAGACGTCTTGATTAGGTTTATTTGAATTGCTAGTGTTATATTCACTTTTATTATTGTTTAGTTGAATTTCTATGGATCAGCCTTGGAAGTCAATGTTTTTTTTTATCATGTTCTATAAGTTGTGCACAGTTTTTATCTAGAGTAACTCACATATAATGCATCAAAATTAAAGTCAATCCACTTAAGCGGGATTATTTTGCATGTATGCAATAGTAATAAAATCAGTAAACTTTATATAGTGTCCAGTACCTCCTAACCTTAAGCTCAACAGCAGAATCACCTGGAATATTTGTTGAAAATTCAGATCTCAGACCCAACCCCAGGTTGTGCTTATGCATCTGGAGTGGGGCCTGGGAACAAATATTTTTAACAAATGCCTAGTTGATTTTGAACTAGTTGGTCCACACACAAGCATTTACAAAGTACTGATAGGGGTGCATTTTGACAGATCCCAGTAAAGTATACATAAGCTACTTTTGTACCTTAACTCAGATTCTTTTTATATGGTATATTTTAGAGTTGAAGACATCATATGTGCATAATAAAAACAGCCTAATTCTTATCACTGTACCTCAATGTCTATCTATAACAATATATAAATAGCATAGACTATAAACAGGGTGGGTCTGCCCTGACACAGGTCACATCCCTGATCTGATCTCCCTAAATTGTGCCTTGGATCAACTGCCAGTATTTGGATATGGGTTTGTTCTTTAGGGTCTGCTGGTTGGTTAGAGCTGCCTGGTATGGGGCTGGAAAGCAAAGAATAAGTTCTAACCTCTTGTCTAGCCTGATACACAGTTTCTCACTTCAGTTCTTGAATCCTACTTTATGTCTCCAATATAAGGAATCCCATGATACTAAGCCCTCCTCTGTGACCTGTCTTGTCAATGAAGCCTCTTTTGGTCACTGGTGTCCTTTGACTAGGAACCATAGGAGCCTAAAGAACTCCCATTTTTGTGATAGGTTAACATGTCTGACCTTTTTCATTCCCTACTAAGTATGCGTTGATCAATCAGCAGACTCTGAAGGAGATTATATGTCCTATGAAGCCTATATACGAATACTGGCAAAAATAAAGGCAGCTGATCCAGCCAACCGGTTTAAGAGACCAGATGAGCTCCTTCATTTGCTGAAGCTCAAGGCAAGGAATTTAAAGACAACCAACAGTACAAGGCTCTGCAAACTTTTTTATAATCTTTGGCAATTTTCTTTTTGGAGGGAAACTCCTAATTTATAATCTGAATATAAATGTATCCATTCTAAAATAATAGACCCTAAGATACATTATAATATATAGGTCTTTGTATACCTAGTACCATTTAAAAATAAACCTGACTTAAAATCATGTTAAGCAAATAGTGGAAGAGTTTTTGCCTTAGTCAAATGATTGTTTTGGTCTTTGGGCTATATTTGATTTTATATTTACAGGTATTTCCAACGCTTGGTCATAAGCCAGTGACAGTTGACCTAGCTATTGGCTCTGAAAAAAGCCTCAAGATTTTCTTCAGCTCAGCAGATGGATATCACATTATCGATGCCGAATCTGAGGTTATGTCTGATGTGACCCTGCCCAATAATGTAAGATAATATCTTCAAATCCCTGGAAATGATTAGCTATCACACTAGTAGAGGTTTTTCAACTGCTAAAACCCTTAAAAGTTTGAAAATATGATCAGCAGTATATATTTGGGAATGGAAACCAAGAAGGTAAGCACAGAATACTAGCAAGTGGTTATGGGTAAACAAATATTGTGTATGGTTTCTTAGTCCAGACAATGAAATCTGTATTACTATTTATTATTTTTAAAATAATTTTATTAGGGGCTCATACAACTCTTATCACAATCCATACACACATCAATTGTGTAAAGTGCATTTGTACATTCATTGCCCTCATCATTCTCAAAACATTTCCTCTCCACTTAAACCCCCGACATTAGGTCCTCATTTTCCCCCTTGCTCCCCGCTCCCCCCTCCCTCATGAGCCCTTGATAGTTTATAAATTGTTATTTTGTCATATCTTGCCCTGTCCAACGTCTCCCTTCACCCACTTTTCTGTTGTCCGTCCCCCAGGGAGGATGTCACATACAGTTCCTTGTAATCAGTTCCCTCTTTCCTACCCACTCTCCCTCTACTCTGCACTGCCCCCATCATTCACTATGGTAAGATTTTTTGTTCTGATGATGCCTTATACCTGATTCCTTCGACACCTCATGGTTGCATAGGCTGGTGTGCTTCTTCCATGTGGGCTTTGTTGCTTCTGAGCTTGATGGCCGCTTGTTTACCTTCAAGCTTTTAAGACCCCAGACGCTATATCTTTTGATAGCCGGGCACCATCAGCTTTCTTCACCACATTTGCTTATTCACCCGCTTTGTCTTCAGCGGTTGTGTCCGGAAGGTGAGCATCACAGAATGCCAATTTAATACAAGAAAGTATTCTTGCGTTGAGGGAGTACTTGAGTGGAGGCCCAATGTCCTTCTGATACCTTAATACTAAACCTATAAATATAGGCTCATAGATCTATTTCCCCATCCTCATATAAATATATTTGCATATGTACATGTCTTTATATAGACCTCTATAAATGCCCTTTTCCTCCCAGCTCTTTCCTCTATTTCCCTTGATTCTCCTCCTGTCCCACTATCATGCTCAGTCCCCACCAGGATTTCAGCACTTCCTCTTTGCTACATTCCACTTGATCATGCCCTACCAGGACTCCCACACCCACCTCCCCACCAATTTGGATCGCTTGTTGTTCCCTTGTCCCTGGTTTTGTTAACACCTCTTCCCTTCCCCCCACCTTGCCCTCTCCCCTGTCAGTCCCATTGTTTTCTCCTCCAGATTGTTCATCCAGCCTGTCCTATCCAGACAGACCTGCGGAAATCTGTATTATAAATGGATTTTATCATTGTAAAACAGTGTGATTTGTTGGTTTTTAATGAATAAAATTTACATTTGAGAATCTATATTTCTATTGAAAACCAGAAGATCTGACTATATCCAGTCCTCGTTCTATCTGGTCATGAACAACTGCAACTGATGGCTGATTGCCCCCCTCCCCTTTCTATGGGATCTAAGAGCTCCATTTCTGAGCCATCCACTTTTGTGGATGTAGAATAAGTGGATTATGAGTTGGGCTGCTAAGTACAAGGTCAGTAGTTTGAAATCATCAGTTGCTCCATGTGAGAAATATGTAGCTTTCTGCCTCTGTTAAGATTCACAACCTTGGAGACCCATGGGGGCAGTTCTAATTTGTCCTACTGAGTCAGTCTGAGACAGAATGTGCTTGATGGCAGAGATTTGAGAGCCCTTGTTCGGTATCCTCGACTTAGTTTTCGTGAGCCCCTGCAACACATTAGTAGATTCTTTAAAACTACAGCTTGACTATTAAAATTTGAAACATTATCATACCTGTCCTTCATCTTTATCAGAGATTTCAGATAAAAAGTTAGTGTCACACTGAAAATGAACCATATCACGTATGAAATAGTTAATTATATACTGCAATTCTTGCCATTTCTATTTAAAAAAACAATTATAGCTAGCACAAATGGATACACATAACTCTATTAAATATAAATCCATGGCATCTCAGATCTGATGATAGTTATGAAGTTCGTATTATTGAACAACATTTTGACAAGGAAAGGTTGAACAAATATTTCTATGCTTCACTTTTTCTTAATTTTCTGTTTTATTAAAACCAAACACTACTATCTCGTAGACATGAAATTCTAGTGACCCTAGATACATTTTCTGAGACTTTAAATCTTTACTGGAGCAGACAGCCTCATCTTTCCTGTGCAGCTGCTGGTGAATTTGAATCGCCAACTTTCCATTGATTGGTTCAACTCCTAAGATACAGAGCCATCGAGCCCCTCCTCAGTTTATAGACAACTAAAATTTAGTGTTATGTAAGAGAAAACTCATTAATTTTTCAGTCACTGTGTTATTGTAAAGGAGCCCTCCTAGCACAGTGGTTAAAGCACTCCGCCGCTAATAGAACAGTGAGCAGTTTGAATGCACCATTGATGCTGCAGGAGAAAGATGTGGCAATCTGCTTCTGGGAAGATTTCAGTCTTGGAAACACTACGAAACAGCTCTACTCTGTCCTGTTGGGTCAAAATGAATCAGTACCTATTTGATAGCAACAGGTTTGTGATCAGTCTTGCTGTTAGTTTCTGTCCAGGGAGCTCTAAATCATGCTGACCTTACACCTAACATAATGATTCATAGTAAATCATTATGGCCTGGTCCTATGCCATCTTCATAGGCATTGGTAGTGCAGCGTAGTTGTTTGGTATTTTGAACAAATTTCAGAATGTTTCATTAATCTCTGAGAAATAAAAAAGAGAGATTTCCAGATCCTAACTGGGGTTGTTTTTTTTTCAAAATTGTTTCAGCCATATTAGTAATCTCACCCAGTTGTTACCTATGATTACATAGAAATAACCTTGATAATGTAGAAAATAACAAACCAGCATGAGCAAAGCCACTGAGATATCAGGCCGTGTCATTTTAAGATACATTTTTTTCTTTGGATTAATGTTTCTTTCAAGGCTTACAGCGCCTTATTTTTTTCATGCATCTTGTTATTTTATTTTATATTGTGTCGGGTAGCCTTAATTTAAAAGTAAATGTGATACTGAACTTTACAATAGTGGTCCAAGTTTACGCGTGCGTAAGTAGTCATTCAAGAAAGGTGAGCTCTGTGTGTCACTTGACTGCAAAGCACAAGAATTGTTTCTTGTAAGGCAATCATTAGTTAATTATTGTAGGAACTAGACTGAGAGAAGATTAATTTCTCTAAAATCATGCTCTGACCTAATTAAGATACCTTACATATATTCAAAAATATTTTTAGCTCAATCCCTGATGTCTTGACCCATCAAGAGAAAACGGACTCTAATACAAGGGAGGGAGGGATATATTTTGAAACAGAACACACTAAAAATAATATCTTACCCCAGAGTCCTACTTTGCAAACACTGTAAGGCTACAAAGTAGCCTTGTGTGCTAAAAAATAATTGGTTACTTCAAAAATCATCTGAGAAAGAAGAGAATTATATCTCTGAAGCTGTCTGGATTTCCATCAGTCTTGATTTATTCTGAACAGGTTTTATTAAGACAGCCTTCTTTCTTGCACTTCATTTCTCTTTTCATCTCTTTACTGACTCCTTTGCTCATGCGAGTGCCCAGGCAACGCATTAAAATTGCTTTTCGCCTCTGGATACCTGTTTTAGTTTTAAGGATAGTCGTTGCTGAGACATGGCCTCAAGCACTTGGCCTAAGTATGCTCAATTTGGCAAGTATTGTTTATGACTTTTTACCTATCATTTGTTCATTTGAGAAGGAATAGAGTAGCCTAATTGTTCATTGATCTGAGAAATACTGTCAGTGTGACAGTCCCTGTAGTTGAAGCAACGTCTGTCACATACTGTTGAATGCAGCATAAAAATTAGGATTGCTTAATTTCTTAGTATCTCATACATGCCACTGAATATGTCTCTGGATTTAATAAATTCCTTGGCTTTTTTTGTCATAGGCATTTGTGTATTGAATGTTTTTTAAGATTGTAAAAAATAGATTAAAAGCCTGCAAGTGAGGAGGACTGGAGCTGAAGTGAAGGATTTTATGAAGCTGCCTTTTATAAACATTTTAAGCTCAAGCTATTTCTGAGTGGATTTTCTATTTAGATTCAAATGAATGGGCTGATAAGCTGTTGGTTATTCTTGGCTAACACGTTCTTACTAAAGTTTTCATACATGTGCTGAAATGAATATTAAATTCAATTCAACTATCTAAATTTAACATTTCTTCTATTATTAGACTGATTACTAAAAATTCAGTGCATTTTTCTGTGTTAGAAATATATCTGGACTTTTTTTTTTTTTCACGAAGGGGTTTCTTTTCAGTATCAAGGAATATGGCCCAGTGACTATTTTATGCCATAGGCATAAGTTTTTTAAGTTTTAAAGAGACCTGGTGTGACAGTGGGTTAAGCATTGTGGGTCAGCGCATGTGGTTCAAACCCACCAACAGTTCCTTGGGATCGATTCGATGGTAGTGGGCTAGTGGAGTTTCCGGTTTTAGGTGGTACATAGTTCGATTTTTTTACATAGAGGTTTTCCCCTCCTTTCCTGCATTTTGAACCTCTGTCCTGTCTCTATTAATTCACTCAAGTGGCTTCAACTAAAGTCACAGTGATCAAATGTTGGGTCTGTAAATCTGTATGCAACATAAACCCATCCCATGAAAATCTCTCTACCACAGAGTATCGTCATTCTGCCTGATTGCTTGGGATTTGGCATGATGCTCACCTTCAATGCTGAAGCCCTTTCTGTGGAAGCAAATGAACAACTCTTCAAGAAGATCCTTGAAGTGTGGAAAGACGTACCATCTTCTGTGGGTATGTATAGATATTTTTAGTGTTTTATACAAACCCAGAGGAGCTTCTCAAGGGTAAAAATATGCCCTGCTAAATAATTGCTTATTACATAGTTTTTCTGGGCAAATAGGATTCATTTGGGATCCTGCATTCTTGGTTCCATAAGAAGATGGTGTGTGTTTGTCATATGCTCACTGCGTTCACAGGTATCCCACGAAGAAGCTAGTTTTGATGATCTGATTTGTGCTCCCTTTACCATAGCTATGTAATTGAAACAGGGAATCATTCTCTTCCCAATCTGTACTTTAATTTTCACTTCCTCTGCTTACAGACTATATAGATACTGAAAATGCTTCTTCTCATCACATTGATTGTGGCTGGGTGGGGTTACACTTATCTTAAGAGACAGGCAAAAAAAAAAGCAAAATGTTTCTATGATATCACAGTCAGTAGTGTTTGACTTTATCACTATATCCGAGGAGTGATTGTGAAAAATAAAATATAAACTGAATATATGACATATTGGTTGTCACTAAAATGTCATCATTCTCCATTTAGAAAAAAGATAAGTAGTGACTGACTGGAATGCTATTAGATACCTCCCAGAGGGCAAATGTCTCCCAGGAGACTTCCATTTCAACCATGGCAGACAAGGACTTTTTTTGGGTACACATCCAGATGCTTCATTTGAATGAGCAACCCTTAGTCATAAATGCAAACTCTATTAATAATTCCCCTTAGTGCAGCAAGGGCTTTCCCCCCACTTCTTAACCAATGCAGGAATGCTGAACTGAGAATCGAGAATAATTGTTGTGTGGCTCTCTGAGTCTTGCTAAATATATGGGTAATTTTTAAATGGAGGCCAGAGTACATACAAGAATTAGAAATGCTAGAGAAAGTAGACAGATTTGGGAGAGAATAAACACTCATGAGAGGAGGAGAATTTAATGGACTAAATAAAGGAGTATGAGAGATAAAGAAGAACAAGGAAGAGGAGAAGAATTGATCTACCAGTAGATTACCCAGAAGCTTTTGAAATCTCTGTAAAATTGTTGTGACTTTAAAGACCGAATCAAAAGAACCTACTTTTCATGAACATTTTTCATTATGGGATAATGGCACATTACATTGCATTTTCAGAATATATTCTTTTTGTATAGCTAGTGTGAAAGGTTGCCTTGAAATTGTGTTCCATTCTCTCCAAACAGTTAAGAGCTCACAGTTTATGACTGCTTTAAGTGACAGAAAGTAAATGCTTGCAGCATAATTGACAGATCTGGGACAAAAGAGTCCCAGAATATTAAAATAAAGAATATTCTTCTCATCTTCAGAGTGATAATTTTGTGATCAGTGTGCTACTCAGAAATGGGAATAAGGAAATTAAATTGAAATGAGTTGAACATACCCCTATAGTTATACCACCCGACACTCATAGAAATCAAAGAGATCTTGAAACACCTTCTGACCTGAAAGGAAAATCTATTTTAATTTGTTATAACTTAAAAGACATCTCTCTATCTAAATGTAAAATAAATTATAGTACTATTTGGAGGTGATATTTCCTTTTGTATATTAAATATTTTTGAGAATATACTAAAGATGACAGTATAAACACTAATGTTAAATACGTCAGTTACTTGGCTTTTCTGGCTAAAATAAACCCCTTCTTAATTATGTAAAACTAACCCAGATCCAGATGTCCTTAATTTAAAATTGTATCCTTCCCGCAGCTATAATACACGTTTTCAAGCATAGGATTATTGCTTTGGAGTCCCCAACGAATGTTTGCAGGTACAGCAATCACATGCATTACTAAATCTCCAGTCTCTGAAAGCATACTGGTCCACACAGCTATGCAGTAGCTAGATTAAGTGGTCAATTTATGTGTCAAGATTTTCAGCAGGTTTTAATTTTAAGATTAAGGGAAAAATAACAGGATGCCATATCAATTGTGTACTTAGACTCAACAAGTAGTCTATGCGTAGAAAGCTTAATCCTGTGAAGGTGTTCACAAAATTCACATTTTTTATGTAGTCGCCGAGGTGAAGAAGTCTAAATACAGATAGACTAACTCTATAACTTGCTGCCATCACGCAAACCACTCTGCCTTCCCGTACTTCCTTTTTATCTGGGCTGATTTTAAGCTTAATCTGAAACTGAAGTTGTAAAGTCTTTTTTCAAGAGAGCAATTTTTCTGAATCAAAATGACTGCAATTTAATTACAATTTGATATAGCTTTCATATACATCATATTTTTAATTTTCATGTAAAGGGAAGGAGATCATAAACGCTTCCTAAGATTTAATTGAGGGATGTAAAATGACTGATACTCTGCCTATGAAAAGTCACTTAAAAGTTGAATTGCATTTTTATGAGTCTTTATTTTCTTTGTAAATTTTCTTTGTAAACAAAAGCATTCTAAAACATTCAGGAAATAAAGGAGAATATATATAGTAATTTTTTCAATATTGAGCTTCATTTATAATAGAAAAAATCAAATTATTTTACTGAATTATGATTTGTCGATGTGGGCATGAGGTTACCTTATTTTGTTTTCCAGACTATTTTAGCTTTAGTGAAAACCCTGATGTTATTTTAAATACCAGAGTTGGTTTTTGGGGGGGAAATTGCTTCCCTTTAAAAAAAAAATACATCAACTGGGAAGCTAAATATTTAGCTGCTTTTTTTTTTTTCCTGAGCCAAAAAATACCTGACAACACCAGCTGGCTGAGTGGCTGTTTCCATAATTAGGTTCCTGCTTTACCGTAATTATTATCATCATCTTTATTGTGCAAAGTAATATAAATAGGACTAAAAAGTTAAAATATATAATTTTCTGTGCAGAAGAAAGCCTTAACTGTATAAAAGGAGCTTCAGTTCTGTTAAGAACATCACATTGAATTGCATTAGCGTTGCTAAATTCATTATTACAGCAAGTCATTTTTCTTAACTGTTGTCATTTTAAGAGTCCCATGTCCATGCCTGCCACTTGAGTGTAAATATAGCCCATATGGAATATTGTACTTTACTGAGACTAGAATAAAGAATGGGTACCTTTAAATGACAACCATGAGCACTTGACTTTGTGGTATTGAAGAAACCAAGAGATCTAGACTTTCAATGTTTGTCAAGATCGTGTCAACAGATAACCGGTTTGAACACCACTCCTAAGCTTCAAAATGGTCATATCATTGACTAAAGAGAGAACAAAGATGGGGATTTTACATATATATATATATATTTAAACCTGAACTATAACAATGAACCTCTGACTAATAAAACAGTGAATGTGGTTATAATTTTATAATCACTTCTGAAAAAATTTTGTACTTTTATAATTTTCTATTTTCATTTTAGCATACGAATGTACACAGCGAACCACAGGATGGGACCAAAAAGCCATTGAAGTGCGTTCTTTGCAATCAAAAGTCCTGGAAAATGAGCTGAAGCGCAGATCAATCAAGAAGCTGAGATTCCTTTGTTCCCGTGGGGACAAGGTATTGTGTACATTGTCCAGTCATAGCAAAAATAAAGCAAGCATTAAATATTAATTAAAGGAAATTATACCCTTCTCCTTGTAGCCATGCATGTATTTGTGCCATATTTTTCTTTTTTTTTAAATGGTTGAGTTTTAAAATTTTATTTGCCATCCAGGTCATGCTGTTAATATATCTAGTAATAAATCTATGTTAGTAGACATATAAAACGAAAGACATGATGTAATGTTTAAGAGCACAGAGTTCTAAATCAGAACAGACTTGGGTTCAAATTCTACCTTTCTCACTTATGGTGTGACCCTGGACAAACTGATTAGCCTCTTAGAGCAGAGCTTTGGTGTCCTTTATCTGTAAAATGAGGAGAATATTGGCTACTTGTCAGGGTTATTGGGAGGATAAAATAAACTACGTATGGTAGTGCTTTTAATTACGTAGCTGTTACTGATGTCTGAGGCAAATTAAGGTTATTGTCCTGGGCAGTAGAATTGAATTCTTCTTGAAAGATTACTAAAAGGAGGTTTTAAAAAATACAAGGAAAGGGGGTCGGGGGAGGAGGTGATACCATCCATGGACTTACTATTGATCAAAAGAATTTTGCATCAAAATATTGATGTGGTCAATGATGACATTCGTTTTCAAAAGGAAGCAATTTGAAAAAAGAAAAAGTAAGCTTTTTGTCATGTCCTCAGCAAAGCTTAGCCATTATTTTGTTTAGTTTGTGCAAAATCCATAAGTGGTTTTGCTCAATAGCCCTTTGCCTTTTCATATTAAACATAGTAAACAGATTGCTGGGGGCAATCTACCCCTGAGACCTTTAAGTAACAAACAAAAACAGAAGAAATAATTCCGTCTTGTGTTGGGTCCTTCAGAAAGCTACCTAATTTAATATTCAAAAGTAGGTATTATATCCATTTTTGCACCAAAGAAAAATGAGGCCAATTTTTAAAAAATGTTGACAACCATTTACATAGAAAAGATCATTATTTAAGATATTGAAGTCCCTGCATATGGTTAGAAACAGAAGCATGAAGCCAGGATAAGAAAATGTTCACATTTAGAAGACATTGCAGACAATTCAAGCGTAAAACAGTTAACATCAAAGGTACTCATTTGACCTAGTGCACAGAGATGGCCTAGTTCTGACAACTAACTAGGTGTGAGAACCAGAAAAAAGTGTGGTTAATCTTTCCTAGCCTTTGTTTTCTCATCTCCCAAATCGAAATACTAACAACAGCTTAGGAGAACATTGTGAAAATTAATGATAACGGGTATGTAGTAAGCATCTCACAGTGTCTGGCACATAAACGGAGGTATGTCAAAGAGAGCATGCACGGCTTGTCATTATCATCTTTATTATGTAACAAACCCTTTCAAGTGTAATTATTGTGGATGTTAAATGCTCTAGTCATGACCCAGAGGCCCATGTTTGATATTTATGTTCACATTCTATTCTGATTTTATCTATGGCACAAACCACATTTACTCAACATATCCCTGTCTAAGTCACTGTACTTCAAACTGATCTGTCAGTTGGTGTTGGAAAAGTGAACCACAAAGTAGAAAATTCCAGTGACCTCTTAACTCCACAGCAAAGGGAACTAGCAGCTAAAGAATTTCATCACCTCCTAATTTACGAAGAAAAGACAACATTAATAACATTTTTGGATTATTTATTTATTTTTCTTTTTTTAATCGTTTTATTAGGGGCTCATACAACTCTTACCACAATCCATACATACATCAATTGTGTAAAGCACATTTGTACATTCATTGCCCTCATTGTGAAAACATTTGCTCTCCACTTAAGCCCCTGGCATCGGCTCCTATATTTTTCCCCCTCCTTCCTGCTCCCCCACCCCATGAACCCTTGGTAATTTATACATTATTGTTTTGTCGTTTCTTGCTCTGTCTGACGTCTCCCTTCACCCACATTTCTATTGTCCACCCCCCAGGGAGGAGGTCACAAGTAGATCCTTGTAATTGGTTCCCTCTTTACAACCAACTCTCCCTCCATCCTCCCAGAATTGCCACTCATACCACTGGTCCTGAAGGGATCACCCACCCTGAATTCCCTGTGTTTCCAGTTCCTATCTGTATCAGTGTACATCCTCTGGTCTAGCCAGACTTGCAAGGTAGAATTGGGATCATGATAGTTTGGGGGCGGGTGGGGAAGCATTTAGGAACTAGAGGAAAGTTGTATTTTTCATTGTTGATACATCTCACCCTGACTGGCTCATCTCCTCCCAGAAACCCTTCTGTAAGGGGATGTCCAGTGGCCTACAAATGGGCTTTGGGTTACCACTCCGCACTCCTCCCCTCTCATTCACTGTGGGAAGATTTTTTGTTCTGATGATGCCTGATCCCTGATCCCTTTGACACCATGTGATCACATAGGCTGGTGTTCTTCTTCCATTTGGGCTTTGTTGCTTCTGAGCTAGATGGCCGCTTGTTTACCTTCAAGCCTTTAAGACCCCAGGCGCTATACCTTTTAATAGCCAGGCACCATCAGCTTTCTTTACCACATTTGCTTATGCACCCATTTGTCTTCAGCGATCGTATCATGGAGGTGAGCGCAAAATGATATGATGTTTTGTTCTTTGATACCTGATAATTGAACCCTTCAGCACCTTGCAATCACACAGGCTGGTGTGCTTCTTTCATGTGAGCTTTGTTGCTTCTGAGCTAGATGGCCGCTTGTTTACCTTCAAGCCTTTAAGACCCCAGACACTATATCTTTTGATAGCCGGGCACCATCAGCTTTCTTCACCACATTTGTTTTTTCACCCGCTTTGTCTTCAGCGGTTGTGTCGGGAAGGTGAGCATCATAGAATGCCAATTTAATAAAGTATTTTGTGTTGAGGGAGTACTTGAGTGGAGGCCCAATGTCCTTCTGCTACCCTAATACTAAACCTATAAATATATGCACATAAATCTATTTCCCCATCCTCATATATAAATATAGTTGCATACGTACATGTCTTTATCTAGACCTGTAGAAATGCCCTTTGCCTCCTAGCTCTTTCCTCTATTTCCTTTGACTTTCCTCCTGTCAATTTGTGGGTTATTTAAAAGATAAATAGCAAAAGGGAATTTTCAACCCAAGCTAAGCAAGTACTTCAGATGAATGCCACTTATAAGATAGTAGCTTGAATTATTTAAGCCATACTTACTAAAAATATGTAGAACATGGTAAAGATGTTATTTGTAATTATAAAGTCAGACTCTAAATTTAAGTTTTTTATTTTTCTAATCAGAAAAACTGGTAGGGTTCAATATATAATGGTCAGATGATGATTAACTTTAGTACTTATAATTTTGCTGATCAAATTTAATTTTATAATGTATGAGACATATACTGATGGTGTCTTTTTCTTCTTCTTTTAAAGCTCTTCTTTACCTCTATCCTGCGCAATCACCACAGCCGGGTTTATTTCATGACCCTTGGAAAACTTGAAGAATTCCAAAACAATGATGGTGTTTAAAAGATGATGACAGCATTTATAAGCATCAAAACTAGGCAATTTGCCTCTTCAAATTTCTGAGATTAAATAAGCATTCAGGTTTTTTTTTGTTTGTTGTTGTTAGGGAGAGTATATCTAGAGAAGTTACTTATAATGTAGCACAGAATAGTTTTAATAAGAAATGTAGCTTTATATAAGATTAACTATAGCAAGCTCTATGGACTCCTATGGTGTACAACTTCTTTTGCACAAACTTTGTAACTTTTGTTACTGTGAATTCAAACACTACTCTTTGGTGAGTTTGGACACTATCTCTATCAATATTTTACAACCTGGTGTTAAGAAACCTGTTAGGAGTTTTATTCCAAGTAGTTTTCAGAAGAATTAATCCTCACTGAAAAGTTTCAGGAAAAGAAAATCAGTAACAAACCCTGTGTGATGTATTCAAAATCATGTAAAGAAACGAAGGTTAGATCATGAAATGAAAATAGTAAGGACTATGCTGTAAAGCAGAGGGATGTCTGCCTCATTTAGACTAGAGAGAGAAACTACAGTGATCACAGGGCGAGGGAAAATAAGCATTTGCCATGGAGTTCATTCTGACGGATGAGCCCTTATTTATTGTCTGAATAGAACTGTGTGCCATAGGGACTGGTTGTTCAGAAATATAGATTGCTAGGCCTTTTTTTCTCAGGCATCTCTTTGTGGACTCAAACCTCCAACTTTTAAGTTAGCATCAGAGCACTTTCGCATCAGTGCCCCCGGGGGATGCTCGGTAAAGCAAAAGGGCCACCAATTCCTTTAACTTATTTGAAGGACGGCCACAATAGTTAAACCAACAGGTAGTGACCATCTGTCTTCTTTTTAACTCACGTTAAGCTAATTTTCTCCTGATAAGAACCAAACCTCATATACTTAGATTCCCTTAGAACCCCAAAGATGTGCAATAGCTGTTTTTACAAACCACCAAATAATACACTTGCAAGCACGTATACACATGTACTGTAGAATATTTTTTGTTTTAATCCTTTGAAGTAGGCATCAAATTATCCTACAAGGATGAATTGGATTCTTATCTGGCCATCAGTGTGACTGGCCATCAGCTAGCATCGAGTAATTGGCCTAATCCCACAGTAAAATATATCCTATTGTCTTTAGTTATTAAACAAAAGCACAATGACACACAATGTTGTCTGCTAATACTTATCTTTTTGTGTTTTGATTTCTACAAATTGGAGATTTAACCTAAAGCCATTTCTGATAAATTTATATATAGACACTCATTGTTACAGGCTCAAAAACGTCAAAGATATGGGGCAAATCAATTTTATCACTTAGCTAAGGCCATAGAATTAGACTGGTAATTGACAAGGATGTTAGTAAATTTTCCAAATAACTTACAGTCCCCATAGATTGGTGGCGTTGGTCACCTATGGTAACCGCTACCTGCTAAAAGGAATCCTTCCTGCAGATTCATCCTCAATACCATGGTTAGTTCTGGGGCAAAACGGAAGCGGCAGAACTACCACCAAGAATACCTCAGTCTAATTCCTCTAGCTCTGCTTTTAAATGTGGAAGACAGTGCCAGTGGGATGATCATTTCAAACTACCTTGTTAACCAAAATAAAAAGCAGCTAACTATGTGTGATTTCAGGATAATACAACATCTCTGGCAGCAAAGGTGCCAGGAGAGAAGATTTGGATTTTCCTAACAACTTACATCAAGTATGGAGACTTTAGGAGAACCTGAATCCGTGATATAAAGAAATCAATGTGATTCACACTTCTGTTACTGTGACACAATAATGTGACCCTAAAACTGGCTTAGCCTTGAGTGTTTACAACTCGAATGACTTTTTAAATACTGTAGTTTAAAAAGGAAGGAGACTTTTATGTTAAGATTATTTCTTTAGAAATAGTCTTCATTATTATAAATTTGTACACCAAAAAGGCAATGGGGAACTTTGTGCAAGTACCTCATTGCTGAGCAAATGGAGCTTGCTATGTTTGAATTTCAGAAAATGTTCTCATATTAGTAGTTTAGAATCATGTATTTTAAGACTTCTTTTTTTTCTTCATAATAGTTACTCAGAGTTAAGATTCAAAATTACGTTTATATTAAAATCATATGATTAAGGGCAATAACTATTTTAGTAAGTCAACTCCCATTGTACTTCTGTGGCTGTTATTCTAGTAATCATTGAACATTGTTAACTGGATCTACAAAGGTTTCTTCAAGTAGCCAAGCAAGAGAGATTATAGATTTGTGACTACCTTTAAAGGATAAGGTGTTATTGAAAAAAGGAAGCTGGGTCCATATCAAGAAGGGTTACCCTAAGATTAAATGGCCAACCTGTAACAAAAACTAGCTGCCTTTCAAATGATTGCAAATCATAGCAGCCCCATGTGTGGCAGAGTAGAACTGCAGCACTTGCCCTAACTGAAGACTGGCCAAAGAGCAAAAATGGGAAATATTTAAAGTTATTTGTAATGGATTTAATCAGAAATATTCATTTGGAGGCTTTAGCTCATTTGCCAGCTGATACTGGAAAGTGAATGGCCAATGCCATTGCCCAGTCCCCACTTCGTGCTAGTACCATCAGGACGCTCCGGCCCAGTGCAGAAGCATGGGGCAGATGGAGCCCCAACTAGCCAGTTTCTCTAGTCCTCTGATTTGAAGCATGAAAAGTTTGACAGGTTGGGAGAAGCTTTGGGGCCAAAATTGCAGTTTGATTTTAGTGCGATTTAACTTTTTCACCAAATCTTTTACCAAAATGAATTGCATTATTGAAAAGATTAGAAAGATGGAAAATAAGGGTGCAAAGAGATGATAGGTAAATTTGAGTGATTACATCTGTTGAAGTAAGGTAGGATCCTGGGAGACAGGACAGGGAAAGAAGAACCGATAGTGTTTATTAAGATAAAATAGATACTGCAGTATTACACAAACATGCAAACAGTACATTAGAATGCATTGATTTTAATATTTTTGGTGCCACAAATTTCTAGCTAAATTAGTCACTATGTTCTACCAAGAGTCATCGAATTGAAGTGGGATGTATAAAATAGAACTACCGCCACATACATCCAATGGGATCTTTTAAGTATTCTTTTAATAGTTTTTGAGAAATGTGCCCATTTAAATATACTCTTAAGTTTTCAAGAATATGCAATTATCTTTAAAACTGTTAATCATTTCATCAGGAATTATTCAATGAGTCATTGTTCATCTTATAAAAATAAAAATTTTAAAAATTATTGGTTAATGTCATTATTGAAATATACTTGTCTACAACATCAAAACTTCACTTATTTCATGTAATAATGCATTTATTGGAAGGTGTTAAGGGTTTGTATCTGTCTGTCCCATTAGAAGTTCTGCCAAGGAACTGTTACTCTGCTTAAAACTTTCTGGCTGCAGTGATGGACTACGAAAGAGCGACATGATCGCACACAAATGCACGAGACCCAAGCAAATGTTAATGCTTCCCTTCGCGTGCCCAGTATGCAGAAGTCCAGTGGAGAAGAGAGGGACTTTCTCAAAGAAAGGAGTACAGATTGATAGTTTCTTTGCTCATGAAAAGATGTAAGACGGGCTAAGAGTGGAAAACAAGATGTACAGCCATTCTCTCAGCAGAACTGAGTAGTGAAGCATTCGTGGCACGATTCCATCGCATCCTATTGCCTGGGTCATTCTGGAAAGGTGTTTATCCCACTGTCCCTTGCACAGTTGGGGGTGGTCATAATTTGTTCGTTGTGGCCAGGCATTCCAGATCTGGGCTACCCGACACAATAATTGTGCCTAGATTTTTAGAGGCTATATGAAAAATGCTTTATTACAATCAAAAGGACTCGTTTAGCTTTATACATTGTGTTCACAGACTTCCACTACTTCAAGGTACAGTTGTACCACAAAGCTAATAGAGGGCACCATCCTAAGGAACCTTTATGAGGCCATGAGTAGAAGTCAGTATCAGGAACTTTCTCCCTCATCAAGGGAGCAGTTGGTTTCAAATTTCAATACTACTAACTTACTGACAATAGTTTAACACATTGTGATTTTAATTATTTTCTCTCACTTAAAAATACTCATATTCCTTAACACACGGATATCTGTGAGTGTTGTCCCTCAATTAAAAAAATAAGGAAGCAGTTAATGAAATAAAACCCAAGCAGATTTCAGAATACATTGTCACATTTTTATTGTTCACCATAACAACTGATTTAAAAGGAAATATCAGAATGTGAGGGAGCTTCAAAAATAATTGTGGGAGAAAGGGTCAAGCCAGCCAGAGTGCAGTAGAGCACCAAGGGAACACAACATTCCTCTAGTTCTTTAATGCTTCCTCCCCGCCACTATCGTCACCCCAGTTCTACCTTACAAATTTGTCCAGACTGGAGCATGTACAATGGTACAGATAAGAACTTTAGACAAATGAAATCCAAGACACATAAACCCTTCAGAAACAGGAATGGGACTAGCGATGAGGGTAGGGGAAAGGTGGGGGGAGAAGAAAGAGGAAGGGTGAACTGATCGCAATGATCAACGTATAACCACCACCCTGAGAGGGACAAACAGCAGAAATGTGGGTGCAGGGAGAAAACAGATGGTGTAAGGTATGAACATAGTAATAATTTATCACTTATCAAGGGTTCATGAAGGTGAGAGGAAAAAAATGAGCTGATCTCAAGGGCTCAAGTAGAAAATGTTTTGCAAATGATGATGGCAACATATGTACAAATGTGCTTGACACAATGGATGTATGGATTGTGGTAAGAGTTGTTAGAGTCCCCAATAAAGTGATTTATTAAAATTAAATTTGTGGGAAAAATATTTTATTGCAATTCCCCACAAATTCTTGAAGCCTGTTCTTAGTTACAGAGGGAGTAAAAATGAATTTGTGTTTTCAGAAGCTAGTCTATAGCTTATTTTTGAAAATGAATATAGAAGTGGGAGTGCAATTAGTATTATTCTAGCTTTGCAGCCTCACATCTCAAAATGCCTAGTTTTGTGTTAATTATGTAACAAAGAGCACGCATTTAAAGGATAAAAACAGGTCCATTTGTGGGGAAGGGGACTGCATTGTTTTATTTGCAACGGCGTATGAAGAAATTAAGTGGAGGTCATCTGAGTGCCCCTGGCTATACCAATCATCCATGTGTCATTCTACTTCTTTGCTGAGTTCGATTCAGGTTCCACACACAGCTCACGGACAATATGCATTATTATGGAAGTTTATTAGGGAAGATAACAGTTTACAGCAAACTATGATCAGAAAACATAAAAGAAATTGCCCTTTTTTTTCTGCAGCAGCACCTCTTCTCAGCCAAGCAGGCAGACACGTCTCCGGTTCTCAGCCTCTCTACACATGGGCTCTCGAGCAAGTGTTACAAAGCTCCTTTAAATAAACAAAAAACTAACAAACCAACAACACCGCCATCAAGTCAATGCCAATTTATAGTGCCCCTTTAGGGCAGGGTAGAACTGCCCCTTCGAGTTTCCAAGAGTGTAACTCTTTATGGGAGTAGAAAGCCCCATCTTTCTCCTGTAGAGCAGTTAGTGGTTTTAAACTGTGGACCTTGTGCTCCCTTGGTCTTGATTTTCCAGTAAAGTTCTCCTCTCACTATGAAGGACCTGTTGATTTTTTGCAGTCTTGTCTCAGTGTTTTGGGGCATCAAGTGGATGGTCATCTCCCTCTTCCCCCTTCTTGAAGGAGTGACCCCAGCTAATGGGAGGTTTCTTCTTTTGAAGTGGTTCTTATGAAGTGCATATATGAGGGGGATAATGTATGTTTCATAGCCAGTAAACAGACTTTCTATCCCTTTGTTTGGGAATTAGCCTCTCAGATTTGTTCAATTGATGGTTCTCCTTTTAGTAGTGGATTCATACAATATTTGTCCTTTTTGTGATTGACTAACTTCACTTAGCATAAGGGATTCCAGGTCCTTCCATGTCATGTGGTGTTTCATGCTTTCATCCCTGTTTTTAGGGATACATAGTGCTCCGTTGTGTGTATGTACCATAGTTTCTTTATCCCTTCTTCCGCTGCTGGGCATTTGGGATGCTTCCAGTTTCTTTCTTGCTCTTGCAAACTGTGCTGCTGTAAACATGGAATAGCATACAACTCATGTTTTGTGTTGTTTTCATTTGGGATATATGCCAAATAGTGCTATTGCTGGATTGTATGGGATTTTAATGTCCAGTTGTTCTTAAATATTGCCATATCATTTTCCATAGTAGTTGCATGTATTTACAAGTCCACCAACAGTATATATGATTCCCATTCTCTCCACAAGCTCTCCACCATTTGTTATTTTCTGTTTATGTTTCTCATTTGCATCTCCAGAATGGCTAGTGATCAAGAGCATTTTTTCAAGTGTTTATTAACCATATGTATTTCATTTTGGGTGAACTGTCTGTCTATATCTTTTCCACACTGTCATTAATCGGGTCATTTATTATTTTCTTATTGAGCTGTTGTAGAGTTCTTTATATTTTGGTAATTAAACTCTCGCCCTGATATGTCATTGGTAAACATTTTCTCCCAATCTGTGGGCTCTCATTTTACTCTTTTCATGAAGTATTTTGATGTGTATAAATAATGTTATTTTAGCATGCCTGACTCATATATTTTATCGTCCACTGTGGGTGAATCCTTTATTATACTTGGTAATCTATCTATGCCTTGCAATAGGGCCCTTAAGTTTGTTTTAGTTTTCTTATTGATGATACTAATAGCTCTGGGGTTTACATTTAGGTCTTATTTAATCTTGAGTTCATTTTTTGTGCATGATGAGACACACGGGTTTTGTTTTATTCTTCTGCATATGGAAATACAGTCTGCCCAACACCATTCATTGAAGAGTTTGTCTTTGTCCCATTGTCAAAGTTTTGTTGCCTGTAGGCTGATGCATTTATGTCTGGGTTTTCTCCTCTAATCCACTGGCTTAAATATCATTGTACCAGTACCAACCTGGGGTGAATACTGTCAGGTAGCATAAGGTCTCCTACTTGATTCTTTTCAAAAGAAGACCTTTGCTTATCCTGGGTCTTTTGCCTACCCATATGAAATTTGTAATTAGTTTTCCCCCACATCTTTAAAGAATGTATTTGGATTTGGATTAAGATTGCGTTATATTTGCAGATCATTTTGGGTAGTATTGACATTTTCAAAATATTAAGTCTGTTTACCCATGAGCACAGGATGGTCTTCCATTTGTGTAGGTCTTTTTTGTTTGTTTGTTTGTTTCTTGTAATGTTCTGAATTTTTCTCTGTATAGGTCTTTTGTATCTTTAATTCGGGTTATTCCTAAGTATTTCATCTTTTGTGTGGTTATTGTGAATGTTATTGCTTTCTTAATACATTTTTCCTACCTTTCTTCATTGATATACAGGTATCTGATTGATTTCTGGTTGTTAACTTTGTATCCTGCTACCATGCCAAATCCCTCAATTGTATCCAATAGACTATTTGTGGAGATATAGTTTATATGAAACATGGCCTTATTTATCCTGAGATTAGAAGAACTAGATGGTGCTGGGAGAATCAGCCTTGATTGTCTGTCTTGACTGGAAGAACAGTGTCCTGAGAATTTCTGAACCTGAATCATAACTGGTTGACTTCCTTAATAAACTGCAGTAGTTACATAATCTGGTGTCAACTTGTGGAGGGGTGGAGTCTAGCCTGTCAATCAGGTCGCAGCTTGATGACCTCAGTTGGAGGTGCCACAGAGATAAATAACTCGCTGGAGGTGGGACACAGCCACACTCCCTGTGAGACATTCCTGTTGAGAAGATACATGGAGCTACATTAGAGCCTTGGAGCTGAAGGAGCCACGTGGAAGCTCCCTGCAAGCGCTGAGATGCTTCCACTACCACTGAATCCACATGACTTTTCACCAACTGGCCTGTGATCTTCCTGCATTCAGCATCATTGCATGTATTGCGTGAGTCAGAAGAGGGCTTTAGAGATTGGTATCAGACATATGCGCTAATATCGGACTTAAGGACTTGATCTGGACTGGGCTGGGATGTTTTCTCAACATTCAATTGCTCTTATCTATAAAGCTCTTTCTTATACACATATGAGTGTCTATGAATTTGTTTCTCTAGTCTACCCAAACTAACACATAAACCCTATCATTGTGACTATAGGTTTCATATACTGGGTGGCCGTTGCAATGAATTAATGAACCCAGTAGAGAAGGAAAGGGTGTAAGGGTGGTTTTATTTCTTGACATCAGAAATGTTAAGAAGTCTCTAGTGTACATGCATGCCTAACCCATGTCTCATAGGATTTAGCCTTTGTCTGCTGATTATAGTGATTCTTTGCTTTTCCCTTCTTGCAAAGCCAGAGGTCAGACTCTGCCCCCAAGCTACTGAAAACTGAAAATTATTAAAAAATGAGTCAGAGATCCTATATGCAATTTATTACAGTCTGGAGGAGAGTAATAATTTCTATTGGAGAACAAAAGTAATTCACAACTTTTTCATAAGTTTTGGATTTGTAGGGTTACCACAATCTCATAGGCTTTCTTATAAAGCATATTATTTCTGAGACATTTAATAACATTTTACTTAAACAAATTTAGCCTAGAAAATGCTGAATTTCTCATATAATTCGACCCCTTTTTCCATGAAGCTTTTACAATATTTTAAAACTAATTAAGAAATATGGAATATCCCAAACAAACCTAATTACTCATAACATTTCTCGTTTAACAAGGTTGAAGATTAAGTCTCTGTGGTTTTCCATAGGCCTTCTGGGCAATCTCAAAGACAATTTTAGTTGCAAAAAATATCATGAAATTTTAATTTTATTTTACTAAATTTAGTATCTAATCCAAAGAACCAAAATCCAAGAAGTTATTAAAATAAATTCAGATAGAATAGTAAGTGGCTGAGAAGTAATCATTGGTTACCTATTGAATCAAAGTGACAAATATTTTAAAATAAAGAATGAAGGAGGTAATGTGATTTTACAGGAACTTAACACATTCTCAAGTGATGAACTTTATTCATTTTTAAAAAGAATCTAGGATTTGATAAAGCTAACATAACATACAGAAAATTATTCTTGTAAAATACAGACTCCCTACTATCCACACAGATTATACTTTTAAAAAATCATTTTACTATCCCTTCATAATAACTCTAAGATTAATTTGTCATTTTAACAAAAATAATATCAAGTTTTGGTTTTGAATTAATATAATATTTGGCAGTAAAGGACTCATACTTCTTTTTAAAAATAATTACTTTGTAAATTAGAGGACTTTGCCAAGATTGAAACATATTTCATAACTTCTTTTCAGACTCAGGTGCTATAAATCAAACGAAGTAAAATTAATTTTCCTCAAACAGTCCAGAAATTGCTATCAACATTCAAATTTTGTTCTTTACTATTCTCATATTTTGGTACAATTGACATATTAGTATAAAATTACATTATTTTTATCTTGAAAAGAACACATTCTCTATGATTATGCATTTCTCTGTATCTATTACACTCAAAACACTAGCCACTCAAGAGGTCTGAAGGGCTGGCCCCAATCCCAACTACGTGGACAGCTGCCCCTCCCCACAGAAGAATTTATTTCAGAGGACGGAACGGAAGCTGCAGCTCAGGGAGAGGGACATGTCTGATCAGAGCACATGGTAGCAAATGAAGGGGGAGGAAGAGAGAGTGGAGCACATCTTGGCCCACCAAGCCTTGACAATATTCCCGCTCAGAGCAGCCAATCCACAGAGAAGACCATATGGCCAACCCCACTGTGAGACAAGATATCCCTCAATGACTCATAACCCCACAGGGCACAACACTGGAGACACAGTGTAGGAATTGCTCCTTATCTGATCCCACCACACTGAGGCAAAACACTAAGGGCGTGCAACAGAACAGCAAGGGGAACAGAGCAATGAATTCCCCGGGGAATAACAAAAATAGACCTTGGGGCCAGGTCTTGGCACCCCATCAGATTTGACTGGAAAACACTCCTAAGGCCAACAAATGGTCCTTGAACTAACTAAAAGCCTTTCTTTTTTGGTTGTTCTTGTGTTTTGTTTTGTTTTGTCATTGGCTTTTTGTTGTTCTTTTGTTTAGTTTTCTTTTGTTGCTTGGTTTTGCTCTGCCTTGCTTTTGTGGATGTGATTACCTCTGCAGGCCTGTCTAAATAAGATAGGTTGGATGAACAATCTGGAGAAGAAAACAACGGGACCGACAGTTCCAGCAGGACATGGGAGAAAGGGAGGTGGGGGGAAAGGAAGTGGTGTTAACAAACCCAGGAACAAGGGAATAACAAGTGATCCAAATTGGTGGTGAGGAGGGTGTAAGAGACCTGGTAGGGCTTGATCAAGGGTAATGTAACAGAGAGGAATTACTGAAACCCAAATGAAGGCTGAGCATGATAGTGGCACAAGAGGAAAGTAAAAGAAAACAGAGGAAAGAGCTAGGAGGCAAAGGGTATTTATAGAGGTCTAAATAAAGGCATGTACATATGTAAATATATTTATCTATGAGAATGGGGAAATAGATCGATATGCATATATTTATAGGTTCAGTATTAAGGTATCAGATGGACATTGGGCCTCCACTCAAGTACTCCCTCAATGCAAGAATACTTTGTTCTATTAAATTGGCATTTCATGATACTCACCTTCCTGGCAAGATTGCTGAAGACAAAGCGGTGCATAAGCAAATATGGAGAAGAAAGCTAATGTAGCCTGGCTAGCAAAAGATATAGTATCTAGGGTCTTAAAGATTTGAAGGTAAACAAGCAACCATCTAGCTGAAAAACAACAAAGCCCACATGGAAGAAGCACACCACCCTGTGTGATCTCGAGGTGTTGAAGGGATGAGGTATCAGCCATCAAAGAACAAAAAATCATCATTGTCAATGAGGGGGTGTACATGGTGGGGATCCAAAGCCCATCTGTAGGCAATTGGACATCCCCTATGGAAGGGTCACAGGGAGGAGAGGAGCCAGTCAGGGTGCACGGTAGCAATGATGAAACATACAACTTTCCTCTAGTTCCTAAATGCTTCCTCCCCCACCCCCGCCCCCACTATCATGATGCCAATTCTACCTTACAAATCTGGCTGGGCCGGAGGATGTACACTGGTACAGATAGGAACTGGAAACACAAGGAATCCATGGTGGATGATCCCTTCAGGACCAGTGGTGAGAGTGGAGATACCAGAAGGGTGGAGGGAGGGTGGTGTGGAAGGGGGAACAGATTACAAGGATCTACATATAACCTCCTCCCTGGGGGATGGACAACAGAAAAGTAGGTGAAGGGAGACGTCTGACAGTGTAAGATTTGACAAAATAATTGTTTATATATTATCAAGGGTTCATGAGGGAGGGGTACCAGGGAGGGAGGGGGAAAATGGGGAGCTGATGCCAGGGGCTTAAGTGGAGAGCAAATATTTTGAGAATGATGAGGGTAATGAAAGTACAAATGTACTTTATACAATTGATGTATGTGTGGATAGTAATAAGAGTTGTATGAGCCCCCAATAAAAGGATTTTTTAAAACCCGCTAGCCACTCATGATTATGATTTGTAAGCGAAATAGGTAACATTCCAGACAAAACTGGGAGGTAGGTAGGAAATTTCGAATTGACAAAGTAAACATTTTAGTAGACCAGTAAAACTCGTGTTCAGACAAAACACATTCTAACCCACACACAATCCTTTTATACTGTCTTACAATAGTAAAAATTAGCTCAATCCTGATTCATTAGTGACCCAAAGTTATAGCTTACAAGATTTAAAATAAGAGGTTAAAAACTAAACATAACTTAAAATTATGTGTATTAGCCAATGCTTCAGCATGCTGATTTGCTTCAAAATTATATAGATAGGCATCCAAAATTTTCTCATTTCCTCAGTCTAATATCAGCCCAAGATTTCAAGTTATCTAAAATCCTTGGAAATCAGCCTATGCTTCAAAATATACAAAAGATAATCTATGCTGATACATAAAATGTCAAAATCATTATTCAATTGAGTTGAAAAGGAAGCTCCATTTCTCATCATCTTAAACATGAGGTGGGCGGCCGGTTGCCAGGGAGTCCATTCAGATTCACAGTGACCTGCAGGACGGCAGCACTGCTGCCCAGACTTTGCAGGAGCAATTGTTACTGAAGCCTGTAAGAAAGTCAGAATACATAATTTCTTCTTAAGAAAACAAAGCCAAATTGTATTTTGAACAAACACAATGTTCCTTCTTATTATACTTAGCTCTCAGATAGTACAGAAACAGGTAGCTATTTATTTTTAGCTGGTTTGACAAATATTTATCTTACTGTATAAACTTGGATTTTTAAAAAGTTTATAAAAAGTTTATGAAAAATTTTCTGTAAAAGGGGTTTTATTTCTTAGAGCCTAGCATATTTGAAGTATTGCTGAAATTTTAGAAATATTTACCTCTGTAAACAAATCAGAATACAGCTCATTTAAGTTGAGCAATATTCTCTCTCTCCCTCTCTCTATCTCTATCTATATATCTATCTCTATCTATATATAAATAAATTTATTTAAGCCCTCTCACTGCCAGCAAGTGACTCCAACCAATAGTGACCCTGTAGGTAGGATAGATGTGTGTGGGTTTCTGGGACTGTAACTCTATTTATAGGAGTAGAAAGCTCCATCTGTCTCCCACTGGGAAACTGGGGGTTTCGAACTGCTGACCTTGTGGATAGCAGCACAGCATGTAACCACTAGGCCATGAGGGCTCCCTTAAGCCCTAAAGCTGTAGGAAAATATTTCATTATCACACTGATAGATAAATACCTTTCTCAACTCTGGATGTTCTGACATAGAGATGCACAGAAAGCTCATAGCTTTAGTTCTACAACTTTAGTCACAAAGTGAAAAATAAAAGCAGGAAAAAATTGCTTTCACTGTTCCAGATCTCAGATCACTGCTCTCCTTCATAGTTGGCATGAACTTCCTAATCGAGTTGGATTCAAAAACATATGAACAAAATAAACAATAAGATTAATATATCAAATTGTCTCTTATCTCTCATCCAACAGAGAACACATCTCCATTATTCACAGGACAGGGATAATCAAATAATCAGAGTATCTATGAAACCAAATCCTCAATCATTGCTAACATCCACGGAGAATAATTTGTCCTTATGCTGAAACCAGACGCAAAGATGTAAACACAAGCTGAATCAGTATAGAAGAGAGGAAATTGAAATAAACAGAATGTCAACAGAGTTGAGTTGCATTACCATTTGATTCATTCTGGAGGCAAGGAGACATGTTTCTGGGATTAAACAGCCCCTTGGGTACGCTTCCCAAGATATGAAGTTTTATTGGCACCCTTAGCTGAATATAAAATCAATTCTGTCATGTAAAATTAAAATATGTCTAATATTTTGTTCATCTCATAAATTAATGAGAGAACTAATATGATATTACAACCAGTCTATGACATCAGACTTTTAACACCACATCTTCCTCCTCCTCTTTCATCGAAAAATTCTGTTTTTCTTTTCTTTCTTTTTTGTTTCATTTTTTGGGGGGGGGGTTGTGGCAATAAAGCAGTCTGTTCATATAAAGATTTACTTCCTCTGAACCCTAGGGAGCAGTTCTGCTCTGCTCAATAGGGTGGATATAAATCAGAACTGGCTCAATGGCAGTGGGCTTGGTTTGGGTTTCTTTGTTTTAAATCTTATTGTGAACTAAGTGAAGGTTTATAAAACAAATCTGGTTTTCATTAAAAATTTCAAACATCGTTTGTTTCATGTTACTGATTACAATCTCTAAAATGTAATATTATTTATCCCACGTGTTCTCTCTGCTTCCTATCGCCATTCCTCTTCTACTTTTACTAAATTGATTGTTGATTATTCTGAGGAGTGCTGCTCTCCCTAGTATTTTTGTTCACATTGTCGATCTCTCAATTGTTTGGCTGAGACTTGAGTTATGCGGGTGAGTTAATTTCTAGACACTGAAGGTCTAAGAGCTATAATCGTAGGGGTTCTATCAAATTCTATCAGACTAGTAAGCTTGGTACTTTTTATGATTTTCCATTTTGTTACGTGTTTTTTGTTTTGTTTTGTTTTCTCACACTCTATTCAAGACTTGATATTTTGATTCCTTTTGGAATGATCAGCAGGGGTAGTCAGGGATCATCTAGTTCTTCTGATCTCAGGGCCGTGAAGATTGATATTTGCTTGGTCCATTAGTCCAGTGGACTAATTATTTCCATATATCATTAATTTTCTTCATTGTTCTTTACTCCATGTGGGGATAAACAAATAGTAGCACCTTAGATGCTTCATGATGTAAAATTTTGCTGAAGATCATCCAACAGCAGTTGCAGCAGTACATTGACAGGGAGAGGTTAAGGCTGCATTTAGAAGAGGACACGGAACAAGAGTTATCATTGCTGATGTCAGATGTATCTTGACTGAAAGGAGAGAATACCAGAAATTTGTTTACTTATGTTTTATTGACTATGCCAAAGCATTCGACTCTGTGGATAATAAAAAACAATGGATAAACTTGAGAAGAAAGGAAATTCCAGAAAATTTGATTGTGCTCATGCAGAACTAGTACATGGATCAAGAGGCAATTGTGGAACAGAACAAGGGAATACTGCATGGTTGAAAATCAGGAAAGGTGTGTGACAGGGTTGTATCCTCTCACCATACTTATTCAATCTGAATGCTGAGCAAATAATTGGAGAAGTTAGATTATATAAAGAAAAATGTGGCATCAGGATAGGACGAAGTCTTATTAATAACCTATGATATGCAGATGACACAATCTGCTTGCTGAAGTTGAGAACTTGATACATTTTCAGACAGAGATTAAGGTTTGAAGCCTGCAGTATGGAGTACAATTCCATGTATGCACCAAAGACCAAAACCTCACCACTGCCAATAGGTAACATGATAAATGGAGAAAAGTTTGACGTTTTCAAGGATTTTTCCTTGCTTGGATCCACAATCATTGCTCATAGAAGGTAAATCTGCTACGTAGACCTCTTTATTGAAAAACATGGGTTTTTGAAGACTATGGTACGCCTGACCCAAGTCATGGTATTTTCAATTACCTCATATGCATGTGAAAGCTGTACATTGAATAAGAATGAAGAAAATTTTATGCATTTGAATTGTGATGCTGAAGAATATTGAAAGTACCATGGACTACTAAAAGGACAAACTGACATGGCTTGGATGAAGTACAACCAGAATGCTCCTTAGAGGTGAGGATGGCAAAGCTTTGTTTTATATACTTTGGACATGTCAGAAGAGACAAGTCTGGTTCAAATCCATAGGGTCAGATGTTAAGCTGGAGGCTTTACCTGACACATGTAGCTTCCAGGGCTGATGAACCAGGATGCAGAAAGACAGACCAGTAAGCAGAAATACAAGCAAGAAAACCATGGCTGGTGGATGCAGAGGCAGATGAATCCAAGGAGAGCAGATCAAATGTTAAGCTCTGATGACTCCCAGGGTTGGCAGGAAATCTGGAGGGCTCTTGGTTGAAGTCCAAAGAGCCAGAGGTCTATAGGTCAGATTGCATGATCCAGATCAGCAAGAAATGAAGTAGTTCTTCATAGCATCTACTTAGGTAGGGATAAGCCACACACTGAGGAAACTTCTCTTCAACTGATCGTTGTACAACTGCTTAAGTGCTCACAGAATATTTCATCATGGGGTTCATTACATGGGACTAGGCCACATCATGGGAGATTACGGGCCCTAACTTTCCAACCACTCCTGGCTGAGCTAACTTGACAGATAACCTAACCTTCAGTGTTTACCTTTGTTGTCTTTAACTTTTGTGCATCTTTTTCTTTTCTCTAGTGATATTGTGTAGGCCATCAATATGTTGCTTCTCCTTCCACTCAGATAAAATGTTTTCTTAGTTAGTGTTTTTCTCTCTAATTCCAGCACTAGTAACCACCAAAGAATGTTAGTTTATGTGTGCAAATCATTCCTTGAGTTTTATAGACGTGCAGGTTAATGTACTTGGACTTTATCTCTAACTGACCAAAGTGGTGGCTTTCCTACCATGGCATACAAGCTTTCCAGATTCCTTCTGTTATAAGTTAGGGAATATAGTCCTAGTCATATTTCCCATAGTGTTAGCTTCCCACATGGAGGTAGTATGATTTAATTTTGAATGATCAGCAACTTATTCATTGTAAATACACTTCTTGCAACAACAAAAATGGCAACTAGACACATGCTTAATATCACCAGTCAAAATAAGGCCAGGGTCTGACTGCACAGCAGACCATCAATTGCTGAGATGCAAGTTCAAGTTGAAGCTGATAAAAATTAAAATAGTTCCACAAAAGTGAAAGTAAAACTTTAAGTATAATCCTATATGAATTTAGAGATCATTTGAAGAATTAGATTGGACACATTGAACACAAATGACTGAAGAACAGGCAAGTTTGGGGATGACATCAAGAGAATCATACATGAAAAGAACAAGAAAAATGATCAAATATATAGAAGAGAAAGTGAATAAAATGTAAGAGGAATTATTGAACTATTGAATAATGTGATGTCTGTATTAACTCCCAATAAAATGATTTTGCAAAAGAATGTACAAGGAGACACTGAAACTTGTTTTTGAAGGTAAACTGGCTAAATGAAAAAGAATATTTCAAAGTATGACTGGAAAAGACAAAGTAAGCTATTAGAATAATATGTGCAAAGACTCAGTTACAAAACCAAAACAGAAGAATGCCCTCAAACTGGACCAATAAGCAACATCATGATAAACTGAGAAAAGTTTTGTCAAGAACCTCATTTTACTTGGATCATCAATCAATCCCCATAGAAACAACAGTTGAGAAGGCAAACCATATATTGCATTTATTGAGCAAATGTACTGCAAAAAACCTCTTCAAAGTGTTAAAAAGTGAAGTCACCTTGAAAATTAAGGTGCATCTGATCCAGGTCGTGGTATTTCCAATCACCACATATACTTTGAGAGTTAAAAGGTGACTTAGGAGAACCTGAAAATTGATGCCTTTGAACGATGGTGTTGGAGAAACTTATTTAATAAACCATAGACTTCCAGAAGGATGAACAAGTCTGTCTTTGTTGGTAAAACTACAATGTGACCTAAAATTTAAATCTTATAGTCAATTGAACTGAAAATGGACCACTTACTTAAATGTAAATAGAAAAATGTGACCACAGTATTGGCAAGAATATGGAGACTTAGACATTATTTGCAAAGTTATAAGATGGTACAGTCATGGAACAAAACAATTACATAGTTTCTTATAAAACTGAATGTGAAATTACCATGTTGTTGTTGTTAAGATGCCATTAAGTTAATTCTGACTCATAGCAACCCTATGTACAGCAGAAGGAAAAACTGTCTGGTTCTGTGATATTGTCACATTGTTAGAGCTACAGTGTCAATTCATATCACTGTTTCCTACTTTTTCATCGACCCTCTCCTTTGGTCCCTCCTGAGGATATGTGCAAAGCAGATGAGACAAAGTCTTGTTAATTTGTTAAGTTTTATGTCAAATTTCTTTCTTTTTCTTTTATCTTTTGGTTATGTATGCTGTGGTAGTTATATAATCTGGTGTCAACTTGAGACTATTAAAAGTGAAGGGCTGGAGTTTAGCCTGTCAATCAGGTTGCAGTTTGATGACCTCATTGGGAGGCCCAGTGGAGGCAGGACACAGGCACACATTCTGCTTGTCTTCCTGCCCTGGAGCTGGAGGAGCCACATGGAGACCCACGCTAGCACTGAGATGCTTCCACCGCCACTGCGTGCACAAGACTTTCCACCCAATGACCTGTGATCTTCCTGCATTCAGCGTCATTGCACAGGTTGTGTGAATCTGAAGAGGAATGTATAGACTGGTATTGGACATATGGGCTAATATCGGACTTATGGACTTGATCTGGACTGGGCTGGGATGTGTTCTAAAATACAATTACTATTTGATATAAAGCTCTTTCTTTTCCACATATGAGTGTCTCTGGATTTGTTTCTGTAGTGAACTGAGACTGACACACATGCCCAATTGTTCTGGCATAATTTGTTAAAAATGCCATCCTTCCTCCCTTGAATGGCTTTTGCACCTTGCCAAAAATTAGTTGGCCTGTGCATATCGGTCTATTACATTTTTCTCCCATTGATCTCACAGCTATATTATACAGATAAGGTAAGATCCAAAAGTACATATAGTGAAGTTATTTTTATATTATATCGCATAATACTTTAAAAAAATAATTTTATTGGGGGCTCGTACAACTCTTATCACAGACCATCCATCCATCCATTGTGTCAAGCCCATTTGTACATTTGTTGCCATCATCGTTTTCAAAACATTTCCTTTCTATTTGAGCCCTTGATATCTGCTCATTTCCCCCTCTCTCCTCGCTCCCCACTCCCTCATGAACTCTTGATGATTTATGAATTATTATTATTTTGTCATATCTTACACTGTGCAACATCTCCCTTCATACACTTTTCTGTTGTCCATCCCCCAGGGAGGAGGTTATATGTAGATCCTTGTAATTGGTTCCCCCTCTCTACCCTACCTTCCCTCCACCCTCCAGGTATCGCCACTCTCACCACTGGTCCTGAAGGGATCATCTGCCCTGGATTCCCTGTGTTTCCAGTTCCTATCTGTACCAGTGTACATCCTCTGGTCTAGCCAGATTTGTAAGGTAGGATTGGGATCATGATAGTAATGTTAAGAGATATTGCCACTGGGGAGGAAAACTGGGATCTGGGAAAAAGTAAGGTTTACTTTTTTATTTTATATCTCTCTGTATTCAGAATTATTAGTGATGCATTTATATACTACTTTTTAAGTTATACAATGTCAAATAACTATTGGATTTGGAGGTTATCAAACCTAATTAAAATTAATCTGTAGTTTAATCTTATCTATTGATTCTAGAGTGAAAGTTTGTTCCATGGAGATTGGGAACAAGAAAGGTAACACAGACATGTTTAATTATCTACATAGGGGTAGGATTGCACTTAATTTTATTTATTCTTTATATTTTCCAAATTATTTGTAATATGCATGTGGTACTTTCATAACAAAATAAGAAGTAAGTCCTAGCCCCTAAACAAAAGGCTTCTTCCTATGAAATATGTACATCAGGTCTGAATGTCACCACCACCCTTCTCACCCTAAACTTTTCTTTTTCTCCTCCTTCCAGTTTCTTCACTGTCTCCTTTGATTTCTCTACCTTTGATAAAATTGCTGCTGCTGGAGAAGGATGAGGGGAAAAATGACTTTTCCCAGGGCATCTGTGCTCAGGCCTTCAATGTCACATCTAAGAAAGATATGGGTGGGGCACCCCTGAGTGTAGACAAAACTAGAGCTGTTTGAGATTAAGACTGCAATTCTACAGAAATTGAGTATTCTAAATAAGTGTTGTACACAGCATCAAAAAAGAAGGCATCAATTTTCCTGCTAGATTCAGAAACAATACTACTTTTAAACTTGTTTCTTCTATAAACCATACTGGCCACTAAGTGGCGCTATAGGCTCAAGTATAAAAAATGTGTTCCATGAGTTAAATTATTTTAAGAAAATAAATATGATTATAATGAGGATCCTGGAGTTCTCTGAGAGTAATAGCATAAATTCAAGCTGATTTTTCTACCAAGAATGTACTCTCTTGTTCTAATTTACTATTCAGAAACTGATGTCAAACATCTAGGTTTGGTCATTTAGAAGGGGCGGAAATGGAACACTAATGTGACATCCATCTCCATTATTCCATTTCATACCTCACTATTTACCACAATTCCAGCATTATATAATATTGTCTCTTTATACAAAGCTTCAGAATCCTGTATTTTATTTGCCATTTCCCTATGTATCTGTGAGCACTGCAGAGACATAATAATTATACACATCAGGAAATGGGAATGGGAAAATGCCTTAAGTTTATATTACATTTAATATAATTTTTTTAAAATGGGTCAGCATTATCATTGACAACTCTATCAATTAATTTTTAATACCTTATTACCTAGAGAAATTGTCCTCAACAATGAGATACTTGGCCCCACAGAGAATATTTAGCAAAGTTTAGAAATGTGTTTAAGGGATCCTGAAGGCATAATGGTAGTGACAAAACAAAATTAACTCAGCACAGAAAATACTGTGGAATAAAGAAATCAGCAGCAAAACACACATACACACACACACACACTCACCAAAAGGACAGTAAGAATTCTACCAATTATTCAGAGAAAAGCAGGCACAAGTTCTCTAAATATCCCAGAGTGTAGAGAAGGACAGACATTTCCTGAATTCTTTTTATTCAGTGAGCATAACTGCAATGTCAAAAATAGACAAAGATATCATTGAAAAGGAAATACTAGAACAATATCCCTCATGAACATAGATAAAAATTCTCAACAAAATCCTAGCCAATAGACTTCAACAACATATCCAAAAATAATAATGCATCATGATTAAGTCAGATTCATACCACGTATTCAAGGATGGTTCAATATTAGAAATGAAAACAAATCAGCATAATGCACCACATAAATAAAACAAAGGAAAAGAACAGCATAATCATAGCAGTTAATAATGAAAAAGTATTTGACACAACACAACATTCCTGTTAATAATACACCCAATAAAATAGTGGTTGAAGGAAGATTGTCAACATAATAAAGAACGTATGCACAAAACCAATTGATAACATTACTCTCAATGGAGAGAAACTTAAAACATGCCCTTTGAGAACACGAACCAGACAAAGGTGTCCTTTGTCATTACTCTTATTCAATATTGTGTTGGAAGTTTTAGCCAGAATTCTAAAACAAGAAAGGGAAAATTAAAGCTATCCAATCTGGCAAATAAAAGTAAACTCTATTTTCAGATGACATTAACTTGTGCAAATAAAATCCCAAAGACTAAGAAAAAAATGTTGGACACAAATGAAACATTCAGCAAAGTGTCAAGATCAAAGATCAACATACAACAATTAGATTCCTTTATACCAACAAAAAGAGCTCTGAAAAAGAAATCAGGAAAACAACATTTACAATAACCATAAAAAATGAAATATTTATAAATAAATATAACCATGAAACTAAAAAACACTAGTAGAGAGAAAACCTTAAAATACTACAAGAAACAAAGACAGACATAAATGGAAGCATATGCTATTTCATGGATAGGAAGACTTAACATGAAAATGTCAGTGATACCCAAAGTAAATTATAGATATTATATAATCCCAATTGAGATTACATCATTATTTAAAGATATGGTAAAACTTATCACAAATTTTATATGAAAGGGAGAGATACTGAATCAACAAAGCATGACTGAAGAATGAAGTAGGATTTGTGAAGATTTTCATTTTCTTTACATCGAACTGTAATCTATACTGAGGCCTGTAACCCTTAATCTTTGTCTGCAAGTGTTTCAAGTCCTCAATTTCAGCAAGCAAAGTTGAGTCATCTGTGTATCGCAGGTTGTTAACAAGCCTTCCTCCAATCTTGAAGCTGAATTCTTCTTCATATAACCCACATTACATAAATATGGTGATAAAATGCAATCCTGATGCACACCTTTCTTGATTTTAAACCATGTAGCATTCCCTTGTTTTTTCCACACAACTGACTCTGGATCCATGTGCAAATTCCCCATGAGAACAAGTAAGTGTTCTGGAATTCCCATTTTTCTCAATGCTATCCAACGTTTGTTATTAGTCACACAATCCAATGCCTTTGCAGAGACAATAAAACATAAGTAAACATCTTTCTGGTAGTCTCTGCTGTCAGCGAACATCCATCTGACATCAGCAATATCCCTTCCCTATCTTCATCTGGATCCAGCTTATATTTCTGGCAGTTCCCTGTCAATGTACTACTGCAACCATTGTTGGATGATCTTCAGCAATATATTACTTTCAGGTGATATAATGATACTCTCCTATATGATTTGAGCATTCTGTAGGGTCACCTTTGCTTAGAATGGGTTCAAATATGGATTTCTTCCAGTCAGTTGGTCAAGAAGATGTCTTCCTACATTGGTGAGTATCAAATAAAGTCTTAGAAACTCAGAAGCTACCAATTAAGGTGAAACTGTTGGTCTTCTCTTATCCAGAGGAAAGAAGATGAATAGAACCAGTTTGACTAATGACTTATTTAAGCATCAGTCTCCACAACCCTGAGACAAGAAAAAATAATTGGTGCATGGTTATTACCACCAACTATTATGAAAATGGTTTGCATCAGAAGGACATGGATAGAGTGAGAAAAATGAAGAAAACTAAAAATTATAAAAAATAGATCATGGTACTGGTCAGATAGACTGGTGGAACTGCCAGGACTGTGACCAGATCTGGGAATGAACTTATGCTGTGGAACAATATTCAGGTAAATATACAGGCCTGTAAGGGGAACAACAGCATGAATGAGTTACACATGCCTTAGAATAACCAACCATTTGGCAGCATTTGCCCAAGTACTAAGTTCAGAAGTGTGAGGCAAGGAGAAAGAAAAGAACAGGAAACACCGCATAAGGGGGTGATATTACACTGTGGGGATTGTAATCAGTGTGTATTTACTGGAAAAGAAAATGTAAATTATTTGTAAAATCTCCATTAAATTCATAATAAAAAGTTATTATTTTAAACCTTATAGGTCGAACAGAAGTACCTCTGGGTTTTGAACATGGTACCACAGTTGCATTTCATTTATTGTGAGTCGCTTGATATGAAGCAACACTGTGTTGGGACCATCCCCTTTCGTTGGATGCCAACTAAGTCAGGGTTCCCACGCAAGGTCCAACAACCACGATTTATACAGTCTTGGGGTGGCTATTCTTTGTTCCTTCTCCCATCAGGGAGTCTCAGTCCTAAATCCAAGGGCTAATAGTAGTTTTGAGGTAGGGCCTAGTTTGTTCAGGCAAGCTTCCACAATGAGTCCAGAGTTCCACAATGGAACACTGAGTGAAATTAGTCAATCACAAAAGGACAAATGATATATGAGTTCACTACTATAAGGAGAAACACCAATTAAACAAATCTTAGAGACCACTTTCCAAATGGGTAGAGAATATGCCTACCGGCCATGAACCATGTATCAGTTCCCTTACATGCACATCATAAGAACTACTTTGAAAGAGGAGACCACACATTGGCTGGGGTCACTCCTTAAGGATGGAGGAAGAGGTAGAAGACCATCCACTCTATGTCATACAACACTGAGACAAGACTGCGACAAATCAACAGGCACTCTAAAGGGTGAGAGGAGAACCTCACTGGAAAATCAAGTTGAGACCAGGGGAGGGGAGCATCTACATTTCAGAGAAGGCACTGATATTTCTGTTGGTAGGTATCATGGGTAAATGGGGAAGAACAACCTCACATTGGGATGGGATTCTAAGCAATAATTGTAGGGAACCTAATGGGAGAATAAAACCCAGTCTGTGTTCCTGGGTAGAAACTTATTCAGAGATTCAAACTTGGTGAATCATGCCATGGATTAAGCACTATGATGGCCTTGGATTCTGATTCTGGAGGGAATATGGAATCCCTCCAGGGCCACAACTGAAAGACTCATTGTGGAAGCTTGCCTGAACAAACTAGGCCCTACCTCAAAACTACTATTAGCCCTTGGATTTAGGACTGAGACTCTCTGATGGGAGAAGGAACAAAGAATAGCCACCCCAAGACTGTATAAATCGTGGTTGTTGGACCTTGCGTGGGAACCCTGACTTAGTTGGCATCCAATGAAAGGGGACACAGAACCACCATATATTTAGTATCCCAATGCTCCCCTTGCATTAATATAATAGGTTTGAATCCGATAGGCAAGGATCTGCCCTTATAAGAAATGTTATGGACTTTTGGAAGATGGCCGACCAGGGGACCCATACACTCTGAGAGCTCTTTTGACCAAGGTGGGCTTGGTGTCCAGATAGCCGAGTGGTAGGAGTCTGGTGAGTGATAGCACCCCATCCCCACCCCACACATTTGTCCTGAGCCGGGGCCTTGGTGATCCAGGACCCAATTTGTGGGACATCTCGGGTCACTAAGCTCCTGCCACCGGAGCTGGGACTAGCTATAGCCCTACTCCATCCTCAGACCAGGACTCTACGACTAGAGTCTCTTGCCTGCTCTGCTGAGACACGCACAGTGGTGGCAGGATCCCCTACAGCAGCTGCCCACTCGCGGGACCCCACTAGGAGAGAAGCTTCCCTCTCCTGCAATTCCCCTCTCCCCACGTGGCAGCGATCTTCCCTTGGGCCCACGTCCCTCCCTCCATTCATCCAAGGCTCCGGTAACTGACCTGCAATCTACCTGGGGCTGCCTGGGCGACCCCCCAGGGGGACCATCCATCCCCATTGCTGCCTGGGACCTCTCCACCGGCACCCTGTTTGCCGCCCGCCCGCCCCCGTCAGCCTAGCTCCTACTCCATTCCCGGCCCGGGAAGTGGCGCTGTGCACTTCCCACTGGCGCCCATCTGGCTTCTATCCCCGACACAGCGTTTCCGCCAGAGCCACTGCAGGCTGGCCTGCACCACCCACTGCGGGGCCCAGAGCGATAAAGTGGTGTGCCCCTTCCAGCGCTGACAGCGCTGGGCAGAACAGCGCAAGCGACAGGGCTTTGAACTCTTGCCGGAGCAGCTTTGCCCTTCCTGGTGCGCTGAAGGGTTTCCCGCACCCAGTGGCTCCGAGCTCTGAGTCTTCCGCGAGGTGCGCTCCCCTCAGGGTGGAGGGCAGGCACCATTGCCGGCTTTTTCCCGCCGGAGCCGCCACTGTCCAACCCGGCTCGGACCACATTGCTGAAGAGACTGCTCTGCTCACAGGGCCGGCAGCTCAAGTGATATACACCCACTTGCTATGGAGTCTGGGAGGAAGCTTTGCAGTTCCCGCCAGAGCCATCTGTGCACTCCGCCGGCTCTCACCACTGCGGTGCCCCGCAGGATCCCCAGCGCCAGCTTCCAAGCCTGCCCCAGCCCACTCCAGCTGGCATAGGAAGCAGACTCTGTGGCCTGTGCCTCCACCAGCACCCCTTGTGGCCCCAGGCTTTTCCGGCCGGTGCAAGAGGCTCGCTCCTGTAGTGCTTCTCCCGCCTGTGTAGCCACTGCCCACCGGCTCAACTCTACAGGCCTGCAGGGACCTGGGAGGGCTTGCTGATCAGAAGAGCATTTTCTCACACAGCCTGGCTCTGGAGCCCAGATCAGCACCACTTGCCATGGCAGCGAACCCTCACCCACCTCCGCCTTCTATTAGGCATCAATAGAACTTGGAGTGAAAAGAAGGGCGAAATTTTTTAATATATTCATATATATCTTTTATCTTGTGCTGGTTTTTCTCTTTTTTTCTTTTAATTTCTGTTTTCTTTTCTCTCTTCTTTCTTCCTCCTTTTTCATCATTGCTATTACTTCTGTTCTGCCCCCTTTCTATAGGTTTTCCTTCTATCTCTTTTTTCTTTTCCCACTTTCATTATGATCACTTCTTTTCTTTTCTCTTTTATAGCTTCTTCCTTCTCTCCATTTTTTCCTCCCAAAATTAAAAAAAAATTTTCTTAATAATTTTTAACTTTTTCTCTTTTATTACTAAACAAAAAAAGGGCTGCTAAGGGTACCCTGACAGACCAGGTCAAATCAGCCTGGGGGCACTCACTGAGGCTCCAGCCCCCACTCCAGTCGCTGAAACATCTCACCACTGCTGGTCACTAAGTCTTCGGGGAACTCTGCCTAGACAACAGTCTGACCCATCCTTAGAGTAAGTCATAGGCAGCCCTACCTGAAAGAATCCTTAACAGTAACACAGATAAGGGCCCCCTGGCCTCCCAGAAATATGGGGCCTATGAAAGGATTGAGGAAAAATCAACAGACCATATCACTCCCAACGACAACAACAAAAAAAAAAACCCAGAGAGACAAAACGTAGTAGCAGAGGTAACTTCTCTCATAGAAGAAACAGAAAGAGATTTTCCACAGAAGGAAATCTTCAGAAGCCTGCTCACAGTAATACAGGAGCTGAGGGAAGCAACCTAGAATAAGGATGCAATAATAGAGGAGATGAAGTCCACAATAGAGGGGATAAAGTCCACCCACCAAAGGGAACTTCAGGAGCTAACAGTGGAAGTAGCTGAAACCACACACAAGGTCACAGAATTTATGATTAGGCTTTAGGAGTCAGAGAACCACATCAATGATCTCAAGGACACTCAAACAGACCTAAGAAAGCGAGAAAGACAGATTTGAAAATGAAAGAAACAGAAGATAGCCTGAGATCAATGACAGATGCTATGAATAGGAATACTATTCGAATAATCAGTTTACCGGAGCTCAACACAACACACAAGTCGACAGCCAAGATACCAAAGGAATTTCTGGAAGAAAACTTTCCCACCCTAACAAGGGAGAACCAGGCACTCATACAGGAAGCATAAAGGACGGTATCTAGACTAGAGCCCAAGACATAATAGTAAAAATATCCAACTTCGAGGAAAATTAGAAAATTTTATGAGCAGCAAGAGAAAGGAAGACCGTCACATACAAAGGAGCTCAGGTAAGAATATGCTTAGCTTTATCAGCAGATACCATGAAGAGGAGGAGAAAATGGAGCAACAGCTGCCAAGTTATCCATTAAGATAGATGGTAAGATAAGGGCCTTCCAGGACAAGGAAAGACTCAAAGAATATGCTGGAAGATACCCGAGCCTGCTGAAGATACTCGCTGACTTACTATGGTCAGAGGCTCAACCTCCAACCTACAAACAGGAGACCACCATATAGCCCTTCTCCATCTAGAAGCCAACAGGCCAGCAACAATTACCAGGACAACAGGGCCTCAGATGGAAAAGAACATAAGATAGAAACTCTCCACTCAAACACAGCACACTGATATGAAGTGAGATAGGTAAAGACCCAAAACACAAAACAGGGTATGACAACTATGAATCCACAGATAGTGATAATAACTCTGAATACCAATGGACTCAATTCATACATTAAAAGAGAAAGGCTGGAGGACTGGCTCAGAAAACATAATCCATCAATCTGTTGCCCGTAAGAGACACATCTTAAGTGTACGGACAAGAATATGCTAAGAATAAAGGGTTGGCAGAAAGTGTACCAATCGAATTGTAGCTCAAAAAAAGCAGGGGTGGCTATCTTAATCTCCGACAGAATGAACTTCAAGATCCAAACCATAAAAAGAGACAAAGAGGGACACTGCATAATGCTCAAAGATTCAGTAAACCAAGAAGCACTTAGCATATTGAATATTTATGCTCCTAATAATGGTGCAGTGAATTTCGTCAAACTATTAAAAAGATGAAAAAAGAAATCACGGACTCAACAATCATAGTAGGTGACTTTAACACTTCGCTATCAGAGCAAGAAATCACGGACTCAACAATCATAGTAGGTGACTTTAACACTTTGCTATCAGAGCAAGATCACTGGGAAAGAACCTCAGCAAAGAGGCCATAGAGCTGAACAATGTAATTAGGCAACAGAGTCTGATAGACATTTATTGAGCTTTCCATCCAAATGCAAAGGGTTTCACATTCTTCTCAAGTCCACATGGATCTTTTTGTAGAATAGACCACATTCTGGGACACAAGTCCAGCCTGAGCAAATTCAAACACATAGATATTATCCAGACATCTTTCTCAGATCACCATGCCATAAAACTGGAAATTAATAAAGGGTGTCCAGGAAAGCAAGGCCAACCAATTGGAGGATGAACAATGATCTCCTGCGACAGGCCCAGATTAGAGAGGATATTTGGAAGTTTCTAGAAACTAATGAGAACGAGAATACAACGTATCAAAACTTATGGGACACTGCAAAGGCAGGTAGCAGAGGTAGCTTTATGCCATTAAATGCATATATGAAAAAAGAAGAGAGGCATATGACAGATACGTTAAAACAAAACCTCCAACAATGAGAACAGAGTCAGCAGAACCACCCCTCCAATAGCAAGAGAAAACAAATAATAAAAATCAGGGCATAGTTAAGCCAGTGGGAAGACAAGAGAATAATAAAAAAGATAAATGCAGCTAAAAGCTGGTTCTACGAAAGAATTGACAAAATTGACAGTCCTCTGGCAAAGCTTACCAAGGATAGAAAGGAGCAAACATCCAAAAGCCAGGATGAGGGATGAAACAGGGGCAATAACAACAGACCCCAATGAGATTAAAAGGATAATCACAAAATACTATGAAGGTCTGTATTCTAATGAATTCAGAAATATGAAAGACATTGATAAATATCTGGAAAAACAGTCTCTCCCTAGATTATCTCAGACAGTGATCAATGACCTCAACAAACCCATAGCAAAAGAAGAAATAGAGAGAGTCATTAAAAATCTACCAACAAAAAAGGCCCCAGGGTCAGATGGCCTCACAGCAGAATTCTACCAAGCATTCAGGGAAGAGTTGACACCGATCCTCCACAAAGTATTCCATAGCATAGAAGAGGATGGCAAACTCCCAAACTCATTTTATGAAGCCAGCATTACTTTGATACCCAAACAGGGCAAAGACCCCACAGGTATAGAGAATTACAGACCAATATCTCTAATGAACATAGATGCAAAAATCTTTAACAAAATATTGGCCAATAGAATACAAAGGTATATAAAACATATCATCCACCACGACCAGGTAGGATTCATCATAGGGATGTACAGATGGTTTAACATCCGAAAATCCATCAATATTATCACCACATCTAGAAGAAAAAGGATAAAAACCATATGATAATATCCATAGATGCAGATAAAGCATTTGACAACATCAAACACTTTTCCTAATCAAGACACTCATGAAGATAGGATTGGAAGGTATGTTCCTCAAGCTGATGCAGGCTATCTATGAAAGGCCAATGGCCAACATCATAGTCAATGGAGAAAAGACAAAACAATCCCACTGAAAAAGGGTACAAGAAAAAGATGCCCCCTGTCCCCACTTCTATTCAATATTGTTATGGAGGTTCTGGGTTAACAACATAAGACAGCGGAAGGACATCAAAGGGATCCAAATGGGAGAGGAGGAGGTGAAACTATCGCTATTTTCAGATGACATGATCCTGTGCATTGAAACCCCCAAAAGCTCCACAGCTGAAGTACTTACAGTGATAGAGGAATATGGAAGAGTGGCAGGATACAAGATCAATAAACAGAAGTCGGTGGGTTTTCTATACACATCGGACAGGACCATGGAAGAGGAGATTAAGAAGGAAGTGCTCTTCACAGTAGCTAAGAACAAACTGAAATACCTAGGAATATATTTAACAAAAAATACTAAAGACCTATACAAGGAAAACTATAAGACCCTACTATAGAAAACAAAAAGCGACCTCCACCAATGGAAGAACATTCCCTGCTCGTGGATTGTAAGGCTTAACATAGTAAAGATGGCAATCCTACCTAAAGCACTTTAAACGTTCAATGCTATACCAATTCAAATACCATCAACCTTCTTCAAAGAATTGGAAAAACTGACCACCAATTTCATATGGAGAGGAAAGAAACCCAGAATTAGCAGAGAACTCCTCAAGAAGAAGGACACAGTTGAAGGACTAGCCTTACCTGTTTTTAATGCCTATTACACAGCTACAGTGTTCAAAACAGCGTGGTACTGGCACAGACACTCAGACCAGTGGAAAAGAATAGAAAGCCCAAGAATAAAACCATCAGCATATAGACAACTGATCTTCGACAAGGGTCCCCAAACCATCAAGTAGGAAGCGGACGCCCTTTTTCACAAGTGGTGCTGGAAACCTCACCCCATGCACAAGAATAAACTCAAGGTGGATCAAAGACCTAGAAGTTAAACCCCAAACCATCAGGATCATCAAGGAGGGAATTGGGACTAACCCCCAGAGCACTGGCCCAGGGAGCTCACAGGCTCACTGCAATAGGGAAGGGTACACACACAGGTGAACTGGAAATCGACAATTGGGATTTAATAAGAATAAAACACCTGTGCACCTCGAAAGACTTCACCAAGAGAGTGACAAGACAACCCACAGACTTGGAGAGGATTTTTAGTAATGACACATTGGACAAAGGGCTCATAACTAAAGTCTACAATACCATCATGACCTACAAAAAGAGGAAAGCAGTTAACCCCCTAAGGAAGTGGGAAAACGAACTGAAAAGAACTTTCACTAGGGAGGAGACCCATATGGCCAATAAGCATATGAGAAAGTGTACCAGGTCATTAGGCATAAGAGAAATGCAAATCAAAACAACCATGAGATACTGCCTAACACGCCTGAGGATAGCCCAAATCAGCAAATCAGAGAGCAACAAGCGTTGGAGGGGCTGTGGTGAAGTAGGAACCCTCCTCCACTGCTGGTTGTTGTGTAGATTTGTACAGCCACTGTGGAAAGCAATCTAGAGATACTTAAAGGAAATAGAAATTGATCTACCTTATATATACCCATATACCCAGTGGAAGCAACAAATAAAACACGACCAGTCATCTGCGCTCCAAATTTATTGCAGCACAAGTCACAATCGCAAAGACTTGGAAATAGCCTAAGTTTCCATCGATAGATGAGTGGATTAGTAAACTCTGGCACATACACACAATGGAGTACTGTGCAGCACTGAAAAGCACAGACGGTCACATGAAACACGTCGCCTCGTGGGAAGAGCTGGAAGGAATCATGTTAAGCGAGGTAAGCCAAACTCAAAAGGACAGGTATAGCATGAGTCCCCTGAGGTAAGTAAAATCAGCACGCCAGGAATAGAAGACTAAACACCTATCTCGCAATAAACGGGCGGAAGCATAGATAGTTGGAGGGAGGGCAGGCCACACCTAGGGAGGTACACGAGAGTCCAACATAAAGAAGGGAAAGGCGGGCAGGTGGAAGGAGAAGCAGGGTGGGGAGAAACTGAGCTGATGGCACGGGGGAACAGGGCACTAACCCACCCAGGGGGAGAGTATTGGTTGTGTCCCCACAGAATTGGAACGTGCATACCGACCGCACCATAACATGCCAAACCAGGAGGGGAACATAACGCGCGAAGGAGGAACCCACGAAGAGACTGGACCATACGCCCGCCCTAACCAGAATTAGCCAGACCCCCACCATGGAAGGGAGTGCCACAGAAAATGAAAAATAGATCGTCTGGTGTGGGAAAGGAACTAACCTACCATACTCAGAAGGAAGCTGAAGCAATGGAAGGAGGAGGAATGGAGTGGAGCACACCTGGGCCCACCAAGCTCAGAGGACGATAGCCCGGCTCAGAGGGCCCAATGTACAAAGAGGACCATATAGCCGCCCCCATGGCGAGATGCGACATCCTGCACTGACCCAAGGCCCTACACGGGACAGCACTGGAGATACAGTGTGGGATGTGCGACTGAGCTGACCTCACCACACTGAAGCAAAACACTGGGGGGCGTGTAATGTAGCGGCAGGGGAAGCAGAGCAAGGAGGTCACAAGGGAGTATAACGGATGGACTTTGGTGACAGGACGTGGCACCCCATCAGACTCATCTGGAAAACACTCCGAAAGGTCAACAAACAGACCTTGAACTACTAACAGTCTTTTCTTCTTCTTCTAAATTTTGTAGGTCAGTGGCTTTTTTGTTTGTTACCTTGTCAGTGTTGCTGCTGTTGTAGCCATGTTCTTATGTGCCACTTTGATGCTGTGAAAGCCATCGCCAATTTTATACACATATTAATATACCTGCAGGTCCACCTAGATAAGAGAGGCATGACAAACAATGTGCGAAGAAAATAACGGGACCAACGGTCCCGGAGGGACATGAGAGTGTGGGAGGTAGGGGAAAGGAGGAGGTGTTGGCCCACCCAGGGACAAGGGAACAATGAGTGGTTCAAAACCAGTGGCAGGGAGGGGAGAGGAGGACTGGTAGGGAGTGACCAAGGGCAAGGTAACTGAGAGGAATTACTGAAACCAGAATGAAGGCTGAACATGGTAGTGGGACAGGAGGAAAGTAAGGAAATAGAGGAAAGGAGTAGGAGGCAAAGGGCATACATAGAAGCCTAAATACAGACATGTACATATGTAAATATATTTATGATTATGGGGGATTATGTATTCCCTTAATACAAGAGCACCTTGCTCAGCTAAATGGTCATTTCATGATACCCACCTTCCTGACATGATCGCTGAAGACAGACGTGTGCATAAGCAAATGTGATGAAGAAAGCTGATGGTGCCTGGGTATCAAAAGATATAGCATCTGGGGTCTTAAAGGCTTGAAGGCAAACAAGCGATCCTCTAGCTCAGAAGCAACAAAGCTCACACAGAAGAACCACACAAGCCTGTGTGAACACGAGGTGTTGAAGGGATCAGGTGGCAGACAACAAAGAACAAAACCCACCATTTTGTGATCACCTTCCCCACATAAACGCTGAAAACGAATGTGTGCATAAGTAAGTGCGCTGAAGAAGGTTGATGGTGCCAGGCTATCAAGAGCTATAGTGTCTGGGGTCTTAAAGGCTTGAAAGTAAACAAGCGGCCATCTAGCTCAGAAGCAACAAAGCCCACATGGAAGGAGCACACCAACATGTGTGATTGTGAAGGGCTGAGGGGATCAGGTTTCAAGCACCAAAAGCAGGGGGAAAAATCATATAATCGTGAATGAGGGGAGCGCATGATGGGGACCCAATGCCCATATGTAGACAACTGGACATACCTTGCAGAGGGGTAGTGGGGAGGAGATGAGTCACTCAGGGTTCAGTGTAGCAATAATGAAACTCACAACCTTCCTCTAGTTCTTAAACACTTCCTCCCCCCAACGATCATGATCCCAATTCTACCTTGCAAACCTGGTTAGACCAGAGGATGTGCAGCAGTACAGATGGGAACTAGAAACACAGATAATCTAGGACAGATGAATCCCTCAGGATCAGCGGTGAGAGTAGTGATACCGGGAGGGAAGGGGGGTAGAAAGGGGGAATCGATCACAAGGATCTACATATAACCTCCTCTCTGTGGGATGGGCAACAGAAGGGTGAGTGAAAGGAGACACCGGGCAGTGTAAGACAAGATAAAATAATATTTTATAAATTATTAAGGGTTCATCAGGGAGAGGGGAGTGGGGAGGGAGAGGGAGGGGAAAAGGAAAATGAGGAGCTAATTCCAGGAACCCAAGCGGAAAGCGAATTTTGAGAATGATGAGGGCAACAAATATATAAGTGTGCTTTATACAATTGATGTATGTATGGATTGTGATAAGAGTTGTATGACCCTCAATAAAATGATTAAAAAAAAGAAATGTTACAGGAACTTCCATGCTCAATGTAAACAGAGCTTAGTCAATTAAATTAGTACAAAGCAACAACTCAATTAATGGATTGCAGCGGGCAGTTGGACTACTCTTGCATAAACTCCTCATATCAACATTAACCTAAATTCTATACCATTGGATAAATTATTGATGTTATAAATGCAATCCCCTTATACCCCAGGGGGATGATTTATAGTATTGTTTTTTTTACTCAAAGACTGTTTTATTATACTACATGGGTTACAATTGGTGGGAGAGGGTAGACAAACTAGGCAACCACTGCATCGGTTAGCATCGGATGCCCATCCCAATCGCCATGAATGTGCCAAAAGTGCCACCACTCTGCATCATGGTTTTTCCAATGCCGCCCATCAGCTTCCGACGCCGCATTCTGATCCTGAGACAGGAAAAGGTGCTGAGGAGCACCCCGACCGCCTTGCCCACGGCGCAACCCACCACAAAACCCATCTTCACGCAGTCGAAGCAGCTTGGCTGGGACTGCCCATAAGGACCCACGGCCACCGGCATCTCGCTTGTGGCTGTAGTCGCTCAGCTATACCTCTCAGTCCGGTATTTTCCTTTTTTTTATCGGTTTTGTCTTTTGCTGTGGAGGAATTTTTGTTTGTTTCTCTTTGCTTTTTGTTGTTGTTGGCTTTTATTTGAGTTTTGTCATAATTTGACTGCTAAAGTAAACCAGAGTCATTCATAACCCATGGATAAGCAAGCGATTGGATTCTGGACTCCCCCCTAATTCTAGCCGCAATCCATGAACAATTAGTTTTTCTAACATGGCCCTGCTCTATACTCGCTTTCATGAAGAGGTCACTGAAAATAGGTGTTCTCCAGCAAAGTGTGGTGAAGAAAGCAATGGTGCCCATCTATGAATTAGCATAGGGTCTGGGGTCTTAAAAGCTTGTATTCAAACAAGCAGCCCTCTAAGTGAGGCATCAACTAAGTCCTCATAGAAGAAGCATGCCCATTGAGCAATGTTGATGTACATACCTCTCTCTCATACCTCCTTGTCACAGATAAAAAGAATTTACCCCCAAGGATTGAACACATCCAGAATCTGGACAAAGGGTATATGCTGGAATGTATCAAGACTTGGGGTACTGCGATAGGGTGGATGTGTTGTACATGTGGAAAGAACATGAATTTTAGGAGTTCAAAGGGCACAATGTTATGGATTAAATTGTGTCCCCTCCCCCCAATTATGGGAATCTTAACCCAAATAATTGTGTATGGAATCATGTTTGTAAATATGGTTTCTAAGTTATATTAATTAGATTATACCTGGGTAGGGCCCATTCTAAATCTAATCACTTCTGATTAGACAGAGACATATGAATACATGCAGGCACAATGTGAGGATTGTCTACAAGTCCAGGGACCAAGAGATGCCTGGGGAATTTCCTTCAAGGAAGGAGTCATCCAATTCAGCATCCTGATTTCAAAGTTTCCAAAACGCTTCTTTAAGGCCATCACTTTCTATTACAGTGGGTCTAGGAAACGAAGATATTGATGGATCATATGTAATGAATACAAGAAAGAGATGAGTCAGTGATAAGTCCACGGTTTGTCTCCTGTGCAACTAGGAGCATTAAGTTGCCATGAACTTAGATGGAGAAAGATGATGTTGGAGCAAGAATTTAGTTTGTCTATTTTTTGCTTCCTTGTATGTCGTTAGGCATTATCCTATCTTAGACAGCATTGCACTTCATGAAAGATCTTGAAATGTCCTTTTTGACAATGAATGCAATAGTATTTCTCTTGACTGTGGCATAGGAAACCATATGGCTTTCTGATTCAATATGACCGACACCAGTCATTTTCAACTCATCAATGCCTGGAATATGGATTTTTATGCATTCCATTTCATTTTTAACAACTTCCAACGTTCCTAGACTCAAACTTCGTTCATCCCAAGTTCCAATTAGCAATTGATGTTTGTAGCTGTTTCTTATCATTTTGAATCATGCCCCACCAGCAAATGAAGGTCACCGAAGGTTTTACGCCTGCACTCTTTACTCCATCCATGTCATGATGGTCCATTCTACTTTGAGGAGACTCCTCTTTCCCAGTCATATTTTGAGTGCCTTCAGCCCTAAAGGGCCCATCATCAGGCACCATCTCTGACAATGCTCTACTTCTGTTCCTTGGGTGTTTAGTAACTGACAATGTGTAGAGGCTCTCCATAGGGTTTTCAGTGGCAAGTTCCTTTGAGGTGGACAGCCTAATCCTTCTTCATAGTCTGTTCTTAGTCTGGAAGCTCTGCTGAAACCTGTTCAATTTGAATGACCCTGCTGGTCTCTTAAATACCAGTAACATAGCCTTCAACATGACAGCAACACACAAGCCACCACATTATGACAAACTGACAGACAATCGATGGCCCACAATCAATACACATTGACTTGCAATGTATCAAGAAATCAAATGACACATTGTATTAGAGAAATCTGCTACACAAGACCTCTTTAAAATCTTGGAAAACAAGCATGTTACTTTGAGGACTAAGGTTTGCCTAATCCAAGCCATGGTATTTTTAACTGTCTCCTATGCATGTGAAAGTTGGGCATTGAATAAGGAAGACTGAAGAAGAATCCATGCATTTGAACTATGGTATTGGCAAGGAATCTTGAAAGTACTGTGGACTGCCACAATAATACACAGATCTGTCTTGGAAGATGTACAGCCACAATGCTCCTTAGAGGCAAGGATGGCAAGACCTTGTCTCATGTACTTGGGATATGTTATCAGAATGGACTAGTCCCTGGAGGAGTACCTCATGCTTAGTAAAGTGACAGGACAGTGAAAAAGAGAAAGGCCTTTGTGATGGTTACAGATTATGTCAACTAGATACTCCTAGGTAAGGGTAAGGGTGGAGCTCAACATGTCAACTGTATCACAGCCTAATGTCACCTTCTTGTTGTCATGACTTTTTGTATAATAGAGACTGAGCAGAGTCAAACTCTTTTTGGCACATTTCCTTTTGCAGAGCTGGGCCTTACATCTATCTATCTCCTTGATCTCCTGTTGTGTCCTCCGTCAAGGCCAGGAGCTGTCAATGGGCTACTGATGGTGGATTCCGTTGACCAACTTCGGACCTCTGCATCCAACAGCCTCTGAACACAGGTGTCTCTGCTTCATCTTCCTGCTTCCTATTCATCAGCTTCCACGAGTCAGGAGAAACCTGACTTGAATCAGACTCAATGTCCCTATTTTTACAACCATGTGTGCCATTTCTTGATGTCAATCTCTTTCTATGTACAACGCATACAAGCATCACTGGTTTTGCTTCTATGGAAAAAAAATGCATTTTTTACCAATAGTGTTTCCAGAGAAATAAAGTCTTTAAGATGAGTTTTCTAAATTGGTGATCAGGGATCATTAGGCCAGGAGGCAACGGAGAACTCTGTGTGTGTAAACACAGAGAAGTCTGTCACTAGTAGTAAAGAGGGGACTGTCAATCGATGGTGTGAAGTGGTAAAAATAGTGATGAGAAGTGAAGTTCTGGGAGATTGAGTAATCTCTTTCTACAATTTTGTCAGTGTAAGAAGTATATGGAAACTGGCTGATTGGTCCTTCTTGCAATAGTTGTCCTTATTAGGTGCCACCTAGTCGGCTCTGACACAGCTATGCACGACAGAACAAAACACTGTATAGTCCTGGGCCGTCCTCACAATTGTTCCCATGATCAAGCACATCATTGCAGCTGCTGTGTCAATCCATCTAGTAGAGGGCCTTCCTCCCTTCCTCTGTTTTGCCACCCCTTCACTTCACTAAGCATGATATCCTTCTCCAGGGACTGGTCTCTCCTGACAATAAGTCCATAGTATGTAAGATGAAGTCTTGCCATCCCTGCCTCTAAGGAGAATTCTGGCCTTACTTCTTCAAATACAGATCAGTTTGTCAATTTATCAGTCCATGATACTTTCAATAATCTTCTCCAGCGCCACAATTAATATGTATCTGTTCTTCTATGGTCTTCCTTATTTAATATCTTACTTTTCCATGAATATGATGCAATAAACAATATCATGACTTGGAGCAGGCTCACTTTAGTCCCCAAATAACCTTAGTCCTTGCGCTCCAATATTCTAAAGAGGTCTTTGCACCAGATTTACCTAATGCAATGTGTCTTTTTGACCTCTTATCTGCTGCTTCCATGAGCGTTGATTGTGGATCTGAGCAAGGCAAAATTCTTGACAACTTCAACCTTTTCTCCATTTATCATAATGCTACATATTGGTTCAGTTGTGAGGGTTTTGGTCTTCCTTACATTCAGTTATAATCCACAGTGAAGGCTACAATCCTTGATCTTCAAGTCCTCCTCACTGTCAGAAAGCAATTTTGTCACCAGCATACCACAGATTGTTTATAAACCTTCCTTCAATCCTGATGCCATACTCGTCTTCATATAATCCAACTTCTCTGATGATTTCCACAGAATATAGATTGAACATGTATGGTAAGATGATATAAACCTGGCACACACCTTTCCTGATTTTAAGCCATGTCACATTCCCTTGTTCTGTTCACACAACTGCCTCTTGATCCCTGTGCAAATTCTGAATGAGCACAGTGAAGTGTTCCAGAATTCCAATTCCTCTCAAAGTCATCCATAGTGTACCATGGTTCACAAAGCCTTGTCATAGTCACGGAAACACAAGTAAACATCTTTCTGGTATTCTCTGCTTTGTGTCAAAATCCAGCTGACATGAGCAATGATGTCCCTTGTTCTTGCAATAAACAAACTGTTAAAGGAAACCAACTGAGAGCTTAAGAAGCAAGGCTCAAACAGCATATAAATGACCTCAAAACTTCTACTTGTGTCATGCATCTCTTCCAGTAATAGAGTTTTATCATATGAGTAGCTGAATTACAACACCAGCTGCCAGCTAATTCTCAACCTAGAAAGGAGTCAGATATTAAAGTGAAAGCACTGATCAGAAAGAAATGGGACACTGACACTTGGGATGGGGACATATGGGAAAATAATCCAGAAGGTGGAAGTATTGAGCCATGAAAATCGATTGATCCACTCCAGTCATTAGCACCACTCCCCCCATATGAAAAGATTAATCCATTCTCAGTAAAACCATCCCTACCCGACCCCCTTGATGGGATTAGCCCTACCATTATGATATGACATCTGAGGCTGTATCTGAAGCATTGTCTGAGGCAGATGCCTGACAAGATAACGCTTCAGGTTCTCAGGAAACACAATCCCCACTAATTATTGCCACTAGACCAATAACTAGACTTAAGTCACACTGAGTCCCAAAATTTGAAGTTCAATTGTTGATCCAGGAAAAAGTGCACTGTACTCCTAAAAAACTACTAGAACTTTCTAATATTTACAATCAGGAACCTGAAGAATATGTGTGAGAGTGGTTATTAAGGGTGTGGGATAATGGTACAAGGAACATGAGCTTGGATCAATCTGAGTTTATCAATATGGGCCCAGTAATACAGATTATTCATTCAATGTTTCAGCTAGAGATTAGGGGAGGATATAATACTTTTATTGGTTTGCTGAAGCATGGGATTTGAGACGGCCTATAGTAAGTCAAGGTGAAGTACCAGACCTACCTTGGTTTACCATAAATGAAGACATTCAAAGATTTAGGGAAATGGTTTTGATGAATGGTCAGGGTCATGGGAAGAACATGATTGGAAGATTGGTGACAAGGAGGTGAGAGGAAAAAGTATGTGGCTAGACCTTTCTGAATGGGCAAAAAAGTGAAGATATGTGTGTCTTATATGAATGCTCACCAAATATTTACCGCTGAAGAGGAGGAGTTTGACAATCAAGTGGATAGGATGACACATCTGTGAAAACTAGTCATCCTCTTTCCCCAGTCACCCCTGCCATTGCCCAAACAGGCATATAAACAAAGTGGACATGGTAGCAGGGATGGAGGTTATGCGTGGGTTCAGCAACATGGGCATCCACTCACCAAAGCTGACCTGGCTAGTGCCACTGTTGAATGCCAATATGCCTGCAGCAGAGACCAACATGGAATCCAAGATATGGGACCGTTCCTCAGGGAGATCGACCGACAGGATGATTACATGGGACAACTTCCATCCTGAAAAGGGAAGTGTTTTTTTCTTACTAGAATAAATAATTACTCTGAATTTGCCTTCCTTGTACACACTGTTTCTGCAAAATCTACCATTGGTGAACTTACAAAATGTCTTATCCATCAGTATGGTATTCCAAATTGTATTGATTCATATCACAGAATTCACTGCACAGCAAATGAAATGCAGCAATGAGCCCGTGCTCACGTATCTCATCACACGGTAACAATCAGCTAGAAAGAAGAATGAAATGGCCCTCTGAAAACATAAATAAGGCACCAACTAAGTGCAAACACCTTGCAGAGTTAGGGCAATGTTCTCCAAGAGGCTGTGTATGCTCTAAACCAGCAGTCAATATATGGTGCTATGTCTTCAATAGCCAAAATTCACAGGTCCAGGAACCATTGGGTGGAAACAGGAGTGGCATCACTCACTATTACTCCTTGAGACCCACTTGTAGAATTTTGTTTCCCGTCTTGAAAACCCTATGTTCTTCAGGTTGTAGTTCCAAAGGGTAGGGTATCTCCATCTGGGAACACAGCACTGATTCCAATGAACTTGCAGTTAAGAATGCCCCCTGGTCATTTGGGGTATCTCATGCCTTTGGATCAACAGGTAAAGAAGGGTGTTACTGTAATGAGTGGTGTGGTTGATCTTACTTCTGAAGGAGAAATTGGATTGGAGTTACTAATGGAGATAAAGATCACGTCTGAAATCCAGGAGATTCCTTAGGTCTTCTCGTAGTACTATCATGGCCTGTGATTAAAGTCAATGATAAAGTACTGTAGTCCAATTCTCACATGACTACTAATATCCCAGAACCATGGGCAGCTGAGGTACCCCCTGAGGGTAAAGGAAATACAGAATGGGTAGTGGAAGAAGGGAATACCAGTTATGGCCATGTGATCAGCTGTAGGAACAAAGATGGTAATTGTTATGAGTTATTCCTATTTGGATGTATGCACCAAATATTTTTGTTTTGTTTACTTAAAAACATAAGATGAAAATGGTGTGGATGTGTTTTTGTAGGTATGTTGGTTGTATGATTTCAGATCCAAGTATAATTGTATTATTGTCTCTGGTGATTATGTATGAGGAAAGAGTTATGGACAGGTATCAAGTTGACAAGGGAAGCTCTGTGATGGTTAGGGATTAGGTCAATTATACGCTCCTGGGTAATGGTAGGGGTGGTGCTCAACCTGTGAATGGAGTGACAGCCTTATGACCCCTCCATGGTGCTATAGGTTTTTTGTTTTGTTTTTTTGGTATAAGATTGTGTTAGACAGGGTTCTCTAAAGAGATAAAACCAAATTGCTGACAATTTAATATATTTATTTATAAAGATAATTAGATATATAACAAGAAATGAACTGTTAAATCATATACAGATAAATATATAATACAAGAGACAAACAGGTAAATTATGAAGCGAGAGTTGAGAGTCTAGCAGTCCTTCAAGTCTAGTCTGCTGCCAGATCTTCCTCAATTTATAGAGAGCTAGGCTATGTCAGCACAGCAGCCAATTACAAGGCAGGTCACCAACTGCCAGCCAGGTCACCAACCGCCAGTCCCCAGCTCCAGAGACTTCTTAAAGGGACCTCAGCTTATAGTGACACAGTCCACAGGCTAGGCATCCCAGAGGTAGTGTAGCCTTTAAATCAAGGCACAGAACAAGCAAGGCAGCTGCACACTGGTCTGATGATCAAAGAGCGAATGACGAGAAAGGCGAGGCTCACCAAGCCATTTATCTCTCTGCCCTTCAGTTAATCCCAGTTGTGTTTATTGGCCAGGCTGGCACAATAAACCATCTCAAAGAGAAAGAGACCAATAAGAGTCAAATCATCTTTGAGCCTTTGCCTTCTATCAGAGCTAGATCTTATGTCTGGTTCTTTCATCTCCGGTTGCATCGATTGCCAATCCCAGGAGCCATCAGTGGACTAATGACAGTGTATTCATTTGGCCAACTCAGACCTCTGCATCCATCAGCCCATGCCCCCTGCTGTCTCTGTTTCATTGTTCTGCTTCCTGTTTATCAGTTTCTTTGAGTCAAGAGAAGTGTGGCTGGAATCACCTGTTTCTACAATGGTATAAACCATTTCCTGATACAAATCTCTTCCTATAACAAACACATACAAGCATCACTGGTTTTGCTTCTCGAGAAAACCCAACCTCACACAGCTCTCAATGGATGGATTGAACCAGTGGCTGTATCAATGGGATCAAATATAGGAGCAGTTTTAAAGATGACACACTACTGGAGGTGTTTGACTCTGTTGTATAAAAGGTCGCTATGAGTTAGAACCAGTAATCATCCAACAGATGTCCAAAACGCAGCCAAGAGTCTTGGCACAGATTATAATACAGCCAAGATGAGACAAGATGAAACCACATGGGAAATGAGTGTAGACACAGAAAAAGAAACAGTTTACGAATTTAACATCTGGGCTTTCTAATCCTTATAGGTTCATGTGATACGAAGAAAAAAAAGGAAGCTAAAAATAAATGGTCATGAAATATATGAAGAATTAAAAATGTATGGTATCCTTGAAACTTAGTGAAAAAAGTATTTCTAGGAGGAGGTAGTTTAAAATTATTTCAAATGCAAAAAATATATATATTTCAAATGCTAAGAGGTCGAGTAAGATGAGGATGGAGAAGTGACTATTGATTTTAGGAACACACAAGGAACCTGTGATATTGCATTTTTAGAGCATTTTCCGTGAAGGCATGGTGATAAACATCTAATTGGAGTCGATTCAAGAAAGAACAAGAAGTGGGGAAACAGTAATTCTTTGGAAGAATTAGAGTACCAAAAAGAGTGCAACAGAGATGGTACATTTATATGGGGATAGTGAGAAACAGGCTAGAAGGATGTCTTTCTCTTGAATCTGCTGTATAATTTGAGGAAATAGGTCCTGAAACATGTCTTGGGCAATTATGCAGCTTACCTGGAAATCTGAAAAGGCAAATTCAGTTACTTTGAGGGAACTCTCCTGACTTTGAAGATTCAATTGAGGCCTGTTAAGGAAAGTGTCAAGATTAAAAGATGTCCATATTTTCTTTTCAAATAGATACCAAGTAACTTCTGTGAGAGGTAGGGTATTTGGCAACTAGGTTGAGTAAGGACAAAAGTTTAGATCACGGTACAAATCATGGATGGCAATACTCTGAAAAAATCCTGGAAAGATGCTCGTAATAGAAGAGAACCTAGAAACTGGAGCCTATAATAAATCTGCCCGGAGTTATGTTATATGGTTGTTGCTGTTTTGTGTGTTGTTGGGGCAATTCCAACTCATAGTAACTCTATTGGACAGAACAGAACTTCTTCAAGGGGCTTCTTTGGTTGTAATCTTTAAGGGAGCCTATCAACAGGTCTTTTCTCCCGGAGAATCACTCGTGGGTTCAAACGGCAAAGGTTTTGGTTAGCTGTAGAACACTGATCCGGCAGAGTTCCTTATGTTAACATCAGGAGTTCTAATTCATTGACAACTGAATAAGAGAAACCTGAGAAATACCATGTAGCTCAGTCTTCCACTCTTGGAGGGAAATCTCTTTTCGGGTCAGCCACCCCATGGAGAAATACAGTTGTGCATTAGCGATCTTCATTGAGAACTAGTTTTGACCTCCTGATAGTGTCTGGGACTCTTAAAGGCACTTGGGATACACCCATGAACAACGCATCCTCATAAAGATTAAAATCTATGAGCGTCAGATAAAAATAACAAATATAATACATAAATAATACATAGCCTAAGGTTATGTTAAGAACAAAGATAGGATACCATTAAGGTGGGTTTAAAATTCCAGGAGGAAATATCGCAGTGAGATTGTGTGTCCCCGTCATCCTCTTTCCTTCCATGGCAATTTACAAACAGGTATTGACATTGATACAGTCAAGATACAGAACTGTGTCATCAACTCATGTTTCCTTTTTTATAATCACACCCACACTCCCTTCCCTCTCACTCCACTCTCTGGGATCTTTGCGGTGATGGAAATGTTCTGTATCTTGACAGTATCAATGTTAATATCCTGGTGGTGTTATTACACCCCAAGTTTTCAATATATTTCCACATAATGGACTACTTTCTATTATTGCAACTACACGGGAATCTATAATTAACTAACCATAACAGACATCGGTCAGTGTAAGACATGAAAAAAAACCATAAATTATCAAGGGTTCAGGAGGGAGGAAGGGGAGAAGAAGAAGGGGAAAAATGAGGAGCTGATACCAAGGGCTCAAGTAGAAAGAAAATATTTTTAAAATGATGATGGCAACAAATGTACAAATGTGTTTGACACAATGGATGGATGGATGGATGGTGATAAGAGTTGTATGAGCCCTTAATAACATGATTTAAAAAGCTTTATTTAAAAAAAATCTCTTCATATACTTTAAATAGCTCCAGTTAATTTTACGTGAATTATAATTCAATAAGATGAATTATTCAGATTTAAAAATAAGTTTTAGCTTTAGAAGTTTTAGATTTAGAGAAAAATATTGAGAAGATAATACAGAGAATACCCATATAATCCACAGCTAGCTTCTTGAATTAGCATCGTACATAGAGTAAGAAATTTGTTATATTTAGTGAATCAATAATGAGAGAAAGGTAAGCAAAATATTACTACAAAATCATAAAAAATAGAAATTTTGGCATCAACAAGGGACTCAAATTATGTTTTAAAAATGGTCTTTGTTTGAGTTTTACAAACAAAGAAGTTTAAAAGGGAAAGAACAAGGTTGAATAAATATGGGGCGATATTTCCAAATAAAATTCTTATAGAATAGCTCTTACAACCCCCAAAGAATGAGCAGATGCTTTGTCATGATAAAAAAAAAAATTATCAGAAAAGCTTTTCTGTGTTTTTTCTCACCAATTCAGTTTTCCATCTTCTTAATACATCTTCCTGATAACCCCCCATGATCATACTGTGTCATGTAAGAAAGATGGTTGGTCCACTTAGTATACAATTTTAAAAAAAAGAATAAAATTTAAAAAAAGTTACCATATCTTTTGCTTTGAATTTAATTTTCCTATAAAATCCCCTCAGAAGATTATGTATTTATTAGAATTTTTATTTTTAAGGCACCCTAAGGAGACTAATGCACCACCCACAAAGATACTGATGAAGAAACTGAAAAATTCTGACAACATCTTCAGTCAGCTATTGATCAAACATGCAATCAAGATGCACTGATGATTATTGGCTCAGGAATGCAAAAGTTGGAAACAAAGAGAAAGGAACAGCAGTTGGAAAATATGGTTTCAGGGATAGAAAGGAAACTGTAGATGGCATCATAGAATTTCGCAAGACCAACGATTTGTTCATAGCAAATATGTCTTTTCAACAACAAAAAATTATGACTATACACATGGATTCTTCGGAAGAAACATAGAGAAAGCAAATGGACTGCTTCTGGGGGAAGAGAATGGAGAAGCTCAATATCAGCAGCTAAAACCAGACCAAGGGCTGACTGTGGAACAGACCACCAATTGCTCAGAAGATGAAAATAAGTTCACAAAAACCAAAATACGGCTTTGAGTCTATTCCACCTGAATTTTGAGAACATCTCAAGAACAAATTTGATGCATTGACCATGAATGACAGAAGACCTGATGAGCTGTGGGAAGACATCAAGAACAGCATTCATGAAGAAAGTAACAGCTCATTAAAAAGACAGGAAAGAAAGAAAATATAAAAGTGGATTTCCAAAGAGATTGTGAAACTTGCTCTTAATCATAGAGTGATTAAGGCACATGGAAGGAATGATGAAGTTCTCCAAAAGGCAGCTCCAGAAGATAAAGTAAGGTGTTATAATGAAATGTGCAAAGACCTAAGTTAGAAAACAAAAAATGAAGAACAGGCTCAGCGTATCTTAAACCGAAAGAACTCAAGAAAAGATTCAAGTCTCAAGTTGCAATATTCAAAGATTCTATCAGCAAAATAATGAATGATGCAGGAAGCATCAAAAGAAGATGAAAAGAATACCCAGAATCACTAACAGTACTGAAGGAAGAAGTTCATACTGCATTGGAAGCATTAGCCAAAAACAAGGCCTCAGGATTTGGTGAAATATCAATGAAAATTATTCTACAAATTGATGAAGCACTGTAAGCACTTACTTGTGTATGCCTGGAAATTTGGGAGACAGTTACTTGGCCAACTGATTGGAAGAGGTCCATATTTATACCAATTCCAAAGAAAGATGACCCAGCAGAATTCACGAATTATAAAATACATTGTTATCATATGCAAGTAAAATTTTACTGTGGGTCGTCCAACAACAGTTGCAGCAGTACATCAACAGGGAGCAACCAGAAATATAAGCCAGATTCAGAAGAGAGTGTGGAACAGGGGATATCTTTGCTAATATCAGATGTATCTTGACGGAAAGCAGAGAATACCAGAAAAATGTTTACTTGTGTTTTATTGACAATGCCAAGGCATTCGACTGTGTGGATTAATAACAAACTATGGATAACCTTGAGAAGAATGGGAATTCCAGAACACTTAACTCATGAGAAACTTGTACATGCATCAAGAGGCAGTCGTGAAAACAGAACAAGGGAATACTACATGATTTAAAATCAGAATAGGTATGCGACAGGATTATATTCTCTCACCATATTTATTCAATACATATGCTGAGAAAATCATCAGATAAGCTGGGTTATATGAATAAGAAGAAGGATTGGAGGAAGGCTTATTAACAAACTGCGATAAGCAGATAACACAACCTTGCTCTCTGACAGAGGATGTGAAGCACTTGCTGAAGAAGGCGGGATTTCAGCCTTCTGTATGGATTACAACTCAATGTAAAGAAAACCAAATGCCTCACAATTGGGCCATCATGATTAACTAATAAAGGGTAGTAGTCAAGAATTTCATCTTGCTTGCTTAGATTCACAATGAATGGAAGAGGCAGTCAAGAGATCAAATGATGCTTTGCATTAGGTAAATCTGATGCACAAAACCTCTTTTAAGAGTTGAATATCAAGGGTATTGCTTTGAGGACTAAGGCATACCTGACCCAAGACATGTTTTTTTTTTTCAGTGACCTCATATGCATGTAAAAGTTGGACTTTGAATAAGGAAGAATGAAGAAGAATTGATGCATTTGAATTGTGGTGCTGGAGAAGAATATTGAAAGTACCATGGACTGCCAGAAGAACAGACACATCTGTACTGAAAGAAGGATGACCAGACTGCTCCTTGGTGACAAGGATGGCAAGACTTCGTTTTACATATTTGAACATCTGGAGAAGGACATCATGCTTGGGAAAGTAGAGGGGCAGAGAAAAAGAGCAAGACCCTCAAAAAGATGGGTTGACATAGTGGCTGCAACCATGGGCTCAAACTTATAGGAACAACTGTGAGGATGCCACAGGACCAAGATGTGTTTCATTCTGTTATATGTAGGGTGGCACAAGAGACGAAGACCAGTGTACTACTGAGAGAACTTGTCCACTACTGGCCAGTGATCACAGAGACAGGTTTTGTTTGGAATAAAAACCTGTGCGTGTATGAACTGGAACCTTAGACTTTTTTTTAACGTATATTTATTTGTTTGTTAGTTTATTCTAATTTCCTTACATATTACCTAGTGTACTTTTTCTCATCCTGAATACCAATAATATCACATCACATTTACCCTCCAAATCTCTTCAGATTACTCTTGACTGTAAGTTTCTCATATTTTCTCTTTTTTCATGTCTTCAACAGTTTTGATGACAGCTGCTCAGGTAATTTTTAGATTATCCCTGAATTCAGATTTTACTCTTGCTATTCTCTTAATTAGGCAGGGGTTATAGATTTTTGTGAGGAATTCAACAGAGGAAAAGTAACATTTTTGTTACAACATATCAAGAACATGCATAAATCTATAGTCATTTCTACAAATAATTATGTTGCCAAATCCAGCCCATTCTCACATGGATAATTCTTTTTTCTTTTTCCTGTGTACACTTTTAAAAACGGTTTGCTGTCACTTCATCCACCTATCATACAATGCAATAATTTAATCATATCAAAAAGAGTTGTACAATAAATACCGCAATGAAACCTAGAACATTTTCTTCTTCCTTTTACTTATTGTTATTCGTGTAATTATTATTTTTTAAAATTATGGCACAAATATACACAAAATATTCTATAAATCAACACCTTCTGCAACTATAATTCAGTACTATTGATTATACTCTTCGTGTTGTCTTTCTCCAGGTCATTCTACCATGATTAACATAAACTCAATAACCCTTAAGCAAAAATTCTTCCGCCTTCACCCATGGTAACCATTGGCCAACTTTGGTTTCTTTCTCCTAATTTTTCAGTTTTCTTAATATAATATTTACATATCATACATTTCCATCATTAAATCATCATTTAATGTGGTGAAGAAAGATGATGGTGCCCAGCTATCAAAAGATATAGCGTCTGGGGGTCTTAAAGGCTTGACGATAAATAGATGGCCATCTAGCTGAGAAACACCAAAGCCCACATGGAAGAAGCACACCAGCTTACCCTGAAAAGATCGCTGAAGACAAAGCAGGTGCATAAGCAAATGCGGTAAAGAAAGAGGATGGTGCCCGGCTGTCAAAAGATATAGAATCTGGGGTCCTATAGGCAGGAAGATAAACAAGTGGCCATCTAACTGAGAAACAACAAAGCCCACATGGAAGAAGCACACAAGCCTGTGAGATCACAAGGCGTAGAAGGGATCAGGTATCAAAGACAAAAAAAAAATCATAGCATTGTGAATGAGGGAGAGTGTGGAGTGTGGACCCAGGGCCCATCGGTGGGAAATTGGACATCCCCTTGCAGACCGGCTGCATGGAGGAGATAAGCCAGTCAGGGTGCAGTGTAGCAATGATGAAACATACAAGTTCCCTCTAGTTCTTGAATGCTTCCTCACCCAGACTATCATGATCCCAATTCTACCTCACAAATCCAGCTGGACCAGAGGATGTACACTGGTACAGATAGGAACTGGAAACACAGGAAATCCAGGACAGACGAACCCCTCAGGACCAGTGGTGAGAGTGGCGATACGGGGACGGTGGAGGGAAGGTGAAGGACAAAGGGCGAACAGATTACAAGGATCTACATATAACCTCCTCCCTGGGGGGATGGACAACAGAAAAGTGGGTGAAGGGAGACTTCGGACGGTGTAATATATGACAAAATAATAATAAGTTATAAGTTATCAAGGGTTCATGGGGGAGGGGATAGGGGAGGGAGGGGAACAATGAGGAGCTAATACCAAGGGCTCAAGTAGAAAGCAAATGTCTTGAGAATGATGAGGGAAACAAATGCACAAAAGTGCTTGACACAATGGATGTATGTATGGATTGTGATAAGAATTGTATGAGCCCCCAATAAAATGATTTTTTTAAAATTTTAAAAAGAGTTGTACATACATCATCACAATCCATTTTAGTGCTCTCTCCCCCTTCCCACATTTATTGTTTGTTCCCCATCCCCCATACCCGATAAACGATTGCATCAGTTATTGTTGCTATGCATCCACTCCTTCTGTGCTGGGCAACTGAGCAGAAACAATAAAACACACAAACAAAACTAAACAAAGAGTGAAAACAATTATATAAAGATAAAAATAGAGTAAGAAAAAAAAAGATCGCCAATAGTATTGTAAAAGACAAAGAAGAAATTTCTGTCATGTAACAAGTGAGAAATATTTAAGCCTAGAGCAAATTCAGGTTGAGTCAAGAGGGAGGTCAACTGACTATGCATTATATTACACCATTATCCACCATAATCAAGTTTACAGTAATTTCTGTCTGATAGTAAAGCTGTTTGAGTCCCTCACTTGTGGCCAGCAGGGATCTGCCAGGGCTAAATCTGTCTAGATACTCTGGAGATGGATTTTGGGTTCCCACTGTCCTCCACAGCCGTCTATAAATTGGGTGTTGACAATTTAAGCTCTGGTATTTTTCCCTTCATCATATTTGGACATTGTTATCATCCCATTTGAATCACTCTGGCTGACGTGCTTCTTCAGTGTGGACTTAAATGACTCATCACTAAGATGACTACTTGTTTGAATATGTCTTTAAGACTCCAGACCCCCATTCCAATGGATAGTAGGGCACCTTGCTTTAGTACCTGTATCTTCAGTGATCTCTTCATGAATGCGAGTCCAGAGCAGGGCCATGTTATAAAAACTAACTGTTCTTGGATTGGGGCTAGAATTAAGTGGAATCCCAGGATGCTTCTGATTGTCCACAGGTTATGAAGAACTCTGGATTATTTTGGCAATCATATTATGAAAACCACCACCAACAAAAATAAACAAAATCTCTAAGATCAAAACAAACAAATAATCATTTTCAATCATCCCCTTAGGGTATAAGACAATTGCATTGACAACATCAATAATGTATCCAATGACAGAATTTAAGGTACTGTTAAGTTGAGGAGCATATGCAAGTATAGTACAACTGCGAGTGGCAATCCATGAGTTTTAGTATTGTACAGATTGATTTCTTAATTGATTGGGCTATGTTTTCTTTTTTTTTAATCATTTTATTAGGGGCTCATACAACTCTCATCACAATCCATACACACATCAATTGTGTAAAGCGCACTTG
>NW_022111327.1:2323529-2344349 GCF_000313985.2 Echinops telfairi
CTATAGCTCTACATTCTTGCAAATCATTGGCGTTACCAATATTTTTATATTTTAACCCTTCTAATAGGTTTGCTATATTACCCCACTACAGTTCTAATTTGCAATTCCCTAATGACAAATAATGTTGATCTCCCTTTGTCTACTATTTAGCATCTGTGCATTCTCTTTGGTAAGATCTTTTGCCCATTTTCCCACTTGATTGGGTACTAGATTATTGTCGAATTTCAAAGATTACTTGTATAGTTACATATAAGTCCTTCATCAGATATGTTTTTCCATTTTACCCCAATCTGTGGCTTCTCTTTTCATTCTCTAAATAGCATCTCTCACAGATGAGAAGTTGTAAAAGAATGTAAGTCCAGTTTAGCCATTTGTTTTTCTTTAGATTGAGCTTCTGATTCTCATGATCACATTAAAAGTGTCCTAGAATTTTTTTCTATATTTCTAGTAGTCTTATACTTTTATGGGTTGGTTTAACTCTATTATTGGTTTCGAATCAAATTTTGTGTAAGGTATGTGTTTATATCCTCTGTCTCCTGTCTCACCCACCCTGCCCTTATCTCAAAACTCATTGTCATGAGTTAATGCCAACTCAGAGTGACCCTTTTGGACAGGGTACAACTACCTCTGTGAGTTTATGAGACTGGAGCATTTTAGGGGAGTAGAAAGTGAGGAGCAGCTGGTGCTTTCAAAGTGCAGACCGTGTGGATCACAGTCTAATTTGTAACCACTAAGCCATGAGGGCCCCTTCTTTGCCTCTAGTTATTTAATTTTTCTTAGCATAACTTCTTGAAAAATTTTCTTTGCTTCCTCGAATCACCTTTGCTTTGTTAAAGATCAATTGACTATATTTGTGTAACATTATTTCTGGCCTCTCTATTCTGTTCCATTTTATATATGTTTATTCTTTAGCCAATACCATGATGTGGATGTTATTGTAGTCTTATAATAAGTCTTGAAATTGTGTACTTTGATTCCTCAACTTTGTTCTTCTTCAGTATTTTATCAGCTATTCTAGGTCTTTTGCCTTTCCATCCATAAATTGTAAAATCAGTTTGTTTATATGTACAAAATAATGTTTGATTTTGATTAGAAGCCTATTGAATCTAGGCCAAATTGACATCATAACAAAACAGAATCATCTATCAATATGGAATGCTTCTCTACTTATTTATATCTTTCTTGATTTGTTTCTTTAAAAAAAAATAATTTTATTGGGGACTAATACAACTCATCACAATCCATACATACATCAATTGCATAAAGCACATTTGTACATTCACTACCCTCATCATTCTCAAAACATTTGCTTTGTACTTGAGCTCTTCATTTTTCCCCTCCCTCCCTTATCCCACCTCCCTCATGAACCCTTGATAATTCATAAATTATTATTTTGTCATATCTTACACTGTCTGACGTCTCCCTTCACCCACTTTTCTGTTGTCCATCCCTCAGGGAAGGGGTTATATGTAGATCCCTAGAATCGGTTCCCCCTCTCTACCCCACCTTCCCTCCACCCTCCAGATATCGCCACTCTCACCACTGGTCCTGAAGGGATCATCCGTCCTGGATTCCCTGTGAATTCAGTTCCCATGTGTACCAGTGTACATCCTCTGGTATAGCCAGACTTGCAAGGTAGAATTGGGATCATGATAGTCAGGGGGAGGGAGAGGAAGCATTTAGGAACTAGAGGAAAGTTGTGTTTCATCGTTGCTATACTGCACCCTGACTGGCTTGTCTCCTCCCTGTGACCCTTCCGTAAGGGGATGTCTAGTTGACTAGAGATGAACTTTGGGCCCCCACTTCGCACAACCCCTCGTTCACAATGACATGATTTTTAGTTTTTTGATGCCTGATACCTCATCCCTTTGACAACCCGTGATCACACAGGCTGGTGTACTTCTTTCATGTGGGTTTTGTTGCTTCCAATCTAGATGGCCACTTGCTTACCTTCAAGCCTGTAAGAACCCAGACACTCTATCTTTTGATAGCCGGGCACCATCAGCTTTCTTCACCACATTTGCTTATGCACCCATTTGTCTTCAGCGATTGTATCAGGGAGGTGAGCAGAGAATGATATGATTTTTTTGTTCTTTGATGCCTGATAGCTAGTCCTTTCTACACCTAATGATCACACAGACCAGTGTGCTTGGTCCATGTGGGCTTTGTTGCTTCTCAGCTAGGTGGCCGCTTGTTTACCTTCAAGTCTTTAAGACCCTAGGTGCTATATCTTTTGATAGCCAGGCACCATCAGCTTTCTTCACCACATTTGCTTATGCACCTGCTTTGTCTTCAGCGATTATGTCGGGAAGGTGAGCATCATGGAATGCCAGTTTAATAGAACAAAGTATTCTTGCATCGAGGGAGCACTTGAGTGGAGGCCTAACGTCCATCTGCTACCTTAATACTAAACCTATAAATATATGTACATAAATATATTTCCCAATCCTCATATATGAATATATTTACATATGTACATGCTTTTATTTAGGACTGTAGAAATGCTCTTTTGCCTCCTAGCTCTTTCCTCTATTTCCTTTTACTTTACTCTTGTCCCACTATCATGCTCTGCCTTCATTTGGGTTACAATAATTCCTCTCGGTTACACCACCCTTGATCATGCCCTACCAGGCCTCCCACACCCTCCTCACCACATATTTGGATCACTTGATGCTCCTTTGTCCCTGGGCCTTTTAACACCACTTCCTTTCCCCCCACTTTCCCCTCTCCCATGTCCCCTGGAACTGTCAGTTCCATTGTTTTCTCCTCCAGATTGTTCATCCAGCCAATCTTATTTAGACAGACCTGCGGAGATAATAACACGCACAAAAACAAGACAGAGCAAAACCAAGCAACAAAAGAAAACAAAACAACAACATCAACAGCAAAAAAAGGCAATGGGGGAAAAACCCAAACACACACACACACACACACACACAACCCCCACAAGAAAACAACAACAAAAAAGAAAAGCTTGTACGTAGTTAGTTCAAGGACTGTTTGTTGGCCTTTAGGAGTGTTTTCCAGTCGAGTCTGATGGGGCACCAAACCCTGGCCCCAAAGTCTATTTTTGGTATTCCCTGGGGACTTCGTTGCTCTGTTCCCCTTGCGGTTCTGTTTTGCCTCGGTGTGGCGGGATCAGATCGGGCGGAATTCCCACACTGTGTCTCCAGGGTTGTCCCCTATAGGGATATGGGTCAGTGAGGGATGACGTGTTTCATAGTGGGGCCGGCCATATGGTTTTCTCTGTGGATTGGCTGCTCTGAGCGGGAATATTGTCCTCAAGGCTTGATGGGCTAGGATGTGCTCCACTTTCTCTTCTTCCCCCTTCATTACAGCTTTAACAAAGCATGTTAAACTCAGTTAATTGGGAGGTCAGATGCATGTGGATAAAAATTGATACTTTTCAGTAGAGTTTGTGATCACAAGAAGTAACTTTCACTCGGGCTCATTGTTGTAGAGAGAAAGATATCCAGATGAGTTACGTACTTAGTGAAAGAGCTAATTGCACAAAACCTGAGGCCTCACAGAGAAAGAGAGTTTGTCAGAGTGCATGGTGACTGCTGTGAACATGGTGGCTTATGTGAAGTTCTCAGTTCCATCTAGTCAACGCTCACTCATAGTGACCCTCTGTGGGTTTCTGAGACTGTAACTGTTAACTGGAGTAGAAAGCCCCGTCTTTCTCCCACCGAGCTTCCAGTGGTTTCAAACTGCCGACCATATGAATCACAGCCCAACTCATAACTACTACACACCAGGGCAGAGTTCTTAGCATCAGACAGAGTAACGTTGATTCTAACTTAGTTTCTCTCGGGGAAACCATCCCAGATCGTATTACTGTTTTAGCAAAAGACATTGCAAAACACTGACGGATTCTACAGATGTCCAGTTTTTCTCTTTGGTTTGTGAGGAGACAATGGGCTTAACAAATACTGCCCAGCCAGACATTTCATTCATGAGATAACTGCACAGTTTGACCTGTGCAAAGAACTGCTGTCACTGAAAGCCATGCATGACACTATAAGAAGTAAGGACTTGTGTGAAAGACTTATTTTAGCAATGAAAATACTTAAGCTAACATTTTAGAAGTTAAGTGACCTTACTACAGATGGAGCTCCAGCCATGTTTGGATCAAATAAAATGGTTAATGTGGATTCCTAAAGTGAAACCGAATTGTCTCAATCTCGATGATTTAAAAAAAAAAGGAATATCACAGTGAATTTCTCCAATCTGGATGGACAGAAGTCTTCAATGACACTTGAATATGCTGGTAAATGTGTAAAACTGATTGAGGCATCTAATGAAAGATTCCAACATGTGAAAAGGAAGTGAACATCTTCGCCACTGGAACCAGCTGATGTGCCTGATAACCTACACCACGAAGCCATTCAGCTGCAAAGTGATGATGGAGCGAAAGCTAGATACCTCCAACTGTTTGCATTCGATCAATGTTACAGAAGCAGTGATGAATGTCCCACTTTGAGGAGTCATCCATTGAAATATGCATCTATGTTTTGAACCATTTACTACTGCTAGCAGTTCTTTCCAAAACTGACCATCACAAAGAGTTGACTGTGCTCCAGACAGACTGACAAAAACGGGGCAAGCAGTGGAAAGGATTAACATCATCAAACCATGTAACATCACATACCTCACCACAAGGAAACAGTTCCAGCCATCACATTAGGAGTAGGTGATCAACTACAGCAATCTAATTTTATGTTGATAATTTTGTATGCCCTACTAATAAATATCCAAATACCACTTAACAGAAAAAGGTTCCCCACCATGGTGTAGACGGTAGTGTGACAGGGAATGGAGAAGTAAATGAAAATCTATAGAAAAACATCACATTTTGAAACAATTGTGGGTGTTTTTAAAAAATTATTTTATTGGGGGCTTGTACAATTCTCATCACGATCCATACATACATCCATTGTGTCAAGCACATATGCACATTTGTTGCCCTCATCATTCTCAAAACATTTGCCTCCTACTTTAGCCCTCAATATTGTTTGCTCGTTTTCCCCCTCCCTCCCCGCTCCCTCATGAACCCTTCATAGATAAAAAATTATGATAGTTTTGTCATAAGTTACTTTGTCTGATGTTTCCCTCCGCCCTCTTCTCTGCTGTCCATCCCCCATGGAGGAGGCAATACTTAGATTCTTTTCATTGGTTTCCCCTTTCTACCCTACATTCCCTTCACCCACCAGGCATCGCCCCTCTCACCACTGGTCCTGAAGGAGTCATCTCTACTGGATTCCCTGTGTTTCCAGTTGCTAGCTGTACCAATGTACATCCTCTGGTCCAGCCAGATTTGTAAGGTAGAATTGGGATCATGATAGCGGGGGGAGATGGGGGGGGGAAGCATTAAAGAACTAGAGGAAAGTTTATGTTTCATCTTTGCAACGCTGCATCCTGAATGGCTCATCTCCTCCCCACAACCCTCAGTAAGGGGGTGTTCAGTTGCCCACTGATGGGCTTTGAGTTTCCACTCTGAACTCACCCACCTTTACAATGATATGATTTTTTGTTCTAATTGAGTGTTTTTTGGGAACATTTTATTATGGTTTTGGTGGAAATTTACAGAGCAAATTATTTTCCATTCAAAATTTTATACACATTTTTCCTTTTTAAACAGTTTTATTGGTACATAAACCACACCTCATATCATTCAATAGTTCAATAATATCAAGAAGAGTTGCACAATCAATTTTAGAACATTTTCTTATTTTGTATGGTCATTATTATTGGCTCCCTAATTCCTCCCAACTCCCCCAAACATTTTTTGGAGACATACGTTGCAATCCCTTCAATGTAATAGTACTTTTTCTACCCCTATCCTGGTCTTTCCATTTCCATTAGCCGATATTTCTGGCTACCTTTCTTTCTTTCTGAGCTTTGTTTTGGGGCAAATGCTGTCTTTGGTTTCATATAATTGATTATTCTGAGGAGCACATTCCTCATGGGTCTTATTGTGCATTTTATTGGCTTTCAGTTTGACTGAAAGGCTATCTCGGGGAGTGGACTCAGTTGCAGGTTTGAAAGATTTCAAAGTACCATAGATTTAAGGTTCCATTCATAATAACAGATTTTGAATTTTATGCTATCTTTTCCTCACACTGTGTCAAGTATCTTCAGTTGTGATTCTGCTCAGAATGGTCTGTAGTGATAGCTGAGAACCGTCTAATTATCTTAATCTTAAGCTACAGTTGAGTCTGTGATTCATGTGATCCATTAGTCCTGGGACTGTTTTCTTCAGTCTTTGACTATATTCCTTCTCCTTTGTCCCAGATGGGAAAAGACCAATAATGGTATCTTACATGGCCACTTACAAATGTTTAAGATGCCAGTTACAACTCACTAAGAGTAGGATATAGAACATTGTCTTTTTTAACTGTTTTATGCAATTTGACGTAGATGTTCCCTGAGACTATGATCTTACTAATATAAGCATAAATGTATAAATATACTCTGACAATCCCATAGATGATCTTGGGTGTAGGCCCACATACTGTCTTATATCAATTCATCACTATAAATATATATACCTACATATTTCAAAGTCAACCTTGAACCATAGTACTGTGTTTCATATGATTCTATCTATGCGTGTTGAAGTAAATACATTCAACACAAGTATTTTACAAATGTATGAACGAGCCACAGAAGGGAGGAATGCAGAAATTGAAGAAATCCCCCAAAGGCTTCAGTCAGAAATTGGTCAATCCTGAAACCCACTTGTGTTGATAATTATGGACATTTGAAATGCAAAAGATGGAAACAAAGAAGAATGTAGAGTATTTGGAAAATACCGACCTTTTGATAGAAGCAAAGCAGGTGATCATGAGATAGAAATATTCAGAGCCAATGACATGATCATAGAAAACAACTTTTGCAATGCCACAACAAGTGGCTGTACACGTGCACTCCTCCGGAGGCAATCCAGGGAGATCCAATTGAGTTCATCTGATTGAAGAGAAGATGGAACAGCTCAATCTCGGCATCTCAGACCAGGCCAGGGATTGACGGTGGAACAGACCATCAATTGTTCACTTATATAATTCAAGTGAAAGCTGAAGAAAGTTAAAGCAGGTCCATGAGAGACAAAATATGACCTTGAATCTGTTGCACCAGATTGGGAGAACATATCTCCAACAGGTCTGACATCTTGCATATTTATGACACAAGACCTAACGAGCTGTGGGAGGACGCTGAGAACATACCAGGTGAAGAATGCAAAAGATCATTCAAAATGCAGGAAAGAAGGCAAAGATCAAAGTGGATGTCAAGTGGGATGCTGAAACTGGATCTTCACAGTAGAGGAGCTAAAGCACGTGGAAGACATGAGGAAGTCAAGGAACTGAGTGCAAATTTTCAAAGGGTACCTGGAGGAGAAAAAAGTCAAATATAATGAAATGTGGAAAGAACTACTGTTAGCACACAATATATGAAGGGAAAGTTTAGCCCATCTTCTATGAAAAGGACTCAAGAAAAATATCAAGACTCGGTTCGCAATACTCAGAGTTTCTCTGGAGGAATGCTTGAAGAATGGGGATATATGGAATTATGCAAAGCTGTAAAGAATACACACAGTCACTGTACCAAAAAGAGCTCCTGGACATGCCAATGTTTTAGGAGGTAGCGTATAAGCAAGAAAAGAAATGTCCCGAAAGAAGGAGTTCAAGATGCACTGAAAGCATGAGTCCAAAACAAGGCTGGAGGAATTAGTGGAATACCAGTGGCAAGGTTTCCACAAGCTGATGCAACACTGGAAGCCTTAGGCTTCTAGACAAGGGAGATTGGTATACAGCCACTTGGCCAAGAGATCGGAAGCCATACATATTTGTACCAATTCCAAGAAAGGTCAGAAAATGGAATGCCGGAAGGTAGTACAGCACCGTTAATAGCACATGTAAAAACAATTTTGCTGAAGAACATACAACAAGGGCTCAAGCACCTCATTGAAAGTGAGCTGCCAGGGGTTCGAGCCAGATTCAGAAGAGAACTGGGAAGAAGTCATATAATTGCCGATGTCAGAACTATCTTGCTTGAGAAGAGGGAACACCTGAAAGAGGGTTACCTGTGTTCTTTGGATAATGCCAAGGCAGTCAACAGAATGGATCATAACAAACTTTGTTTAGCTCGAGAGGAATGTGCTTGCCACAACACTTCATTGTGCATCTGTGATATCTGTCCATGGACTGAGAGCCAACTTTGTGAAGAGAACAAGGACCACAGCATGATTTCACATGAGGAAAGTGAGGTATCATTTCTGTATGCCCTCAAAATATTCTTGACAATGAATACGCTGAACAAATAATCAGAGAAACTGGATTGTATGAAATAGAATGTGTCCCCAGGACTGGAGCACAGCCAGAATTCGGTCGTGCTTGTAAGAAAATGTGCCTGCAATCCTCCAAAATTTACTTCCTCCAAAATACCAACACACACCACCTCAACCACCACCATCCCTGCTACCACCCACACCATCAAGCCCTTTGCACTCTTTCCTTGTGGATCATTGATGACATTTATCCTCAATACTTAAGTCTTCAGCACTCCCAACATCTGGTGGAATCCGTGCCCCCCTTCTGAAGCAGTCTGTCTCCCTATCCTTCCCATCCTTCCCTACCTTTCCATCATCCAAGATCCTACTGACACATGCAGATCATTTTTCACAATCTGCAAAATTAATTTTTCACCAACCACCAATCACCTGTATATCCTCATAGTGCTGAGGTGTTTGCTCTATCTTTCTGGTTTTCTCCACAGTCTCCTCCAGGCCACAGTAGGTATGGCAAGGTTGTTGTCACTGAATGAGCAAGAATTTCCCTTGAAGGAGTTGGTGTCTCTAGGACCTCCTCTTTGTCTTTGGGTGGAAGTTAATTACCATTCGTACTCTTCCCTAAGGAACAGACTAATACTGCTCTGACATTTTTGCTCAGGTCAGTTTCTGTGAATTCTCGTGGCAACAGATTTTCCCTTTCACAATATCTTCTCCATGGTGAAGTAAAAGACAGTGATACCCTTAATTGGTGAGAAAATGGGAAATGGGTGGCAAGGGTATAATCTTAGGTTGGCTTAGGTCCAGGAGAAACTTTTTGCAAAGAAAAGACAGGGTTGGCACCTTGGGCTCCAAGGGAATGGCAGGTGAACAAGACGCACAGGAACCTGGAAGAGGCCATGTGGCCTCAGCCTTGTCCATCATCCCGTGTGCATCAGGTTCTTCCTCCTCACAATCAAGGCTGTTTCTGGCGGTTTAATCATCCCTCGAGTTGGTTGGCCCTCAACTACAGCAGGTTCTTGAGTCGTTTCAATCACGTCTGCCTGCTCAGTCATACCGCCCAAGCTGGATCGAACAGTGAAGGGCTCTTGAGTCTACAGATCAACTGAAACACACCCTCACAGTCAAGAAGAGGAAAGCAAGTTACCCTTGTTTGCTGGGTCGGCAAGGCAATGCCCTTAGCCAATGGGAGTATTGGAGGAGCTCTGACATCACAGAGTGCCTCACACATAGCAACATGCAGGGGGAGAGGGAATGCCAGAAAGGCCAAAATTCCTCATTAGAGAGGGTTAATGCCCCCTGCCAGCCATTTAACCGGTTTTCCCAAACGGACTTGACACTTCTGAGAGCACATGCTCCTGTACTCACTCCTAACGAATGAGGATTCCCATGCGAAGTTAGGGTGGACCATGGACACCGCGATTTGATCGGTGGTTCATTCTACTCTCTCTTACAAGTCAACATGTCCAAGTGTTTTGAATGAAATGTACAGGCATTTATCCCCAAGTTCATGTGGCCACTTGATATACTCCTGGACACTTGGATTGCCCCATTACCATGGAAGAAATATCCTTTTTGTTTCTTGAAGGCAATCCATTGCTTGGTCAATGCCAAGAACAGTTTCTTTCTTTCTTTCTTCTTTTTCTTCCCATATGTCTTCCTCTTGGGTCCAACAGTTTTCAAGATGAATGGATTTTAATTCTTGTTTCAAAATGACATCTCAAAGCCAACCTTGAGCTATAATACTGTCTTTGTAATGATTTTATCGATCCTGGTTGAGGGAAACCAATTCAAAACAAGTGTTTTACAAATGGATGAACCAACCACAGAAGGATTGAAAGAAATCCATTAAAAGGCTTCAGTCAGAAATTTGTCAATCATGCAACCCACTTGTGTTGATAATTATAGACATGTGGAATGCAAAATATGGAAACGAAGAAAAATGTAGAGTATTTGGAAAATATGGACCATTTGATAGAAGCAATGCTGGTGATCACATGATAGAAATTTTCAGAGCCAATGACATGATCATAGAAGACAACTTTTGCAATGTCACAACAGGTGGCTGTGCACATGCACTCCGCCGGAGGCAATCCAGAGAGATCCAATTGAGTTCATCTGATTGAAGAGAAGATGGAGTAGCTCAATCGCGGGAACTCAAAACAGGCCAGGGATTCATGGTGGAACAAAAAGTCAATTGTTCACTTATATAATTCAAGTAGAAACTGAAGAAAGTTAAAGCAGGTCCATGAGAGATAAAATATGACCTTGAATCTGTTGCACCTGATTGGGAGAACATCTCTCTAGCAGGTCTGACATCTTGCATATTTATGACACAAGACCGAAAGATGTGTGGGAGGATGCTGAGAATATACTAGATGAAGAATGTCAAAGATCATTCAAAAGGCAGGAAAGAAGGCAAAGATCAAAGTGGATGTCAAATGGGATGCTGAAACTGGACCTTCACTGTAGAGCAGTTAAAGCACGTGGAAGACATGAGGAAGTCAAGGAACTGAGTGCAAATTTTCAAAGGGAACCTGGAGGAGAAAAAAGTCAAATATAATGAAATGTGGAAAGAACTATTGTTAGCAATTAAAAAAGGAAGGGAAGGCTTACCATGTCTCCATTGGAAAGGACTCAAGAAAACTATCAAGACTCGGTTCGCAATACTGAGAGTTTCTCTGGAGGAATGCTTGAAGAATGGGGATATATGGAATTATGCAAAACTGGATAGAATGCACACAGTCACTGTACCAAAAAGAGCTCCTGGACATGCCAATGTTTTAGGAGGTAGCGTACAAGCAAGAAAAGAAATGGCCCCGAAGGAAGAAGTTCAAGGTGCACTGAAAGCATGAGCCGAAAACAAGCCTGGAGGATTTCGTGGAATACCAGTGGCAAATTTTCCACCAGCTGATGCAACACTGGAAGCACTTAGGCTCCTAGACAAGGGAGATTGTTAGACAGCCGCTTGGCCAACAGACTGGAAGCCATACATATTTGTACCCCTGCCAAGAAAGGTGACACAACCAACAGAATGCTCGACTATAGTACAGCGTCATTAACAGCACATGTAAGAACGATTATACTGAAGATCATACAAAAAGTGTAGAAGCACCTCAGTGACAGCGAGCTGCCAGGGGTTAAAGCCAGATTCACAAGAGAACTTGGAAGTGGTCATATAATTGCTGATGTCAGAACTGTGTTGCTCGCGAAGAGGGAACACCTGAAAGAAGCTTACCTGTGTTCTTTGGATGATGCCAAAGCAGTCAACAGAGTGGATCATAACAAACTTTGTTTAGCCTTGAAAGGAATGCGCATGCCAGAACACTTCATTGTGCGTCTGCGAAATCTGTCCATGGACCGAGAGCCAATTTTGAGAAGAGAACAAGAACTACAGCATGATTTCACATGAGGAAAGTGAGGTATGGTTTCTGAATGCCCTCAAAATATTCTTGACAATGAATATGCTGAACAAATAATCAGAGAAACTGGATTGTATGAACTAAAATGTGTCCTCAGGACTGGAGCACAGCCAGAACTCGGTGCTGCTTGTAGGAAAATGGGCTTGCAAACCCCCAAAATTGACTTCTTACAAGATACCCACACATACCCCCTACAACACCACCATCCCCTCTACCACCCACAGCATCAAGCCCTTTGCAGTCTTTCCTTCTGGATCATTGATGACATTTGACTTCACTACTTAAGGCGTTGGCACCACAAACATCTGGGGGAGTCCCTGGAGGAGTCCCTGCTCCCCTTCTGAAGCAGTCTGTTTCCCCATCCTTCCCTAAGTTTCCATCATCAAAGACGCTACTGACTCATGCAGCTCATTTTCACAATTTGTGAAATTAATTTTTCTCCAACCACCAATCACCTGTATATCCTCATAGTGCTGAGGTGTTTGCTCTATCTTTCTGGTTTTCTCCACAGTCTCCTTCAGGCCACAGTAGGTATGGCAAGGTTGTTGTCACTGAATGAGCAAGAATTTCCCTTGAAGGAGTTGGTGTCTCTAGGACCTCCCCTTTGTCTTTGGGTGGAAGTTAATCACCTTTCGTACTCTTCCCTAAGGAACAGACTAATACTGCTCTGACATTTTTGCTCAGGTCAGTTTCTGTGAATTCTCGTGGCAACAGATTTTCCCTTTCACAATATCTTCTCCATGGTGAAGTAAAAGACAGAGAGACCGTTAGTTAATTGGTGACAAAATGGGAAATGGGTGGCAAGGCGCTAATCTTAGATTGCATTGAGGTACAGGAGAAACTCTTTGGAAAGAAAAGACAGGGTTTACTCCTTGGGGTCCAAGGAGTAAATGAGCCTAAAACAAAGGTGGTGAACAAGATGCACAGGAAGCTGGAAGAGGCCATGTGGCCTTGGCCTTGTCCATCATCCTGTGTCATTCATGATATTCCTCCTCACAATCAAGGCTGTTTCTGGGGGTATAATCATCCTACGAGTTTTTTGGCCATCAACTCGAGTCTCCTCAATCACGTCTGCGTGCCCATTCATACCATCGAGGCTGGATCGAATAGTGAAGGGACCCCAAGTCTGTGGATCAACTGAAACATACTCTCGCAGTCAAAAAAGAGGAAAGCAAGTTACCAGTGTTTACCAGGTCGGCATGACAACACCCTTAGTCAATCGGAGTACTGGATGAGCTATGACGTCACAGTACACCTGATCCATCGCAACCTGCAGGGTGAGAAGGGATGCCAGAAAGGCAAAAATTCCTCTTTACAGAGGGAAAATGCTCCTTGCACGCCATTTGACAAGTCTTCCCAAACGGACCTGTCAGTTCTGTGAGGACATTCTCGTATTCTCACTCCTATAGGATGAGGTATCCCTGGCCAAGGACGGGTGGACCATGGACACCCCCAATTCGTTCAGTGGTCCATTCTACTCTTTCTTACAGGTCTCCATGCCCAAGTGTTTTGGATAAAATGCACAGGTATTTCTCCCCAAGTCCATGTGGACACTTGAAATATTCCTGGAGACTTGAATTGCCCCACTACAATGGGAAAAGTATCCTTTCTGTTTCTTGAAGGCAATCCATTGCTTGCTTAACACCAGGAAGCGTTTTCATTCTTCCCCTATGTCTTCCTCTTGACCCTTTCCAACAGTTTTCAAGATGAATGGATTTTAATTCCTGTTTCAAAATGACGTGTCAAAGTCAACCTTGAGCTATAATACTGTCTTTGAAATGATTCTATCGATCCAGGTTGAGGGAAATCCATTCAAAACAAGTGTTTTACAAATGGATGAACCAACCACAGAAGGATGGGATGTACAAATGGAAGAAATCCACTAAAAGGCTTCAGTCAGAAATTGGTCAATCACACAACCCACTCATGTTGATAATTATGAACATTTGGAATGCAAAAGATGGAAACAAAGAACAATGTAGAGTATTTGGAAATAAGGACCTTTTGATAGAAGCAAAGCTGGTGATCACGCCATAGAAATTTTCAGAGCCAATGATATGATCCTAGAAGACAACTTTTGCAATGTTACAACAGGTGGCTGTACACATGCACTCCTACAGAGGCAATCCAGTGAGATCCAATTGAGTTCATCTGATTGAAGAGAAGAGGGAGTAGCTCAATCCTGGCAACTCCAAACAGGACAGGGATTGACGGTGGGACAGACCACCAATTGTTCACTTATATAATTCAAGTCAGAGCTGAAGAAAGATAAAGCGGGTCCATGAGAGACAAAATATGACCTTGGATCTGTTGCACCTGATTTGTCACCGCCAATATCTGGTGGAGTCCCTGCCCTCCTTCTGAAGGAGTCTGTCTCCCCATCCTTCCCATCCTACCCTACCTTTCCATCATCAACGACGCTCCTGACACATGCAGCTCGTTTTCACAATCCGTGAAATTCACTTTTCAACAACCAACAATCAACTGTCTATCCTCATAGTGCATAAGTGTTTGCTCTGTCTTTCAGGTTTTCTCCAGAGTCTCCTCCAGGCCACAGTAGGTATTGCAAGGCTGTTGTCACTGAATGAGCAAGAAGTTTCACTTGAAGGAGTTGGTGTCTCTAGGACCTCCTCTTTCTCTTTGGGTGGTCGTTAATCACCTTTCTTACTCTTGCCTAAGGAACAGACTAATACTGCTCAGACATCCTTGCTCGGGTAAGTTTCTGTGAATTCTGTTGCCAACCGATTTTCCCTTTCGCAATATCGTCTCCATGGTGAAGTAAAAGACAGAGAGACCATTAATTGGTGAGAAAATGGGAAATGGGTAGCAAGGGGCTAATCTTTGATTGCGCTGAGGTCCAGGAGAAACTTTTTGGAAAGTAAAGACATTTTTGATCGGGTCATGTCACCTTTCTTGCTTCTACCCTTGTATGATCTTCAGTAAAATTGTTCTTACATGCGCTGTTAATGACGCTGTACTATAGTCGGGCATTTTGTTGATTGTGTCACCTTTCTTGGCAGGGGTACAAATATGAATGGCTTCCGGTCTGCTGGCCAAGCGGCTGTCTACCAATCTCCCTCTTCTAGAAACCTAAGTGCTTCCAGTGTTGCATCAGCTTGTGGAAACTTTGCCACTGGTATTCCACTAATTCCTCCAGCCTTGCTTTTGGCTCATGCTTTCAGTGCTCCTTGAAGTTCTTCCTTGGGGCCATTTCTTTTCTTGCTTGTACGCTACCTCCTAAAACATTGGCATGTCCAGGAGCTCTTTTTGGTACAGTGACTCTGTGTATTCTTTCCAGCTTTGCATAATGCCATATATCCCCATTCTTCAAGCATTCCTCCAGAGAATCTCTCAGTATTGGGAACCGAGTCTTATGATTTTTCTTGAGTCCTTTCCAAAGGAGACATGGTAAGCCTCTCCTTCCTTTTTCATTTGTTAACTATAGTTCCCACCACATGTCATTATATTTGACTTTTTTCTCCTCCAGATTCCCTTTGAAAATTTGCACTCAGTTCCATGACTTCCTCATGTCTTCCATGTATTTTAGCTCCTCTACAGTGAAGATCCAGTTTCAGCATCCCATGTGACATCCATTTTGATCTTTGCCTTCTTTCCTGCCTTTGGATTGATATTTGGCATTCTTCATCTAGTATGTTCCCAGAGTCCTCCCACAGCTCATTAGGTCTTGTGTCATAAATATGTATGGTGTCAGACCTGCTAGAGAGATGTTTTCCCAATCAGGTGCAACAGGTCCAAGGTCATATTTTGTCTCTCATGGACCTGCTTTAACTTTCTTCAGCTTTTACTTGAATTATATAAGTGAACCATTGATGGTCTCTCCCACTGTCAATCCCTGGCCTGTTTTGAAATGCCGGTTTTGAGCTACTCCATCTTCTCTTCAATCAGATTAACTCAATTGGATCTCTCCAGATTGCTTCCGGAGGAGTGCATGTGTACAACCACCTGTTGTGATTTTCCAAAAGTTGTCTTCCATGATCATGTCATTCGCTCTGAAAATTTCTATCGCGTGAGCACCAGCTTCGCTTCTGTCAAAAGGTTGGTATTTTCCAAATACTGTACATTCTTCTTTGTTTCCATCGTTTGCATTTCAAATGTCCATAATTACCAACACAAGTGGGTTGCCAGATTGACCAATTTCTGACTGAAGCCTTTTAGTGGATTTCTTCAATTTGTACATCCCATCCTTCTGTAGTTGGTTCATCCGTTTGTTATACACTTGTTTTGAATGGATTTCCCTCAACCTGGATTGATGGGATCATTTCAAAGACAGTATTATAGCTGAAGATTGACTTTGAAATGTGATTTTGAAACAGGAAGTAAAATCCATTCATCTTGAAAACTGTTGGACAGGGACAAGAGGAAGACATATGGGATGAAAAAAAAAAACAATTCCTTCCTGTCGTTAACTAAGCAATGGATTGCCTTCAAGAAAAGGAAAGGATATTTCTTCCATTGTAGTGGGGAACTCAACTGTCCAGGAATCTTTCAATTGGCCACATAACCTTGGGGAGAAAAGCCTGTGCATTTCATCCAAAACGCTTGGGTATGGAGACCTGTAAGAAAGAGTAGAATGAACCACCAACTGAATGAGGGTGTCCATAGTTCACCCGTCCGTGGCAAGGGATTTCTCATCCGTTAGTAGTGAGTAGATGAGAATGTGCTCCCAGAACTGAGAGGTCCGTTTGGGAAAACTGGTCAAATGGTGTGGAAGGAGCATTTACCCTCTCTAATGAGGAATTTTGTCTTTTCTGGCATCCATTCTCACCCTGCAGATTGGTATGTATCAGGTGCACTGTGACGTCAGAGCTCTTCCAGTATTCCGATTGGCTAAGGTTGTTGCCAGGCCGATCAGGTAAACAATGGTAACTTGCTTTCCTCTTCTTTGACTGCGAGAGTGTGTTTCAGCTGTTCCACAGACTTGGGGTCCCTTCAGTGTTTGATCCAGCCAGGACGGTATGACTGGGCAGGCAGACGTGATTGAGAAGTGTGGGGTTAAAGGAACGAGGGAACCCCACAAAACATCACAGGTTCGGTAGGCGCAATTGTACAGCGATCATAAGTAGAGATAGTAAAGTCATAGAGAGGATAGGCGTTAAAGGATGGGGTCAAGTCATGGAGTCAGACGCAATTCACGGTAGCATAGCTCACCTCAGCTAGGCTTGATGGTCCTCGTGGAGGGGGCTCAGTCATCAGAGAAGAAACCGCTGCTTCCTTCTCCTTAGTCACCTTCTCCAGCCCCCCCCCCCACCGAGAACCAGGGAGCCTCATTATTTATTGCTAATCACGCATCACATCACTTTAGGGGGATCTGATTACAGAGTCATACATCACAGAAAGGGACAATACATTTCATTCTTGAACAAGTTTGATTACTCTGGTGTCTCATACAATAAAGCAGACAATTACTGTTCTGGGAGGCATGCTAGTCCTCTGATAGCAGACAATAACCTGAGTCACTGGGAGGGGTAGTAATATCAATAGGAGGGGAATCACCTAGGGGTGTGCCCACATTTGTTGTGGGAATAAACAGTGGCGTCTGCTTGATCTAGACAGCTGATAATGGCTATCTAACCTTGGTCATCCTTGAGCGGGTTTGCCCTCTCTGGTATCTCCTGCAAGTAAACAGACCACCTCTATCCTTATCAGAAGGGAGTGGGTCTTATTTAGGGTGAGTCAGACTAATAGTCTAGCCACTATAGATGGCTGATGTTAAGGAGAATAACCTCTGACCTGCTTTCGCTGATCACCTATTGTACAGTCACTAAGTCTGGTACATATTTTGGGGAGACAACTTAAGAGAAATCCATCTGTTCCTCACAGAGAAGACTCAAGAACCAGGTGTATTTGCGGGCCAAAACTCGAGGGATGATTAAACCGCCAGAAACAGCCTTGATCGTTTGGAGGATGACCCTGATTGACACAGGATGAGGGACAAGGCCGAGGTCAGATGGACTCTTCCAGCTTCCTGTGCATCTGGTTCACCTGCCATTCCCTTGGAGCCCAAGGGGCCAACCCTGTCATTTCTTTCCAAAAAGTTTCTCCTGGGCCTCACCGCAATCTTAGATTAGTCCCTTGCCATCCATTTCCCATTTTCTCACCAATTAATGGTCTCTCTGTTTTTTCCTTCACAATGGAGATGATATTGCGAAAGAGAAAATCGGTTGGCAACAGAATTCACTGAAACTGACCTGAGCAAAGATGTCTGAGCAATCTTAGTCTATTCCTTAGGGAAGAGTACCAAAGGTGATTAGTGACCACGCAAAGAGAAAGAGGAGGTCCTAGAGAAACAAACTCCTTCAAGTGAAATTTTGTGCTCATTCAGTGACAACAGCCTTGCATACCTACTGTGGCCTGGAGGACACTCTGGAGAAAACCTAAAAGATAGAGCAAACACATCAGCACTATGAGGATTGACAGGTGATTGGTGGCTATTGAAAAATTAATTTCACAGATTGTGTAAATGACCTGCATGTGTCAGGAGCGTCTTTGGTGATGGAAAATTATGGTATGATGGGAAGGATGGGGAGACAGACTGCTTCAGAAGGAGGGCAGGGACTCCCCCAGGGACTCCAGCAGATGTTGGGGGTTCCAAAGCCTTAAGGTTTGACCTCAAATGACATCAATGATCCACAAGGAAAGAGTGCAAAGGGCTTGATGGTGTTGATGGTAGCAGGGATGGTGGTGGTGGAGGTTTTGTGTGTTGGTTTTTTGGAGGAAGTAAATTTGGGGGGTTTGCAAGCCCCTTTTCCTGCAAGCATTACCAAGTTCTGGCTGTGCTCCGGTCCTGAGGACATATTCTACTTCATACAATCAAGTTTCTCTGCTTTTTTGTTCAGCATATTCAGTGTCAAGAATATTTTGAGGGCATACAGTAACCATACCTCACTTTCCTCATGTGCAATCATGCTGTAGTCCTTGTTCTCGTCTCAAAATTGGCCCTCGGTCCATGGACAGACTTCGCAGACGCACAATGATGTATTGTGGCAAGTGCATTCCTCTCGATGCTAAACTAAGTTTCTTATGATCCACTCTGATGACTGCCTTGACATCATCCAAAGAACACAGTTAACCCTGTTTCAGTTGTTCCCTCTTTGCAAGCAACATAGTTCTGACATCAGCAATTATATGACTTCTTCCAAGTTCTGCTGTGAATCCGGCTTGAAGCCCAGGCAGCTCGCTGTCACTGAGGTGCTTCTATCCTCGTTGTATGATCTTCAGTAAAATTGTTCTTACGTGCACTATTAATGACGCTGTACTATAGTCGGGCATTCTGTTGGTTGTGTCACCTTTCTTGGCAGGGGTAGAAATATGTATGGCTTCCGGTCTCTTGGCCAAGCGGCTGTCTACCACTCTCCCTAGTCTAGACGCCTAAGTGCTTCCAGTGTTGTATCAGCTTGTGGAAACTGCCATGGGTATTCCACTAATTCCTCCAGCCTTGTTTTGAGTCATGCTTTCAGTGCACCTTGAACTTCTTCCTTCGGGGCCATTTCTTTTCTTGCTTGTACGCTACCTCCTAAAACATTGGCATGTCCAGGGGCTCTTTTTGGTACAGTGACTCTGTGTATTCTTTCCAGCTTTGCATAATGCCATATATCCCCATTCTTCAAGCATCCCTCCAGAGAATCTCTCAGTATTGCGAACCGAATCGATATTTTTCTTGAATCCTTTCCAATGTAGACATGGTAAGCCTCCCCTTCCTTTTTCATTTCCTAACAATAGTTCTTTCCACATTTCATTTTATTTGACTTTTTTCTCCTCCAGGTTCCCTTTGAAAGTTTGCACTCTGTTTCTTGACTTCCTTATGTTTTCCACATACTTTAGCTCCTGTACAGTGAAGATCCAGTTTCAGCATCCCATGTGACATCCATTTTGATCTTTGCCTTCTTTCCTGCCCTTGAAATGCTCTTTGGCATTCTTCATCTAGTATGTTCTCAGCGTCTTCCCACAGCTCATTAGGTCTTGTGTCATAAATATGCAAGGTGTCAGACCTGCTAGAGAGATGTTTTCCCAATCAGGTGCAACAGATCCAAGGTCATATTTTGTCTCTCATGGAACTTCTTTAACTTTCTTCAGCTTTTACTTGAATTATGTAAGTTAATAATTGATGGTCTGCCTCACCGTCAAATCCTGTCCTGTTTTGAGTTGCCAGGATTGAGCTACTCCATCTTCTCTTCAATCAGATGAATTCAATTGGTTCTCTCTGGATTGCTGCTGGAGGAGTGCATGTGTACAGCCACCTGTTGTGACATTGTTAATGTTGTCTTCCATGAGAATGTCATTGGCTCTGAAAATTTCTATTGGGTGATCATCAGCTTTTCTTCTATCAGAAGTTACTTATTTTCCAAATACAGTACATTCTTCTTTGCTTGCATCTTTTGCATGCCAAATGTCCATAATTATCAACACAGGTGGGTTGCCTGATTGAACAATTTCTGACTGAAGCCTTTTAGTGGATTTCTTCAATTTGTATATCCCATCTTTCTGTGGTTGGTTCATCCGTTTTTTAAACACTTGTTTTCAATGGATTTCCCTCAACCTGGATTGATAGAATCATTTCAAAGACAGTATTATAGCTCAAGGTTGAATTTTAAATGTCATTTTGAAACAGGAATTAAAATCCATTCATCTTAAAAACTGTTGGACAGGGACAAGAGGAAGAAATAGGGGAAGAAAAAAACAAACCCTTCCTTGCGTTAACCAAGCAATGGATTGCCTTCAAGAAACGGAAAGGATATTTCTTCCATTGTAGTGGGGCAATTCAAGTGTCAAGGAATATTTCAAGTGTCCACATGAACTTGGAGAGAAATGGCTCTGCATTTAATCCAAAACACTTGGGCATGGAGACTTGTAAGAAAGAGCAGAATGAACCACCAACCGAATAGGGGTGTCCATGGTCCAACTGTCCCTGGCAAGGGATTCCTCATTCTTTAGAAGTGAGAATATGAGAATGTGCTCAAAGAACTGAGAGTTCCGTTTGAGAAAACTGGTCAAGTGGCGTGCAAGGAGCGTTGACCCTCTCCAATGAGGAATTTTGGCCTTTCTGGCTTCCCTTCTCACCCTGCGGATTGCCATGGATCAGGTGCACTGTGA
>NW_022111327.1:2345499-2346607 GCF_000313985.2 Echinops telfairi
GATAATTTATTCAGCACATTCATTGTCAAGAATATTTTGAGGGCATACAGAAACCATACCTCACTTTCCTCGTGAACTTGGGGAGAAAAGCCTGTGCATTTCATCCAAATCACTTGGGCATGGTCACCTGTAAGAAAGAGTAGAATGAACCACCACCCGAATGGGGGTGTCCAAGGTCCACCAGTCCATGGCAAGGGATTCCGCATCCGTTAGGAGTGAGAATATGAGAATGTGCTCACAGAACTGAGAGTTCCATTTGAGATAACTGGTCAACTGGCATGCAAGGAGCGTTTACCCTCTCTAATGAGGAATTTTGGCCTTTCTGGCTTCCCTTCTCACCCTGCGGATTGCCATGGAGCAGGTGCACTGTGACGTCAGTGCTATTCCTCTACTCTGATTGGCTAAGTGTGTTGCCATGCCGACCCGGTAAAGACTAGTAACTTGCTTTCCTCTTCTTTGACTGAGAGTGTGTTTCAGTTGATCCACAGACTTGGGGGTCCCTTCACTCTTTGATCCAGCCCCGATGGTATGACACGGCAGGCAGACGTGATTGAGAAGACTCAAGAACCTGCTGCAGTTGAGGAGCAGAAAACTCGAGGGAAGATTAAACCGCCGGAAACAGACTTGATGGTGAGGAGGAAGAACCCGATCGACACATGATCATGGACAAGGCCGAGGCCAGATGGCCTCTTCCAGCTTCCTGTGCATCCTGGTCACCTGCCATTCCCTTGAGGCCCAAGGGGCCACCCCTGTCTTTTCTTTCCAAAAAAGTTTCTACCGGACCTCAGCGCCATCTAAGATGAGCCCCTTGCCACCCATTTCCCATTTTCTAACCAATTAGTGGTCTCTCTGTCTTTTACTTCACCATGGAGGTGATATTGCGAAAGGGGAAATCTGTTGGCAACAGAATTCACTGAAACTGACCCGAGCATAGATGTCTGAGCAGTATTAGCCTGTTCTTAGGGAGGAGTAAAAAAGGCTATTAACGGCCACCCAAAGAGAAAGAGGAGGTCCTAGAGACACCAACTCCTTCAAGTGAAACTTCTTGCTCATTCAGTGACAACAGCCTTGCAATACCTACTGTGGCCTGGAGGAGACTCTCAAGAAA
>NW_022111327.1:2349182-2350374 GCF_000313985.2 Echinops telfairi
AAAAAGTGCAGCCAGAGTGCCCTACGGGCAAGGACGGGCAGATTCTCACAGGTTTGGGGCATCCTGCCCAGGGAGACGGGGCACTGGAGGAGCACATCAGATTTGCCAAAGTAGGAGGACAGTGGGAAAGGGGAAACCTGCAACAAGATGGACGGACACAGTGCTGCGGCTTCCATGGCGCGCACAGAAGGACCACAGGACAGGGCGATGCTTGCTTCTGTCGTGCATCCTCATGGGGTCGCTGTGAGTCAGCAGCTACCCCACAGCGGTAGCAGTGCTCACTCCAGCAGAGCAGGCTCTCCGCCGCCCCCGCCCCAACGCGTGAGCAAGCACTGCCCCGCCCAGTGGCCGCGAGGGAGGGAGAGCGCCCCCTGGTGGGAACCGGAGGTGACGCTCGACCTCCGGCGGCCAGTGGGCTTCCCTCAGGCGTGAGGCAGCGCGAAGGCAGCAGAGGCAGGGTGTTCTCGCTCCCTCAGACGTCAGTCAGGGTTAGCGGTTTGGAGTGGGGGGGGCTAATCTCAGAACAGAGAGCACCCCGGTGACTCTGAGAAGACCCCGTAATGGTTCCTGGACAGCGGCGGCGCCTCGCTTCAGCCACAGGCCCGAGGAGCCCGGGCCCGGTGATGGTCTGAGGGGGCGGGGGCGAGGGGGTGACCAGAAGGACCAGAGGGGAGGGGCCAGGCCTTGCCAGGGGTGGAGAGTGACTTACTCTCTGTGTCCCTTTATGGGGGGACACAGCAGGGACAGGGAGGGGTGTGGAGGACAAGCCGTCGGGTTCCCAGCACCCCTGTTGGATGTCGACTTTTGTCAGACAAGGGGGAGGGGGAGGGGAGGGGCGGCCACTGAGAGGGGCAGACCTGGGGTAGGTCGCCGCTGCCCTTGGGTGACGTCACCTTCCTTGACTTTACATTCATAGCCAATATCGGGTCCTTGTTACACCTCTGCAGGTGTCCCACCTTCAAAGGGACCCACCCGAGCATCTGGGGAAGATGAAGAGAAGGGAGCAGCCCACAGCACAGTCCGCGCAGCCTGAGGAGGGCCAGCGTCAGGATGAGACACCTTCCTCCTCATCGTCGTCGTCATCTGCAGCGGCAACCTCTCAGGCCTCCTCCTCATCGTCGTCATCTGTAGCGGCAACCTCTCAGGGAATAGATGCCTTCCGGATTCCCCCTGGGAACCGTCAACTGGCTGT
>NW_022111327.1:2352608-2355081 GCF_000313985.2 Echinops telfairi
ATGAAAAAAGCAGAACCCAGCCGTGCCCGGGAGGACCAAGTATGTCAGCAGACGTCCACAGATGCTCGTGAATCCCCAAGTGAGGGAGACAGTAGCTACCCCCAAAAGTTCTGTGTTATCCTTTGAGGTGAAGCGGAGGCCAACGGGCTCCTGCACTATTGGTGCCCCAATAAAGTGCAACTTCTGTAAAGGAGAGCTGTGTGTGTTCGGTGATGGTGGGAGGGAGGGAGAAAGGAAAGGAAGAGGCAGGTGGGTGTTGGGCAGGGGTGGGGGTGGGGTGGTGGTGTCCTGCAGGGTTGGGGGTCTAGCCAGCAAGTTTACTTTGATCCAGACTGTGGACCTAGGAACTCACAAGGACTTGACAAAGAAGACAACTTTCATCATGAGGCCTTTATCAAACAGACAAGGAGAGAAAGGGCTTGGTGATTCTCCATGGAGTGGGGGGTGGTGTGGGGTCAGATGGGACCAGGGGTGTTAGGTGGGGGTATCCCCTAGAAAGGAAAAGTGTTTCCAAGTTATTGCCTTCAGGACTCAGTTTCCTTAGAGGTGTTTATGGTCCCCATCCTGTGCTGGACTCTATTAAGGACCAGGACACACGCCAATGGAAGTATGCCTAAAGAATGAGATGGCGGTGTTTGAGGCTAGAAACACAGAGCAGGCACTTTCCTGATTCGAAACTTGGGAACTAGCGGGAGTAGTATGAGGCCCTGGTGGTGCAGTGGTTGAGCATTGAATTGTGACCCACATGGTCTGCGGTTGAAAACTACCAACAACAGCTCTGTGGGAGAAGACTGTGCTTCCTACCCCCATGAAAACATGCAGGTTTAGAACAACACAGGGTTCTATAGGAGTCAGCATTGACTCCATGGTAGTCAGTTAACGGGGACTGGTGCCTGAGCAAAGACGGGGCACTGAGCGTGGCTGGCACCCACGCAGGCAACTGAGGGAGCATTGTCTGCACAAAGTTGAAAGCCGAGCAGAATCAAGAAAGATCCAATGGCGGTCAGGAACATCACCTCTAAACACCAGCCTTTTTTTCTCACCGTGATTCTGCCCTACCAGCCATTGAAGATCCCCAAAGCTCCACTTGCATTCATCTCACCACGGTCAAGTCTACTTTGAGAAAGCAGCCACGCCTCGATCACATTTGGAGGGCCTTTTGAACCCAGGTTCTCATCCTGTGGCATGTTTTCCAACAATGTTCTTTTTATAAATAATTTTATTCGGGGTTCTTAAAACTCATCACAATCTATACATCCCTCCATTGTGTCAAGCATATTTGTACATATTTGACAAAAATATTCTGTTTCCATTCATTAAGCTGTCAGTTTCTGATAGTGTTTTGAAGCTATGTATAAGGTTTCCAGCGGCTATTTCCTCTAAAGTAGACAGCCAAGTCCTTTGTAGTTTGTTCTTAGTCTGGAAGTTCTGGTGAAACCTGTTCACTTTATGTGATCCTACTGGCATTTTGAAATAACAGTTAAAAATCTTCCAGCAGCACAGCAACACACAAGCTGTGTGTATAGTTGCCTTTTGTGCTGTTGCAAAAAGTATTTATTATGAACAAGTCACTGGTTTTGCAAACTTTTTTATAAATCATTTTATTAGGGGCTCATATAACTTATCACAATCCATACATACATCAATTGTGTAAAGGACATTTGTACATTGATTGCCCTCATCATTCTCAAGACATTTGTTCTCCACTTAAGCTCCTCTTTATTCCCCTCCCTCCCCCTCCTCCCTCCCTCATAAACCCTTGATAATTTATAAATTGTTATTTTGTCATAAATCTGTTGGTTCATACATACAATGGAGTACTACGCATCGCTAAAAAGCAGTGATGAATGTATGAAGCACATCGCTGCATGGGAAGAACTGGAGGATATTATGCTAAGCGATGTAAGCCAAGCACAAAAGGACAAGTACAACATGAGTCCTCTGAGGTAAGCTTTAAAAAGAATGCCAAAGGGGCATAAGGTAAAAGCTACTGTATACAAACATTCCTGGGGTGAGGACCAGGTAATATGGCAGGGACCAGACCATATCCAGGGATACATATGGTAGACAACTTAAAAAGAGGGTGGAATAGGGAAAAAAACTAAAAAAGAAATGGGTAGTACTGGCACAGGGCACTAACCCACCCAAGGGGAGGGTATTGTTTATATCTCCACAGGGAAAGAGGGACCAGACTTCAACCCAGTGCTCCAAGAAGATGTGAATGCAACATGCAGGCATGGAGTAGGGAACCAGTGGAGAGGTCTGACGGGCCAGCCCCTATTCCAACTACATGGACAACTGCTCCTTCCCGCAGAAGAATTTATTTGAAAGAACACCACTGAATCTGCAGCTCCATAAGAGGTTTTGTAAACTTTTATCATGTGATCTACTGCTTCGTTTCTATCACCAAGGCAATATTTTCCAACTACTCTTCTTTCTTGTGACCAACTTTGTATTCCAGTTGCCAATAATT
>NW_022111327.1:2355181-2364702 GCF_000313985.2 Echinops telfairi
TGCATGTTAGATCAATTCCAGACTGAGAACACTACTAGAAGTCTTCAATATCTTCAGCACTAGCTTTGGTAGTTGCTACATAGTACTGAATAATCGTGTATGTTGTGAAGTTAAATTTTAATAAAGCTCCTCTATTCACAGTCTTTCTTCGTAACATACCTCAAATATCTAAGTGAGAACACGCAAATGACTAAGTAGGAATAGGCAAATCAGCTGCAGAATACTCTGACTTGGAGATTAGTCATTTTTGCCATTCCGCTGGGTATAAGAGCAAGCCATATGAGAACCAGGGCCAAGGAATTCCAGGACTAAGCATACAAAGGGCCGGCAGCAGAGTGCATGTGAGAGCCCTACTTGAAGTGCTGGAGATGCAGATGAATGCAATGGAGCAGAATGTGTAAACTGAGAGAGGTCCACATCTGACTCGAGAAGAAAGGCATAAGTTCAGGAACAAAGGAAAAGTTTACTAAAGTACTAATTTATATACTCCAAGAAATGTGAGTGGATACTCAATTTATTAAAGATAAAGCAATGAAGAAAACTCAGAGAGAAAGAAAAATTTTAAATGAAAAATATGATTGGAAAACTATGGCAGTTAATCCAAGGTTGAGTGTTGTTGCTGTGGTCGGTAGTCAGTTCTGACATGATGGCAACCCTATGTACAGCAGAGTGGAACACTGCCTGGTCCTGCACCATCCTCACAGTTTTTCTGATCTTTGAGCCCATTGTTGCAGCTACTGTGTCAATCCATCTTGTTAAAGTCTCTCCACTTCCCACTGCCCTGCTTGCTAATCTACTGCGTATGCTATCCTTTTCCAGGGACTAATTTCTCCCAACACGTCCAAAACACATGAGATGAAGTCTTGTCTTTTTTGCCTCTGAAGAGCTTTCTGGCTGCACTTCTTCTGAGACCGGTTTGTTTGATCTTTTGGCAGGCCATCGTGCTTTCAATATTCTTTGCCAGAACCATAATTCAAATGCTTTGATCTTCTTTGGTTATTCTTAGTCAATATTCTACTCTTACATGCATGTGAGGCAATGGAAAATACCATGGCTTGAGTCAGTTTCACCATAATAATTTCTTTCCTTTTTAACTCTTAAAAAAAATGTCTTGTGCAGCACATTGACCCAATGCACTTGACCTGGCAATCAGACTGTTTGATCAGAAAAGTTGAGCAGCAAAATAAACATGGTGAAAGACCAAATTCCTGATCTGAAAGATAAAGCTGAGGGAATCTCTTGTCATGTGGAATGACAAGAGAGGGAAAAGTGGAGCGAGAGAAAAGTTCAGATATAAATTATGACAAACACTACTCCCAGGAATTAGATGGACTGGACATTGCTGCTGTTGTTAGGTGCTGATCAATTGGTTCATATTCACAAATCGCTGACTTTTTAATGGAAAGAAAACTGCCTGGTCCTAGGCTGTCTTCATAATCATTAGTATCTTTGAATCCATATTTGACCACATATGATGTCAGGTCCTAAGTAAATGAGTTGAAATGTTTGACAGCCTTGCTTCTGAGAAGCATTTTGGTTGTGTTTCTTCTAGGTGGAATTAAATTCGAGAGCGTGACTGGAAAAGCATTTCACAGTGAAAGCCCCCACTGAGAACCACAAAAGGAGTAATGTAAAAGGGTTCTGTGCTCCCAAATGGCTAGACACAGTCGGGTGACAATTCAGAGGACGGACACAGAAGTCAGAGTCGCATTAGATTTATCATCATATCCCTCATGACAATGATTTTGAAACTATAAATCAATAGCCAGCGAAACTAGCATTCAAATGTGAGGGTAAGGTAAGAATTCAAATGTAAGGGTAAGCTAAAAACATGTTTGGGTATACAAGGAATCAGAAAGTTTACTACCTATAGTCCCACTCTGAAAGAAATATTTAAGGATATACTTAAGCAAAATGAACAAGCAAACAAACAAAAACAAGGAAGAAGCTGGTATGTGATACATGAGTAATGAACAAAAACGAGGGTATAACTTTAGATTACACTGAAATAAATGTTTTTACATCATGTTACATAGAGGACAAACATAATCTAGCATAAAAACCTGGGATGATTATTATACAGAGGGGATAAAGGTCACTGCCATTGAGTCAATTCTGACTCCTGGCGACCTTATAGGACAGGGTGGAACTGCCCCTACGGGTTGTCCAAACTGTTACTTGTTACGGGAGTAGACGCCTTATCTTGCTCCCACAGAGCGACTGGGAATTTCTAACTACTAGCCATGCGGTTCAGAACTCAACACTTACTCCACTAAGCCACCAGGGGTCCTCGACAGGGAAGTCGGGGGAAATAAATAAATTTGTTTTGTTTTGTTTCCAGAGTAAACACAGAAATACAGACCCGTTCTAGATGTTGATAGAAAAACAGAAGTTTATATGTGTCTTAGTATTGTAGTGGTTTGAAATAGAAACAGAGGTGGAAAATCTGAAGAAATAAAAGTTGGTCTGTCTTAAGCAATGGCAAAGGTTGAAACTGGAGGAAACAAAAGAGAAAGGCCTGGGATACAGACAACTTAGAATGAGCTGGTAGGAATACAATCAAACCAATCAGAGTAACTGCCTCTAATACAAAATAGGGGATCTCAGGGCCAATTCTACAAATCTAGCTGTGTTCTATTGCTGGGAGGCAGATCTACAGCAATGGGTCAGAGAATGATTTAAAAATGAAGGCATGAGAAACCTTAGAATCTTCTCATACGCACACCAGACATAACTCAAAAGGGGTAGGTATGTGAATGTTTACGCGAGGTGGAAGCCAAATCCAAGTCGATTAAGTTGGACACAGAGAGCCCAAGAACAGTTTCAAATAGTACACCAATGTTTTATCTGCCTGCAAGATATGAAAGGGAGCTTCAAAAACTGTAAGTAAGAGACAGTGAACTTTTGCACAGACTTTTTAAAGCTCTTTCCTATAGACACCCACTGCTGTAGAGTGGATTCCAGCTTACAGTATCCCTATAGGACTGTGTGTTAGACAGGGTTCTCTAGAGAAACAAAACCAGGACACTGATACTATTATATACATTTATATAGATAACATATGAAATAAACAGCTAATCTATAAAGTAGGACAAATGGCTCAGCACAACCCACTGCTGTGAGGCAGTCCTTCAAATCATGAGGGCCGCCAAGAAGTCCTCCGTAGAGCGATTCAGGCTATTCAGGCACAGGCAGCAAACAGCAAGGCAGGTCACCAACAGTTAGCCAGATGACAGAATCCGACAGTCCCCAGCTCAAGACATGTAAATTCCAATTGTGTGGCGAAGCAGGTCTTGAAGGAACCTCAAATTACAGTGACACAGTCCACAGGTTAGGTGTCCCACAGGTAGTGTAACTTGAAAATTGAGGCACAGAACAAGCAAGGCAGCCACACACTGGTCCGATGATCAATCAGCAAGAGAGAGAGGCAAGGCTCTCTGAGCCATTTATCTCTCCACCCTTCAACTAGCCTCACATGTGTTCATTGGCCATGTGGGCACAACAAATCTACCTGTCACAGACAGAGTAGCTCTGTTGCATAGGGCTTCTGAGAGGGTGAATGTTGGCAGAAGTAGTCGGCTTGTTTTCTTCTGAGGAGGACCTAGTGGGTTTGAACAACTGACATATCAATTAGCAACCTAACGCTTAGCCCACTGTGCCACCAAAGCTTCTACGATATCGTGGCCATAAAGCCACCTTACTGAGCCAAGAAACAGTTTACACACACACACACACACACACACACACACACACAAAGCAAAGCAAATATTGTGGAAATTCAAGTGTATTTTACGAGGAGTCAGAATTGATTCAATAGCAGTGAGTTAGGGTATTTCTTTGCTTTTTTTGAGGGGGGTTGACATGTTTTACCACCATGTTGACAGACATTAGCATGCCTCTCCTTTTTGCCTAAATGCTAGTAAAAAGAAGAACAATTTTGGTGCAGAAAAGTAGGAGGGTTTATAATAAATCAAGTAGAATTTAATGAAATAGGAACATAATTAATTAACCCCATCATCACTTTTATTTTGAAAACAGTCAAATGTGCGAACCTTTGTCAAGTCTGAGGGAAGAGTTGGAGAAACAGGGAAGATGGAAACAAATGCACAGAGATTCGAATTCAGGGATTAGGAGGGAAATATAAGGAAGGATAATTCATAAATCCAACACAGCCCCAATGTTAAAAATAAAATTAACGTTTTTATGCCAGAAGTTCACAAGCTGATTCAAAAACTTGTCTGGGAACTAAAACATGTATGAACTCTGGTAATATGCTTCTTATAGCATGATGAGGGGAGGGACTTGCCCTAGGAGAATAACTAAGAGAGTGGAGTTCCAATACCAAATCCAAAATTCAAATCCCATCAGACTGGGGTTATAGACAGGGCAGTGTAGAACTGGTCCACAGAGAGTTTCCAAGGTCGTAAATCTTCACCAGAGCAGACAGCCTCATCTTTACCCTCAGAGCAGCAAGGAAGTTCAAACTTTTGACCTTGAAGTTAGCAACCAAGTGTTTAACCCACTGCATCACTGGCGCCGCTAGTACTGACACGGGACTATAAGATCCATCAACTGGAGCAAAGAGAGAGCAAGAAATAAATACAAGTGTACAGAAGTGCTTTGGATATAATAAAGCACTCAGGGAAAAATGGGATATATCCCAAAGGCTCTCATGTTAATTGTCTAACACATGATTAAATCATTTAAAAATGAAAGTCCGATGAATTACATATCTTTGTCTGAAAACAACAAAGTTTACAACTTGAGAAGACCCTCTCCCCACCTACAACACCCACCCCCTCCATAATGTTGTGGTTGAGGTTTTTCCTTTAGGCCTTCCTAAGCAAGACAGAAAATCCAGAAGCCTACAAGAGAAGAGCAACAGATTTGACTATGTAAAAACTATTCAGAGAAAGATACCCTAAGCAAGAGTAAAACACAAGTGGCTGACTGGGGGAAAAAAGGCATAAAACATAAACAACACAAAAAAGGTCAATATCTAATAGAGAGCTGTTAATGACCAACAGGTCAAAGACTTATGAGCTAATAGAAAACTAGGCAATAGGTTAAAAGACATTTTACAGAAGGATAGTGTAGGCAGTAAATCTCCTGAATGATACACAAATTATAAATTAGAAAAATTTGAATTAATATCAAGCATAAGATAATTTATCAATTTGGTTAAGCTTTTAAATTATTAATACTACTTTAAAAGTTTCCACAAGCTGATGCAAAACTGGAAGCACTTAGGCTTCTAGACTAGGGAGATTGGTAGACAGACGCTTCGCCAACAGACCAGAAGCCATACATATTTGTACCCTGCCAAGAAGTGTGACACTACCACCAGAAGGCCCGGCTACAGTACAGCGTCATTAACATCGCATGTAAGAACCATTTTACTGAAGATCATACAACAAGGGTAGAAGCACCTCATTGACAGCGAGCTGCCAGTGGTTGAAGCCAGATTCACAAGAGAACTTGGAAGAAGTCATGTAATTGCTGATGTCAGAACTACATTGCTTGCGAAGAGTGAACACTTGAAAGAGTCTAACATGTGTTCTTTGGATGATGTCAAGGCAGTCAGTCAGCAGAGTGGATCAAAACAAACTGTGTTGAGCTTCGAGAGGAATGTACTTGCCACATTGTGCATATGAGAAATTGTGCATATGCAAAATCTGTCCCTGGACCGAGTTCCAATTTTGAGATGAGAACAAGGACTACAGCATGATTGCACATGAGGAAAGTGAGGTATGGTTTCTGTATGCCCACAAAATATTCTTGACAATGAATATGCTGAACAAATAATCAGAGAAACTGGATTGTATGAAATAGAGTGTGTCCTCAGGACTGGAGCACAGCCAGAACTCGGTGCTCCTTGTAGGAAAATGGGCTTGCCAACCCCCCCCCCAAATTTACTTCCTCCAAAACACCAACACACAGCACCTCCACCACCAACACCATACCTGCCACCAGCCACATCATCAAGCCCTTTGCCCTCTTTCCTTGTGGATCATTGATGACATTTGAGTTCAACACTGAAGGCTTTGGTGCCCCCAACATATGGTGGAGTCCCTGGGGGAGACCCTGCCCTCCTTCTGAAGCAGTCTGTTTCCCCATCCTTCCCATCCTACCCTACCTTTCCATCATCAAAGACTCTCCTGACACATGCAGATCGTTTTCACAATATGTGGAATTCATTTTTCAACAACCACCAATCACCTGTCTATCCTCCTAGTGCTGAGGTGTTTGCTCTATCTTTCAGCTTTTCTCCAGAGTCTCCTCCAGGCGACAGTAGGTATTGCAAGGCTGTTGTCGCTGAATGAGCAAGAGGTTTCACTCAAAGGTGTTGGTGTCTCTGGGACCTCCTCTTTCTCTTTGGGTGGTCGTGAAGCACCTTTCTTAGTCTTGCCTAAGGAACAGACTAATACTGCTCAGACATCTTTGCTTGCGTCAGTTTCTGTGAATTCTGTTTCCACCCGATTTTCCCTTTCACAATATTAACCCCCTGGTGAAGTAAAAGACAGAGAGATTATTAATTGGTTTGAAAATGGGAAATGGGCGGCGAGGAGCTAATCTTAGATTGTGCTGAGGTCCAGGAGAAACGTTTTGACAAGAAAAGACTGGGTTGGCCCCTTGGGCTCCAAGGGAATGGCAGGTGAACGAACAAGATCCACAGGAAGCTGGAAGACGCCATGTGGCCTCGTTCTTATCCCTCATCCTGTGTGGATAGGTTTCTTCCTTCTCACAATCAAGGCTGTTCCCAGCGCTTTCATCATCCCTAGAATTTTTGGGCCCTCAAGTACAGCAGGTTCTAGAGTCTTCTCAATCACGTGTGCCTGCCCCGTCATGCCATCTAGGCTGGATCGAACAGTGAGGGGAACCCAAGTCTGTGGATCAACTGAAACACACTCTCGCGGTCAAAGAAGAGGAAAGCAAGTTACCAGTGTTTACCGCGTCGGCATGGGAACTCCCTTAGCCAATCAGAGTACTGTAAGAGCACTGACGTCACAGTGCACTTGATCCATAGTAACCTGCAGGGTGAGAAGGGATGCCAGAAAGGCCAAAATTCCTCATTACAGAGGGAAAATGCGCCTTGCACGCCATTTGACCAGTCTTCCCAAATGCACCTGTCATTTCTGTGAGCACAATCTCATCTACTCACTCCGAAAGGATGAGGAATCCCTTGCCAAGGACGGTGGACCATGGACACACCCATTCGGTCGGTGGTTCATTCTGCTCTTTCTTACAGGTTTCTATGCCGAAGTGTTTTGGATGAAATGCACAGGCATTTCTCCCCAAGTCCATGTGGCCACTTGAAATATTCCTCGACACTTGAATTGCCCCACTACAGTGGAAGAAATATCCTTTCTGTTTCTTGAAAGAAATCCATTGTTTGCTCAACGCCAGGAAGGGTTTGTTTTTTTTTCCTTCCCCTAAGTCGTCCTCATGTCCCTATCCAACAGTTTTCAAGATGAATGGATCTTAATTCCTGTTTCAAAATCACATTTCAAAGTCAATCTTGAGCTATAATATTGTCTTTGAAATGATTCTATCGATTCAGGTTGAGGGAAATCCATTCAAAACTAGTGTTTAACCAACGGATGAACCAACCACAGAGGGATGGGATGTACAAATTGAAAAAATCCACTAAAAGGCTTGAGTCAGAAGTTGGTCAATCAGGCAACCCACTTGTGTTGATATTTGGAATACAAAAGATGCAAACAAAGAAGAATGAAGAGTCTTTGGAATTAAGGACCTTTTGATAGAAGCAAAGCTGGTGATCACGCGATAGAAATTTTCAGATCCAATGACATAATCACAGAAGACAACTTTTGCAGTGTCACAACAGGTGGCTGTACACATGCACTCCTCCGCAGGCAATCCAGAGAGATCCAATTGACTTCATCTGACTGAAGAGAAGAGGGGGTAGCTCAATACGGGCTACTCCAAACAGGCCGGGAATGACGGTGGCAGAGACCATCAATTGTTCACTTATATAATTCAAGTCAAAGATGAAGAAAGATAAAGCAGGGCCATGAGAGACAAAATGTGACCTCGGATCTGTTGCACCTGATTGGGAAAACATCTCTCTAGCAGGTCTGACACCTTGCATATTTATGACACAAGACCTAATGAGCTGTGGGAGGACGCTGAAAACATACTAGATGAAGAATGCCAAAGATCATTCCGAAGGCAGGAAAGAAGGCAAAGATCAAAATGGATGTCAAATGGGATGCTGAAACTGGATCTTCACTTTAGAGGAGCTGATGTACGTAGAAGACATGAGAAAGTCAAGGAATTGAGTACACATTTTCAAAGGGAACCTGGAGGAGAAAAAAAGTCAAATATCATGAAATGTAGAAAGAACAATTGTTAGCAAATGAAAAAGGAAGGGGTGGCTTACCATATGTCCTTTGGCACGGACTCAAGGAAAATATAAAGACTATTTGATACAATCCAGTTTCTCTGATTATTTGTTCAGCATATTTATTGTCAAGAATATTTTGAGGGCATACAGAAACCATACCTCACTTTCCTCATGTGAAATCATGCTGTAGTCCTTATTCTCCTCTCAAAATTGGCCCTCGGTCCATGGACAGATTTCGCAGATGCACAATGAAGTGTTGTGGCAAGTACATTCCTCTCAAGGGTAAATAAAGTTTGTTATGATCCACGCTGTTGACTGCCTTGTCATCATCCAGAGAACACAGGTAACCCTCTTTCAGGTGTTCCCTCTTTGCAAGCAACATAGTTCTGACATCAGCAATTATTTGACTTCTTACAAGTTCTCTTGTGACTCTGGCTTCAAGCCATGGCAGCTCGCTCTCAATGAGGTGCTTCTACCCTTATTGTATGATGTTCAGTAAAATTGTTCTTACATGCGTTATTAATGACGCTGTCCTATATTCGGGCATTCTGTTGGTTATGTCACCTTTTTCAAGAGGCTGAAAGAACACCAGCTAGACTGAATCCCAAGAAGAAGTCACAAAGACACATAATAGTTAAACTACCCAACTTTGTTGAAAAGGAGAAAGTCATGAGAGCAGCTAGAGAAAACAAGCAATCACATACAAAGGTTCCCAAATAAGAATATGCTCAGACGTATCAGCAGAAACTATGAAGAAGAGGAGAGAGTGGAGTAAAATATACCAAAAATTGAAGGAAAACAACGCAAACCCAGTAATACTCTACCCAGCCAAATTATCAATCAAGGTAGATGGAGAGGTAAGAGTCTTCCCAGTCAAGGAAAAACTCAGAGAATATGTTAGAAGAAACCCAGCCCTACAAAAGATCCTTGCCGACCCAGTATGGGCAGAAGAACAACACTCACCAAGCATAAATAAGAGATCGCCACATAGAACAACCTCACCCAGAGGGAAGCAAAGAGAAAACAGACCCCAAAATATCATTGGCTCAAGGATGGAAAGAAGCCAAGAATGATACACGCACACAAATGCACAACACACTAATGAGAAAGGAAAGTAGGAAAACACCCAACACAAAAGGTATAAGATGACATC
>NW_022111327.1:2368907-2433247 GCF_000313985.2 Echinops telfairi
CAGGAGCAGATGACGGGGGAGGAGGAGAGACTGGAGCACATCCTGGCCCACCAGGCCTTGACGACGATGACCACAAATAGAGCAGCCAGTCCACAGAGAGGACCACATGGCCAGCACCACTATGAGACGTGATGCCCCTCACTGACCTATGGCCCCGCGGGGGACAACACCAGTGACACAGTGTGGGAATTGCGCCTGATCTGACTCCGCAACATAGTTCTGACATCAGCAATTATTTGACTTCTTCCAAGTTCTCTTGTGAATGTGGCTTCAACCACTGGCAGCTCGCTGTCAATGAGGTGCTTCTACCCTTATTGTATGATCTTCAGTAAAATTGTTCTTACATGCGCTATTAATGACCCTGTCCTATATTTGGGCATTCTGTTGCTTGTTTCACTTTTCTTGGCGGGGGTACAAATATGTATGGCTTCCGGTCTGGTGGCCAAGTGGCTGTCTACCAATCGCCCTAGTCTCTAAGCCTAAGTGCTTCCAGTGTTGCATCAGCCTGTGGGAAATTTGCCACTGGTATTCCACTAATGCCTCCAGCCTTCTTTTGGGCTCCTTCTTTCAGTGCACCTTGAACTTTTTCCCTTGGGGTCATTTATTTTCTTGCTTGTATGCTACCTCCTAAAATATTGGCATGTCCAGTAGCTCTTTTTGGTACAGTGACTGTGTGTATTCTTTCCAGGTTTGCATAATGCCATATATCCCCAATCGTCAAGCATTCCTCCAGAGAATCTCTCAGTATTGCGAACCAAGTCTTGATATTTTTCCTGAGTCCTTTCCATAGCCGACATGGTAAGACTCCACTTCCTTTTTCGTTTGCTAACAATAGTTCTTTCCATATTTCATTGTATTTGACTTTTTTCTCCTGCAGTTCCCTTTGAAAATCTGCACTCCGTTAATTGACTTCCTCATGTGTTCCAAGTATTTTAGCTCCTCTACAGTGATGATCTAGTTTCGGCATCCCATTTGACATACATTTTGATATTTGCCTTCTTCCTTGCCTTTGGTATGATCTTTGGCATTCTTCATCTAGTACGTTTTCAGTGTCCTCCCACAGCTCATTAGGTCTTGTGTCACAAATATGCAAGGTGTCAGACGTGCTAGAGAGATGTTTTCCCAATCAGGTGCAACAGATCCAAGGTCATATTTTGTCTTTCATGGACATGCTTTAACTTTCTTCAGCTTTTACTTGAATTTACTAAGTGAACAATTGATGGTCTGTCCCACCATCACTCCCCGGCCTGTTTTGAATTGCCGAGATTGAGCTACTCCATCTTCTCTTCAATCAGATGAACTCCATTGGATCTCTCTGGATTGCCTGCAGAGGAGTGCATGTGTAGAGCCACCTGTTGTGGTATTGCAAAAGTTGTCTTCTATGATCATGTCATTGGCTCTGAAAATTTCTATCGCGTGATCACCAGCTTTGCTCCTATCAGAAGGTCCGTGTTTCCCAAATACTTTACATTCTTCTTTGTTTCCATCTTTTGCATTCCAAATGTCCATAATTATCAACACAAGCGGGTTGCATGATTGACCAATTTCTGATTGAAGCCTTCAGTGGATTTCTTCAATTCGTACATCCCATCCCTCTGTGGTAGGGCCATTCGTTTGTTAAACACTAGATTGCAATGCATTTCCCTCAACCTGGATCGATAGAATCATTTCCAAGACAGTGTTATAGCACAAGGTTGACTTTGAAATGTCATTTTGAAACAGGAATTAAAATCCATTCATCTTGAAAACTGATGGACAGGGAGAAGAGGAGGACATAGGGGAAGAAAAAAAAATTCAAACCCGTGCTGGCATTAACCAATGAATTGCCTTCAAGAAACAGAAAGGATATTTCTTCCATTGTACTGGGGCAATTCAAGTGTCAAGGAGTATTTCAAGAGGCCACATGAACTTGTGGATAAATGCCTGTGCATTTCATTCAAAACACTAGGGCACGGAGACCTGTAATAATTAGTAGAATGAACCAACGATTGAATGGGGATGTCCATGGCCCACCCGTCTGTGGCAAGGGATTCCTCATCCATTAGGAGTGAGTAGACGAGAATGTGCTCACAGAACTGACATGTCTGTTTGGGAAGACTGGTAAAAGGGCATGCAAGCCGCATGTTCCCTCTCCAATGAGGAATTTTGGCCTTTCTGGCATCCCTTCTCACCCTGCAGGTTGCTATGGATCAGGTGCACTGTGACGTCAGAGCTCTTTCAGTACTCTGGTTGCCTAAGGGTGTTGCCATGCCAACGCGGTAAACACTGGTAACTTGCTTTCCTCTTCTTTGACCAAGAGAGTGTTTTTCAGTTGATCCGCAGACTTGGGGTCCCTTTAATGTTCGATCCAGCCTAGATGGTATGACTGGGCAGGCAAACGTGATTGAGAAGACTCAGGAACCTGCTGTAGTTGAGGGCCAAAATACTCGAGGGATGATTAAACCGCCGGAAACAGCCTTGATTGTGAGGAGGAAGAGCCTGATCTACACAAGATGATGGACAAAGCCGAGGCCAGATGTCATCTTCCAGCTTCCTGTGCATCTTGTTCACCTGTCATTCCCTTGGAGCCCAAGGAGCCAACCCTGTCTGTTCTTTGCAAAAATTATCTCCTGGACCTCAGCGGAATCTAAGATTAGCCCCTTTCCACCCATGCCCCATTTTCTCACCAGTTAATGGATTCTCTGCCTTTTAATTCACCATGGAGATGATATTGTGAAAGGGAAAATCGTTTGGCAACAGAATTCACAGAAACTGACCTGAGCAAAGATGTCTGAGCAGTATTAGTCTGTTCCTTAGGCAAGACTAAGAAAGGTGATTAATGACCACCCAAAGAGAAAGTGAAGGTCCTAGAGACACCAAATCCTTCAAGTGAAACTTCTTGCTCATTCAGCGACAACAGCCTTGCTATACCTACTGTGGCCTAGAGGAGACTCTGGGGAAAACCTGAAAGATAGAGCAAACACCTCAGCACTATGAGGATAGACAGGTGATTGGTGGTTATTGAAAAATGAATTTCACAGATTGTGAAAATGAGCTGCATGTGTCAGGAGCGTCTTTGATGATGGAAAGGTAGGGTAGGATGGGAAGGATGTGGAGACAGACTGCTTCAGAAGGAGGGCAGGGACTCCCCCAGGGACTCCACCAGATGTTGGGAGCGCCAAAGCCTTAAGTATTGAAGTCAAATGTCATCAATGATCCACAAGGAAAGACTGCAAAGGCCTTGATGGTGTGGGTGGTGGCGGGGATGATGCTGGTCGAGGTGGTGTGTGTTGGTATTTTGAAGGAAGTAAATTTGGGGGGTTTGCAAGCCCATTTTCCTACAAGCAGGACCGAGTTCTGGCTGTGCTCCAGGCCTGAGGACACGTTCTATTTCATACAATCCAGGTTCTCTGATTATTTGTTCAGTATCTTCACTGTCAAGAATATTTTGACAGCATACAGAAACCATATCTCACGTTCCTCATGTGCAATCATGCTGTAGTCTTTGCTCTTGTCTCATAATTGGCCCTTGGTCCATGGACAGATTTCGCAGATAAACAATGAAGTATTGTCGCAAGTACATGCCTCTGAAGGCTAAACAAAGTTTGTTATGATGCACTCTGTTGACTGCCTTGGCATCATCCAAAGAACACAGATAACCCTCTTTCAGGTGTTCCCTCTTTGCAGGCAACATAGTTCTGACATCAGCAATTATATGACTTCTTCCAAGTTCTCTTGTAAATCTGGCTTGAATCACTTGCAGCTCGCTATCAATGAGGTTCTTCTATCCTTGTTGTAAGATCCTCAGTAAAATTTTTCTTACATGCGCTGTTAATGACGCTGTATTGTAGTGGGCATTCTGTTGGTCGTGTCACCTTTCTTGGTAGGCATACAAATATGTATGACTTCTGGTCTGTTAGCCAAGCGTCTGTGTACCAATCTCCCTAGTCTAAAGCCTAAGTGATTCCAGTGTTGCATCAGCCTGTGGAGAATGTGCCACTGGTATTCCACTAAATCCTCCAGCCTTGTTTTTGGCTCATGCTTTCAGTGCACCTTGAACTTCTCCTTTGGGCACATTTCTTTTCTTGCTTCTACGCTACCTCATAAAACATTGGCATGTCCAGGAGCTGTTTTTGGGACAGTGACTCTGTGTATTCTTTCCAGATTTTCATAATGCCATAAATCCCTATTCTTCAAGCATTCCTCCAGAGAATCTCTCAGAATTGAGAACCGAGTCTTGGTATATTTCCTGAGTCCTTTCCAATGGAGATATGGTAAGCCTCCCTTGCTTTTTTGTTTGCTAACAATAGTTCTTTCCACATTTCAATATATTTGACTTTTTTCACCTCCAGGTTCCCTTTGAAAAATTTTTACTCAGTTCCTTGACTTCTTCATGTCTTCCACGTACTTCAGCTCCTCGAAAGTTAAGATCCAGTTTCAGCATCCCCTGTGACATCCATTTTGATCTTTGCCTTCTTCCCTTCCTTTGGAATGATCTTTGGCATTCTTTGTCTAGTTTGTTTTCAGCGTCCTCCCACAGCTTACTATGTCTTGTGTTATAAATATGCAAGGTGTCAGACCTGCTAGAGAGATGTTTTCCCAATCAGGTGCAACAGATCCAAGGTCATATTTTGTCTCTCATGGACCTGCTTTAACTTTCTTCAGCTTTGACTTGAATTATATAAGGGAACAACTGATGGTCTGTCTCACCGTCAGTCCCTGGCCTGTTTGGAGTTGCTGGGATTGAGCTACTCCATCTTCTCTTCAATCAGATGAACTCAGTTGGATCTCTCTGGATTGCCTTCGGAGGAGAATATGTGTACAGCCACCTGTTGTGACATTGCAAAAGTTGTCTTCTATGATCATGTCATTGGCTCTGAAAATTTCTCTCGCGTGATCACCAGCTTTGCTTCTATCAAAAGGTCCGTATTTTCCAAATACTCTACATTCTTCATTGATTCCTAATTTGCATTCCAAATGTCCATAATTATCAACACAAGTGGGTTGCCTGATTGACCAATTTCTCACTGAAGCCTTTTGGTGGATTTATTCAATTTGTATTTCCCATTCTTCTGTGGTTGGTTCATCCGTTCATTAAAACTTTTTTGAATGGATTTCCCTATACCTGGATCTATAGAATCATTTCAAAGACAGTATTATAGCTAAACGTTGACTATAAAATGTCATTTTGAAACAGGAATTAAAATCCATTCATCTTAAAAACTGTTGGACAGGGAGAAGAGGAAGACATAGGGGAAGAAAAAAACCTTCCTGGCTTTAACCAAGCAATAAGTTGCCTTCAAGAAACAGAAAGGATATTTTTTCCATTGTAGTGGGGGCAATTCTAGTGTCCAGGAATATTTCAAGTGCCCACATGAACTTGGGGAGAAATGCCTGTGCATTTGGGTGGCTTGGAAGGATTTGTATCATTGCCTGCTGCTGAACTCCACAGAAAAGTGTTCAGACAAAAAATGTATTCAAGTAAAAAGTGTCTCAGAGTGAAAATGGCAGAATAGGTAAGGCCTAAATTGTAGTCACTCAAGAAACAAAGAATGCACTGGCAAAAACTGCTATGATCATGTTTTTTCCCCTCAAAATTTGAAAACTATCCAAACGCCCGCAGCAATCAGAATAATGCTTAATCAAGAAAAATAGTCAGATGCATTTAGGTACAGAGCAGCAATCATTGTGGGGTTTTGACCTACTCTGCACCAGCAGCCCTGCAAGTGCTCTTGGTTATACCTTGGACTTGCATGAGCTGCTTGTGAGGGAAATATTAGGTTATCTGCTCCCATAAAGATGTATACTCTTGGAAACTCTAAATTGAGTCGCCATTAGACAGAACTGACTTGAGGGCAGCGGGATTTTTTTTCTCTTTTGTTTATTTGTTAGTTTTTGTATATCCACCCCCACTCCTCAACTCAATGATGATCTTTGAAAACAACAGTCTGCATTCATGGTACAGGTTCTGCTACATGAGAGGGCAGAATAGACATCATTTTCAAGGAAATGTGGTCCTTTATGTTGATGTATGAAGTGGCTCCCTGAAGGAACAGCTCAATGGGCTTGCCTTGATCTTGCATACCTCTGAGCATGTTCAGAAGGAGGTGGCTCCTAGAGAGTCTCACAAGCATTTAAGAGCAATTACATGAGCCACGGCCAGCGGATGGCAATGGATAAAAGTTGGGTCAAATAATACAGAACTCGTTCCCACTGGGTCATCTCCAATTCAGCACTGCTTTAATTGATCTACAGATTAAATTATATCCCTATTATGCTTCCAATAGCCTTTGTTTTCAGAAATTGAAAATCTGGTTTTATTTATGAAACTACAAGGGAATCAAAATACCTGAAACAAACTTGAAAAAGAACCAAGTTCAAAATTTATGACTAATTTACATTAATCAATATAATGTTGGATGGGCATAGAGATAAGCATACATCGGTGAAAAAGAATGAAGAATTCATAAATAAATTCATGGATAGATTTCAGTTGTTTTTGAAATGAGTACCAACAGCATTCAATGAAGGGGGAAAAAAATCTCTTCATCAAATTGTGCTAGTATAACTGTCTCTACATGTAAAATAATAAAGGTGGATCCTTACTACATACCATATACCAAAATAAGTAGGAAGCTCAGGCAGAAAAGTCTTTGACCAAAAAATAATTCATGAAGACTTCTCAGTGAAAGAGATTGGGAGTTGTGAGAATGGTTGCATTTGACTGGATTGTCAGTCAGCCATGTTTAAGTATAATCAATTTTGCTTAGTGTTTCATATGCCTTACCTTTGTTTTCCAAAACGTACACTTTAACTGTTTCCCCAGATTCAATCTTGAGCTTGGAATGTTAATTATTATTTGAAAACTGCTTAAGGTCAATCGGATCTTCCTGTTTTCCTGATTATTGTATAACATTTGATAAGGAGTAGTCATCTGGAAAGTAGATGACAAGTTAATGAATTTCAAAATTCTTTTGATGTATTACGTGTCATCTACCCTAAAAAGTACAGTCCATCTGCATGAAATACATACCTGGCATTAGAAAAAAATCGTACAAATGTTGCTAGTAAATCGAAATGAGCTGAGCACCCACTAAATAGCCTTTGTTGCTGTTAGATTCTCTTTTAGTCTGGCGTCCTAATCAACAACTTTTCTCTTTCCCTTTTCCATTTGGAGCGATAATTAATCACTCAAGGGCACCAGAGCCTAAATTTGGGGGGCAATATAGACTGAGACTTTTAGCAAAGATCAGATTAAGAATGTTCCCTTCTTATTTTGGGTGTGCTTGTTGACACAGGGGACCAATGGAAAGCAACTGACCAAAACTTTACTGAGGTTTGCTTTCTAGTAGTTCTGGAATTAGTAGAGGGTGCCATTCCTCAAATTTGATACCATACATACTATGTCCATGTCCTGCTTTGCTGAGTTCAATTAATAACCACTCCAAATGGAACACAGAACCTGAAAGCCATTTATTAATTAGGAGGGTAGCCTAGGAAGCATCATACTGCAACAGTGCTTGTGCGGTGGGTGCTCAAATTATTCTATGTCCCAAATTTTATCTTTACTAATTTTTCCTAACAACATTAATTACAAATTACACGCAAGTCGGCTATGATTCTTCATCTACATGACAGGCTACAAAATACAAACAACCCATAAAACACAGTGATTATATGAAGCATAGTGGGTATGTAGATGAATGCTATAATCTGTTATCTTGACATCTGCTTTCCAATAGACCAATCCATATCAATCTTATACAATAACAAAAAAAGGCTGGAGGGGTCAAGTCATCTCCAAGCAGGATTCAAATAGCAAATAACATTCCAGACTCTTGTTGGAATTCTGGGAAACAATCAAAATATATGATAATAAATGTATAGCAAAATTGATTATATTTAGACATGGCTTCTAGACTAGGGAGATTGGTAGACAGCCACTTGGCCAACAGAGAGAAAGCCATGCATATTTGTACCACTGTCAAGAAAGATGACACAACCAACAGAATGCCCGACTATAGTACAGCGTCATTAACATCACATGTAAGAACAATTTTACTGAAGATCATACAACAAGGGTAGAAGCACCTCATTGACAGCGAGCTACCAGGGCTTCAAGCCAGATTCATAAGAGAACTTGGAAGAAGTCATATATTGCTGATTTCAGAACTATGTTGCTTGCAAGGATGGAACACCTGAAAGAGGGTTACCTGTGTTCTTTGGATGATGCCAATGCAGTCAGCAGAGTGGATCATAACAAACTTTGTTTAGCCGCCATAGGAATGTGCTTGCCACAACACTTCATTGTGAATCTGCGAAAACTGTACATGGACCGAGGGCCAATTTTGAGACAAGAACAAGGACTACAGCATGTTTGCACATGAGGAAAGTGACGTATGGTTTCTGTATGCCCTCAAAATATCCTTGACAATGAATATGCAGAACAAATAATCAGAGAAACTGGATTGTGTGAAATAGAATGTGTCATCAGGACTGGAGCACAGCCAGATCTCGGTCCTGCTTGTAGGAAAATGGGCTTGCAAACCCCACAAATTTACTTCCTCCAAAATACCAACACACAGCACCTCCACCACCACCATTCCCTACCACCACTCACACCATCAAGCCCTTCGCAGTCTTTCCTTGTGTATCAGTGATGATATTTGACTTCAAAACTTAAGGCTTTGGCACCGGGAACATCTGGTGGAGTCCCTGGGGGAGTCCTTGTCTTCCTTCTGAAGCAGTCTGTCTCCCCATCCTTCCCATCCTACCCTACCTTTCCATCATCAAAGACACTCCTGACACATGCAGCTCGTTTTCAAAATCTGCGAAATTCATTTTTCAACAACCACCAATCACCTGTCTATCCTCCTAGTGCTGAGGTGTTTGCTCTATCTTTCAGGTTTTCTCGAGTCTCCTCCAGGCCACAGTAGGTATTGCAAGGCTGTTGTCACTGAATCAGCAAGAAGTTTCACTTGAAGGTGTTGGTGTCTCTGGAACCTCCTCTTTCTCTTTGGGTGGTTGTTAATCACCTTTCTTAGTCTTTCCTAAGGAACAGACTAATACTGCTCAGACATCTTTACTCGGGTCCGTTTCTGTGAATTCTGTTGCCAACCGATTTTGGCTTTCCCAATATCATCTCCATGGTGAAGTAAAAGACAGCGAGACCATTCATTGGTGAGAAAATGGAAATTGGGTGGCGAGGAGCTAATCTTAGATTGTGCTGAGGTCTAGGAGAAATTTTTTGCAAAGAAAAGACAGAGTTGCCGCTTGGACTCCAAGGGAATGGCAGGTGAACAAGATGCACAGGAAGCTGGAAGAGGCCATCTGGCCTCTGGATTGTCCATCATCCTGTGTCCATCAGGTTCTTCCTCCTCACAATCAAGGCTGTTTCCAGCGGTTTAAATATCCCTCAAGTTTTTTGGCCCTCAACTAGAGCAAGTTCTTGAGTCTTCTCAATCACTTGTGCCTACCCAGTCATACCATCTAGGCTGGATCGAACAGTGAAGGGAACCCAAGTCTGTGGATCAACTGAAACACACTCTCATGGTCAAAGAAGAGGAAAGCAAGTTACCAGTGTTTACCGCGTTGGCATGGCAACAACCTTAGCCAATCAGAGTACTGGAAGAGCTCTGACATCACAGTGCACCTGATCCATAGTAACCTGCAGGGTGAGAAGGGATGTCAGAAAGGACAAAATTCCTCATTATAGAGGGAAAATGCGCCTTGCACGCCATATGACCAGTCTTCCCTAACGGACCTGTCAGTTCTGTGAGCACAGTCTCTTCTACTCACTCCTAACGGATGAGGAATCCCTTGCCAAGGACGGGTGCACCATGGAAACCCCCATTAGGTTGGTGGCTCATTCTTCTCTTTCTTACAGGTCTCTATGCTGAAGTGTTTTGGATGAAATGCACAGGCATTTCTCCCCAAGTTCATGTGTCCACTTGAAATATTCCTGGACACTTGAATTGCCCCACTACAATGGCAGAAATATCCTTTCTGTTTCTTGAAAGCAATCCATTGCTTGGGTAACGCCAGGAAGGGTTTTTCTTTTTTTTCTTCCCTTAAGTCGTCCTCTTATCCATATCCAACAGTTTTCAACATGAATGGATTTTAATTCCTGTTTCAAAATCACATTTCAAAGTCAACCTTGAACTATAATACTGTCTTTGAAATGATTCTATCGATCCAGGTTGAGGGAAATCCATTCAAAACAAGTGTTTAACAAACGGATGAACCAACCACAGAGGGATGGGATGTACAAATTGAAGAAATCCACTAAAAGGCTTCAGTCAGAAATTGGTCAATCAGGCAACCCACTTGTGTTGATAATTATGGACATTTGGAATGCAAAAGATGGAAACAAAGAAGAATGTAGAGGATTTGGAATTAAGGACCGTTTGATAGAAGCAAAGCTGGTGGTCACATGGTAAAAATTTTCAGAGCCAATGACATGATCATAGAAGACACATTTTGCAATGTCACAACAGGTGGCTGTACACATGCACTCCCCTGGAGGCAATCCAGAGAGATCTAATTGAGTTCATCTGATTGAAGAGAAGAGGGAGTAGCTCAATCCCGGCAACACCAAACAGGCCAGGGATTGACGGTGGGACAGACCATCAATTGTTCACTTATATAAATCAAGTCAAAGCTGAAGAAAGTTAAAGCAGGTCCGTGAGAGACAAAATATGACCTTGAATCTGTTGCTCGTGAATGGCAAAATATCTCTCTAGCAGATCTGACACCTTGCACATTTATGACTCAATACCTAATGCGCTGTGGGAGGATGCTGAGAACATACTAGATGAAGAATGCCAAAGATCATTACAAAGGCAGGAAAGAAGGCAAAGATCAAAGTGGATATCAAATGGGATGCTGAAACTGGATCTTCACTGCAGAGGAGCTAAAGTACATGGAAGACATGAGGAAGTCAAGGAACGGAGTGCAAACTTTCAAAGGGAACCTGGCGGAAAATAAAGTCAAATATCATGAAATGTGGAAAGAACTATAGTTAGCAAACGAAAAAGGAAGGTGAGGCTTACCATGTCTCCATTGGAAAGGACTCAAGAAAACTATCAAGACTCGGTTCTCAATATTGAGAGATTCTCTGGAGGAATGCGTGAAGAATGGGGATATATGGCATTATGCAATGCTGGAAAGAATACACGCATTTACTGTTCAGAAAGAGCTCCTGGACATGCCAATGTTTTAGGAGGTAGCATACAGGCAAGAAAAGAAATGGCCCTGAAGGAAAAAGTTCAAGGTGCACTGAAAACATGAGCTGAAAACAAGCCTGAAGGAATAAGTTGAATACCAGTGGCAAAGTTTCCACAAGCTGATGCACCACTGGAAACACTTAGGCCTCTAGACTGGGGAGATTGGTAGACAGCCACTTGGCCAACAGACCGAAAACCATCCATATTTGAAGCCCTGTCAAGAAAGATTACACAACGAACAGAATGCCCGACTATAGTACAGCGTCATTAACATCGCATGTAAGAACCATTTTACTGAAGATCATACAACAATGGCAGAAGCACCTCATTGACAGCGAGCTGCCAGGGCTTCAAGCCAGATTCACAAGAGAACTTGGAAGAAGTCATATAATTGCTGATGTCAGAACTATGTTGCTTGCAAGGAGGGAAAACCTGAAAGAGGGTTACCTGTTTTCCTTGGATGATGCCAAGGCAGTCAACAGAGTGGATCATCACAAACGTTGTTCAGCCTTGAGAGGAATGTACTTGCCACAACACTTCATTGTGCATCTGCAACATCTGTCCATGGACCGAGGGCCAATTTTGAGACAAGAACAAGGACTGCAGCATGATTTGATTGCACATGAGGAACGTGAGGTATGGTTTCTGTATGCCCTCAAAATATTCTTGACAATGAATATGCTGAACAAGTAATCAGAGAAACTGGATTGTGTGAAATAGAATATGTCCTCAGGACTGGAGCACAGCCAGAACTCGGTCCTGCTTGTAGGAAAATGGGCTTACAAACCCCCCAAATTTACTTCCTCCAAAATACCAACACACATCACCTCCACCACCACCATCCCCGCCACCACCAACACCATCAAGCCCTTTGCACTCTTCCTTGTGGATCATTGATGACATTTGAGTTCAATACTTAAGGCTTTGGCGCCCCCAACATCTGGTGGAGTCCCTGGGGGAGTCCCTGCCCTCCTTCTGAAGCAGTCTGTCTGCCCATCCTTCCCATCCTACCCTAACTTTCCATCATCAAAGACACTCCTGACACATGCAGCTCATTTTCACAATCTGTGAAATTCATTTTCAACAAGCACCAATCACCTGTCTATCCTCCTAGTGCTGAGGTGTTTGCTCTATCTTTCAGCTTTTCTCCAGAGTCTCCTCCAGGCCACAGTAGGTATTGCAAGGCTGTTGTCGCTGAATCAGCAAGAAGTTTCACTTGAAGGTGTTGGTGTCTCTGGGACCTCCTCTTTCTCTTTGGGTGGTTGTTAATCGCCTTTCTTAGTCTTTCCAAAGGAACAGACTAATACTGCTCAGACATCGTTGCTCGGGTCATTTTCTGTGAATTCTGTTGCCGACCGATATTCCTTTTCGCAATATCATCTCCATGATGAAGTAAAAGACAGAGAGACCATTAATTGGTGAGAAAATGGGAAATGGGTGGCAAGGAGCTAATCTTAGATTCCGCTAAGGTCCTGGATAGATTTTTGCCGAGAAGAGACAGGGTTGGCCCCTTGGTCAGGTGACCAAGATGCACAGGAAGCTGGAAGAGGCCATCTGGCCTCTGGATTGTCCATTATCCTGAGTCCATCAGGTTCTTCCTCCTCACAATCAAGGCTGTTTCCAGTGGTTTAATCATCCCTCAAGTTCTTTGGCCGTCAAGTAGAGCAGGTTCTTGAGTCTTCTCAATCACTTGTGCCTACCCAGTCATGCCATCTAGGCTTGATCGAACAGTGAAGGGAACCCAAGTCTGTGGATCAACTGAAACACACTCTCGTGGTCAAAGAAGAGGAAAGCAAGTTACCAGTGTTTACCGCGTCGGCATGGGAACTCCCTTAGCCAATCAGAGTACTGGAAGAGCTCTGATGTCACAGTGCACCTGATCCATAGTAACCTGCAGGGTGAGAAGGGATGCCAGAAAGGCCAAAATTCCTCATTACAGAGGGAAAATGCGCCTTGCACGCCATTGGACCAGTCTTCCCTAACAGACCTGTCAGTTCTGTGAGCAAAGTCTCATCTACTCACTCCTAATGGATGAGGAATCCCTTGCCAAGGATGGGTGGACCATGGACACCCCCATTCAATCGGTGGTTCATTCTGCTCTTTCTTACAGGTCTCTATGCCAAAGTGTTTTCGATGAAATACACAGGTATTTCTCCCCATGTTCATGTGTCCACTTGAAATATTCCTGGACACTTGAATTGCCCCACTACAATGGCAGAAATATCCTTTCTGTTTCTTGAAAGCAGTCCATTGCTTGGTTAATGGCGGGAAGGGTTTTTCTTTTTTCTTCTTCCCATAATTCGTCCTCTTGTCCCTATCCAACAGTTTTCAACATAAATGGATTTTAATTCCTGTTTCAAAATGACTTTTAAAATTCAACCTTGACCTATAATACTGTCTTTCAAATGATTCTATAGATCCAAATGGACAGAAAACCATTCAAAACATGTGTTTAACAAACGGATGAACCAACCACAGAAGGATGGGATGTACAAATTGAAGAAATCCACTAAAAGGCTTCAGTCAGAAATTGGCCCATAAGGTAACCCACTTGTGTTGGTAATTATGGACATTTGGAATGCAAAAGATGGAAACAAAGAATAATATAGAGTATGTGGAAAATGAGGACCTTTTGATAAAAGTAAAGCTGGTGATTACGCGATAGAAATTTTCAGAGCCAATGACTTGATCATAGAAGACAACGTTTGCAACGTCACAACAGGTGGCTGTACACATGTACTCCCCAGGAGGCAATCCAGAGTGATCCAATTGAGTTCATCTGATGTAAGAGAAGATGGAGTAGCTCAATCCCAGCAATTCAAAACAGGCCGGGCATTGACGGTGGGACATACGATCAATTGTTCACTTATATAATTCAAGTCAAAGCTGAAGAAAGTTAACGCAGGTCCATGAGAGACAAAATGTGACCTTGGATCTGTTGCACCTGATTGGGAAAACATCTCTCTAGCAGGTCTGACACCTTGCATATTTATGACACAAGTCCTAATGTGCTGTGGGAACACGCTGAAAACATACTAGCTGAAGAATGCCAAAGATCATTACAAAGGCAGGAAAGAAGGCAAAGCTCAAAATGGATGTCATACGGGATGCTGAAATGGGATCTTCACTGCAGAGGAGCTAAAGAACATGGAAGACATGAGGAAGTCAAGGAATGGAGTGCAAATTTTCAAAGGGAACCTGGAGGAGAAAAAAGTCAAATATAATGAAATGATTAAAGAACTATAGTTAGCAAATGAACAAGGAGGGGGAGGCTTACCATATCACCGTTGGAAAGGACTCAAGAAATATATCAAGACTCGGTTCCCAATACTGAGAGATTCTCTGGAGGGATGCTTGAAGAATGGGGATATATGGCATTATGCAAAGCTGGAAAGAATACGCACAGTCACTGTACCAAAAAGAGCTCCTGGACATGCCAATGTTTTAGGAGGTATTGTACAATCAAAAAAAGAAATGGTCCAGAAGGAAGAAGTTCACGGTGCACTGAAAGGATGAGCCGAAAACAAGGCTGGAGGAGTTAGTGGAATACCAGTGGCAAAGTTTCCACAAGCTGATGCAACACTGGAAGCACTTAGGTTTCTAGAAGAGGGAGATTGTTAGACAGCCGCTTGACCAGCAGAACGGAAGCCATACACATTTGTGCCCCTGCCAAGAAAGGTGACAAAACCAACAGAATGCCGAACGATAGTACAGCGTCATTAACATCGCATGTAAGAACAATTTTACTGAAGATCATACAATAAGGGTAGAAGCACCTCATTGACAGCGTGCTGCAAGTGGTTCAAGCCAGATTCACAGGAGAACTTGGAAGAAGTCATATAATTGCTGATGTCAGAACTATGTTGCTTGCGAAGAGGGAACACTTGAAAGAGTCTAACATGAGTTCTTTGGATGATGCCAAGGCAGTCAACAGCGTGGATCATAACAAACTTTGTTTAGCCTCGAGAGGAATGTACTTGCCACAACACTTCATTGTGCATCTGCAATATCTGTCCCTGGACCGAGGGCCAATTTTCAGACGAGAACAAGGACTACAGCATGATTACACATGAGGAAACTGAGGTATGGTTTCTGTATACCCTCAAAATAGTCTTGACAATGAATATGCTGAACAAATAATCAGAGAAACTGGATTTTATCAAATAAAATGTGTCCTCAGGACTGGAGCACAGCCAGAACTCGGTCCTGCTTGTAGGAAATTTTGGGGCTTGCGAACCCCCCAAATTTACTTCCTCCAAAATACCAACACACACTACCTCCACCACTGCCATCCCTGCGACCACCAACACCATCAAGCCCTTTGCACTCTTCCTTGTGCATCATTGATGAAGTTTGACTTCAATACTTAAGGCTTTGGCACCCCCAACATCTGGTGGAGTCCCTGGGGGAGTCCCTGCCCTCCTTCTAAAGCAGTCTGTCTCCCCATCCTTCCCATCCCACCCTACTTTTCCATCATCAAAGACGCTCCTGACACATGCAGCTCGTTTTCACAATCTGTGAAATTAGATTTGCACCAAACACCAATCACCTGTATGTCTTCATAGTGCTGACGTGTTCGCTCTATATTTCAGATTTTCTTGAGAGTCTCCTCCAGGCCACAGTAGGTATTGCAAGGCTGTTGTCAATCAATGAGCAAGAAGTTTCACTTGAAGGTGTTGGTGTCTCTAGGACCTCCTCTTTCTCTTTGGGTGGTCGTTAATCACCTTTCTTACTCTTCCCTAAGAAACAGACTAGTACTTCTCAGACATCTTTGCTCTGGTCAGTTTCTGTGAATTCTCCTGCCAAACGATATTCCATTTTGCAATATCATCTCCATGGTGAAGTATAAGACAGAGAGACCATTAATTGGTGAGAAAATGGGAAATGGGTGGCAAGTGTCTAATCTTAGATTGAGCTGAGGTCCAGGAGAAACTTTTTGCGAAGAAAAGATACGATTGGACCCTTGGGATTCAAGGGAATGGCAGGTGAACCAGACGCACAGGAAGCTGGAAGAGGTCATCTGGTCTAGGCCTTGTCCATCATCCTGTGTTGATCAGGTATTTCCTCCTCACAATCAATGCTGTTTCTGGCGGTTTAATCATCCCTCGAGTTTTTTGGCCCTCCATACAACTTGTTCTTGAGTCTTCTCAATCCCTTCTGCCTGCCCAGTCATACTATTGAGGCTGGATCGAACAGTGAAGGGACCCCATGTCTGTGGATCAACTGAAACTCACTCCCACAGTCAAAGAGTAGGCAAGCAAGTTACCAGTGTTTACTGGGTCGGCATGCCAACACCCTTAACCAATCAGAGTACTGGTAGAGCTCTGACGTCACAGTGCACCTCACCCATAGCAACCTGCAGGGTGAGAGGAGATGCCAGAGAGGCCAAAATTCCTCATTGGTGAGGGTAAATGCTCCTTGCATGCCATTTGGCAAGTTGTCCCATATCTTTCTTGATTTATTTTATTAGTATTTTGTAGTTACACACACATCTGGTACATATTCTCTTATAATTAAACCTAATTATTTCCTTTTAGTGCTATTTATAAGATATTTTATAAAATTTCACGTCTCTTGTTCATTGCATGTGTTGTCTCTTGTTCATATGCCTGCAACTGATCTGCATATACTAATTTTATAGCTGGTGACTTTGCTATACTCACTACTTACAAGATTTTGTTTGTTTTTGTTTTTGTTTTATTACTTGTGACTTTCTACATAGACAATCATACTACCTGGAAACAAAGAGAATTTTATTTCTTCTTTCTCTATCTGTGTAGCTTTTATTACCTTTTCTTGTATAACTGCATTAGTTAGGACTAATTCCACCATAAACAGGAGTGCTGTGCTGGGATATACTTGTCTTGTTCCTGGTTTTAGGGGGAACACATGCAGTTTCTCAACATCAAATATGATGTTAACATTTTAAAATGTGGTATAAATACATTGCAAAACATTTGCTCATTCAAAAATTTTTACGTAAAATATTAAGTGGCATTAATTACAGTTTCCAAGTTGTCCAACCATTATCACGATCCTTTCCCAACTTATATCACCACCATTTACATCAACTCACTGTTTTCTAAACGATAACTACCTCTGTCCCCTTTTTTGACTTCTATATATTTGACTCTTTCATATAAGCGGTATTATACAGTATTTGTCCATTTCTGACTAACTTATTTCAATCAGCATAATATTGTCATGGTTCATTCATGTAGTAGTATGCATCTGTATTTCATTTCTCTTTATACCTGAAAAATATCCCATTGTACATATATGTTTTTGGAAGAATAGAATTGAATCATCATGAAATTTTCCCCTGAACTCTGAAAAGCACTCATCTACTATATTTTGCTTATCCACTCATCTGTTGATGCGCAATTAGGTTGTTTCTATCTTTTGGCTATTGTGAATAGTGATGCAATGTACACTGGTTTACAGATTTTTGTTTGTGCCCCTGCTCTCAAATATTTTGGGTATATACCTAAGATTTGGTCATTTAGGGTCCACCGTTATGTTCAACATTTTGAAGAATTATCAAACTGTTTTCCATAATGATTATACTATTTCACATTCTCACCAGCAATGAATATCTGTTCTAATATCTCTATAGTCTCTTCAATATCTGTTGCTTTTACTTTTTAAAAAAATCAAAGCCTTCTAGTGCAATAATGTAGTAGTTTATTGTGATTTTGATTTTCAACTCTTGAATGACTAATGAAGGAGCCCTGATAACACAGAAGCCTGGCTGACAGAAAGATGGGGCAGTTGGACTATAGGGTTGTCCTATAGGGTCATTAATGAGTCAGACCTGACTGGATGGCACATAACAATGGATAATGACATTGAGCATCTTTTTATGTGTTTGTTGGTCATTTTGTAAATTCTCTTCTGTAAAATGCCTGTTCAGCTCTTTGACCAATTATTTAATTTAATTATTTGCTTTTAAGTTAAGCTGTAGAAATTTTTAAAAACACACTTTGTATATTAGACCATTATCAGATATATTCTTCTCCTAAGTTTTATCCTAGTCTGCAAATCATCTCTTTACTTTGTTGACACAGTCTTTTGATGGGCAAAGTGACATAATTTTTATGAAGTTTGATTTTTATACAATTTGTCTTTTGCTGTTCAAACTTTTAGTGTTGTGTCTGATCATTTGTTAGTAAAATTAAGTACTTTAGTCTTATCCCTATCGTGTACCTAAGAATTTAATGGTATCTGATTATTATATTTAGGTCATTGGTCTATTTTGAATTTAGTGTTGTGTATGGTGTGAGGCATGAATCTCAATCTACTATTTTGTATGTAGAGATCCCATTTTCAGTACTCCTTACTAAAGAGGTCCTCCTTTCCCCAATTTAAAAAGAACATTTATTGTGTTTTGGATTAAAGTTTACATGGCAATTGCTTTTAAATATATAATTATAAATATGTCACATGCTCTTTTATAATTAGACATTTTTGGCATATAATTCACAAATTACACAATTCAAGAATTCAATCATGTTAAGAAGAGTTGTGCAATTATCACCACAGTCAAGTTCAGAACACTTTCTTCCTTCTTGTACTCATTGCTATTAGGTCCCTATTTCCCCCTAACCTCCCTTGTCATGCCCCAAGAATTAATTAATTCAATTAATCCAATTGATTTATCCAATTAAAGACTAAAGACTTGCCTATCCTGGATTCCATATACAGAAAAGCATACCCCCCAAAAGAACAAAATTACTAACAACATTCAAAAGTAATACACCGAAAAATCTCAGTCCAAAAGAAAGCAGAAAATATTAAAATTAAATTTTAACTTTACTGCATCTGCAATAATCTGTTTTCCAATGCACCCTGTATGATTGCAGGGCGATTCGCATTTCTGGTCTATAGTTCTAAGGGAATTCACCAGGCACATAATGCACATGTATTTCCCCTTCACTGTTTTTGTTAACTGAAACAACTTCAGAATGGGTAAAAAGGAGATCAAATAATAAGATATTACATTTTAATCTGCCGTTATTGACTTTACAATGATTTTTGTCTGAAAAAATGGCTATTCAAATGCCTCAATTATGGTCAGATGGGATTTACCTGCAGAGCATTCCATGTATCCATGTATGGGCCCTGCATATAGATTTTGGGCTCCCATTGGCAAACTGGATGTTCATAATTTTAAATTCTGATATCTTTCCTTCCTTTGGATTTTGATTTCATTTTTTTTCATCCTTTGATCATACTGGCTGATCTGCTTCTTCTGGGTTGACTAGACACTCGCTTAGATGACTGCTTGCTTGAAGAAATGCCTTTAAAAACCCAGATACTATGCTTTCTAATATAGATTATATTTTTAGGAAACGTAGTACTCATTGTTGATGAGTAATATTGCTTTTTTTTACAAGCTATCTGTTATTTAGTCAAAAGGTGATCTCAAGGAAGCGTTTTGTTTCAAGGGTTTCAAAGGACCTCAGGGCAACACCTGCTTCCAGGGTACTCGCTGCCGTCTAGTCTTTCCTGACTCATTGTGAATCTGTAACTCTCTCTCCATCAGAGTGACTGCTGGTCATGAAAGCCTGGCCTTGTGGTTAGCAGTCCAGCACTTCATTGGCAGCAACAACTTAATTGGTCCAACAATCCTGGAGTTTTTAAACCCCGGATGCTGCTCAAGAGATTATGACATAGAACATTGTCTTAATGAAGTATATTTTGCCTATTGACCTAGACCTTCTCAGAATCTATGGTTCTTAGTTTTCATTCGCAGTGATTCAGTCCTGTGATCTAGGTAGGATTCTTTTCTAGCTAGCCCTTCTGTGGTCTATTGGACATGTGTGTGAATGTATGTGTTGTTGTTAAGGTTTATCTAGTGGTTTCCAACTTAACACACGAAACACTGCCCAGTCCTGTGCCATCCCCACAATGATTATGTTGGAACCCATCATTTCAGCCGCTGTATCAATCCATCTCCTTGAGGGTCTCCCTCATTTGCATGCCCCTCTGCTTTTCTAAGCATGTTGTCTGTAAGGTATTTGAGAGACACCAGAGACCAAATCAGTCAAATTTAAGCAAACAGACTTTGTTAGGGAGAAAAACCCAACAGGCTTTATTAGGGAGAAAAACCCAGCCTGGGCAAAGTCCCACAATCCACAACTTCGGGGCTGGGGGAGTCACGCCCCGGGCTACAGGGGTAGTGTTTATATGGCCAGGGAACATGTGAGTGGGCTATTTTGAGTCCATATAAGGTAAAGTAGTCAGGGATTGGGAGATACAGGTATGTCAGGGTTTCTGGAATGTAAGGTGTCCTCCTGGTTTCTCGCTTATTCATCCTGGGTGCACAGCAGCGGGTCAAGAATAAAGCAGGCCATTAGCCAGCTCTGTTCAGCTCCACAGATGTGTGTGGGAGATTAAAGGTCACTCTTTACTAGTTGCTTCAGCTACCTCTGGTCATCTCCTCATGGGTGGGGGAGATTCAAGGTCACTTGCTGCTAGAAGCCGGCTTGGTATTGATCGGGCCATACAATGTCCTTTTCCAGGGACTGGTATCTCCCAATAACATGTCCAAAGTGTGTGAGACAGAATCTTGTGATCCTCCTCTATACCGAATATTCTGGCTGAAATTCTCCAAGGCCCGTTTTGCTGGCATTGTTGCTGCTCTGGCTGTCCACAACATTTTCACTATCCCCCACCCAAACCGCAATTCAATGAATCCAGTGTGCTGCAGTTTTCTTTTTCTTTATTCATTGTTCTGCTTTCATATGCATATGGGGCAATTGAAAATAACATGGCTCCACTAGGGCATAACTTCCTCCTCAAAGTGCTCTTCAACACTTTAAAGAGATCTCCTGTAGCAGAGTTCTGTTCCATGGTTTTTCTTCCATTCTTTCTGAGAGAAACTATTGTGGCCTTCAACAAGATGGAATGACACAGTGGCTGTAACAATGGGCTCAAGCTTAGGAACAATTGTGAGGATGGTGCAGAACCACGTCATGTTTTGTTCTGCTCTGCATAAGGTCTCTATGGTTTGGAACCATTTCACTGTCAGCTAGCAACAACAACTCGTAATCATGCTAGTTTGGGTAGGCAATGTGATTCTAGAAATGTATCCATTTCTTGCAAGTTTTCAAATTTGTTGGAATACAGTGTTTAATAATATTCTACTATAATTCATTTATCCTAGTTGTTCCCGTTGTAATGTCATCCATTTTATTTTTATATTTAGAGTTATTTAAACCTCCTCATTCTTTCCCTCTCTTTGTCTATGTTATTGATCATCTCAGAAAAAATCTAGTTTTGTTGACTATTTCTTTTATGTTTTCTTTTTCATTTTCTTCTGCCATAATAGTTTATTTTTTTCTTCTTTTGCTACTCTTTTTCAATTTGCTTGACTTATAGAATATACTAATTAAGGTTTTCTGTCAACTTAGCTGTTCCAGTATTCTCAGTAGGTTATAGTTAATGCATAACCCCATGATGAGATTTCCTCAGGGGTCTGCCCTGCTTCCAATATAAGTAAATATTGTGGAAAACTTGCTCCTTTTTGCTGCCTCTAAATCCTATATCTGGCTCATCATTTGACCTCTGGTTTTGTGGACTTGAGCCAGCCTCTACTGATCTTGTCAGCTGTGCGTTGCAAGAAACCTGCCATCTTACCTGCAGACCTTGGATTCATTTTCTTTGGCAGTGAGAAGCCTGTCATCTTACCTGCCGAACTTGGGTTCTTAAGCCCCTGCAACTACATGAGTTAGGAGAAGCCTCAAGCCCGGCATCTCATACATGATCTTGGAACTTGACATTCCATGTATAAACTTCTCTCTCTCTCTCTCTCTCTCTCTCTCTCTCTGTCTTCTGTGTGTGCGTGTGTGTGTGCACATGTACGCACACCATGCGCATGCAGATATGTATTAAGTGTCACAGGTTTTGCTTCACTAGAGAACCCGGCCTAAGATATAGGTGCATGTATTGCTATACTTTTTTTTTTTCCCTCTAAGCGCTGTTTTTTTCACATGTACTTCTCTCGGGAATTTTTACTTTGGCTTTACAAAATGTGATTATGATGTGTTTTTGTGACATATTATTTTAATTTGTCAAGTGGGTTTTGTGACATAGAATGTTTTCCCCCATACCATACGTTTTTTTGTGAGCTTGAGAGGAATGTGTACTTTCTGTTTGGAGAAGTCTTCCGTTAATGTTAATTAAGTCAATTGGATTGAGAGTGCTGCTCTGTTCTACTGTATTCTTAGTGGTTTTCTGTCTGTTTGATAGATCAACTATTGACAAGTGGGTTTTTAAATCTTTGAATATAATATTGAGTTTTCCTATTTCTCCTTGCTGTTTTATCATTTCACTCAGCTCCCATAAGGAGTTACAACCTCAGAAACTCACAGGGGCAGTTCTACTCTGTCCTATAGGCTTGCTACGAGTTAGAATAGTCTGGACAGCACTGAGTTGAAAGAGCTAGCCATCCATCCTACTGCTTCTGTTTCTTTGAAGGACCCTTTCAAACCAATTCACTGCCATCATGTCCCTGCTGATTCATAGCGATCCAATGGGAGAGGGTGGAGCTGTGGGCTTATGACACTATAACTCTTCACAAGAGCAGAAAGCCTTGTGTTTTTCCTGCTGAGTGGCTGGTGGTTTTGAACTGCTCTCCTTGCAGTTAGCAGCCCCACTCGTAACCACCCACATCAGAGCTCCTTTTCAAGAACTCTAATGCTTTATTATTCTGTTCGTTTAAAAACTGTTTTTGAAAACTAGGATTTATTGCTTTAAAGTATATAATTATAAAAGTGTCACATACTCCGTTTTTAAAAAATATAAATCCTAAAAACCAAACGTTAAAGTATTTACGTCTATATCTTCTACTCCTGTACCTTTAACTCCTGTTAAAAGTTTGGTCTGTCTGTCTGTCTGTCTATAAAAATGTAGTTCATTTTTCAGACCTTTTCTCTATAGATACAGTATTTTTGAGGAGTAAAAGGGTAGCCTTCTTAAAAAATCAAGAACCATGGATGAATAAATTCAGACTTCTATACAATTCCCCAATTCTGGGAATGTAAATTAGGGTAAGCATTTGGAAATCCACAAACAGTTCATGTCACTTTTACTAAAAGCAGGGATTTTTCTCACGTCTCAATTCGCTGCCATAAGACAGGAGCATAGAGCCTCATCTTTCTTCCAAGGAGCAGTTGATGGTTTTGAACTGCTGACCTTGTGGTTAGCAGCCCAACCCATAACCCACTATGTTGCTAGGGCTGGTATTTGTACTGTGACTGCAGCAAAACATCAACCAGCCAGATAAAAAAAAAGGAAACGTGGTTAATAGGAAGAGGTTTAAAGGTCCTCAGTGTTTGCAAAGTAAACAGTAGTTAAAATAATACTGACCAAATGCTCTAGATTCTGAAAGGGCATTCAGGATATTTATGAGCCATAGGAATTATTCAGGTCAAAAGTTCAACTATATGTACTGAAGTACAATACATAATAGGGAAATCGATATAGAGAAAATAATGATGATTGTTGGCTGAAAAAGAAACGATCATGGGTTCAAAAACAATAGGTCAGCTGAAGCGCTCACATTCACTACATACTGGATCGGGAGAAGAATGCCTTCCATCACTCAAAGACACCTTTTTGTTTTAATTCATACGAAATACAGTTTGTTGTCCCTTGTCAGTTGCCATGCAGCATTATCTTCAAAAGACACTAGGCCTCTAACCAAACATCTTCAAAAATTAATTTAAATATTTACTTACTTGTTTCTTGTCATAGTTCCCAGCCTTTCCCAATGTAAGCCAAACCAACCAGGTTGCAGTTAAATGTAGTAAATTTATAATCTCCTTCCCTACTATTCATTAATAACCCCTTTCCCTCTTTCCTGTTCCTCATCATTAAGAGTTTATTGCCGACTGCTGTGCCCACAGCTTAATTAGTGGCTGGTCTGTGCCTTTGAAATCCCTATTTTGAAAACTTGAACTAATTCAAAAGAAAACAAAACACCCGTTAATCTAGGTACTAGTCCAGAATGTATTCCTAGCCTTTTTCCCATTAAAAAAAGCGGGGTGTGCACCATTAGGCAGGTATAAAATAATTTGCTAAAGTTCCCATGGTCAGTAATTGGGCAAGTGAACGTTTGAACTTTGATAGCTCCGACTCCAAAATCTATAGACAGTTTAGATGTTTAGAGGAAATAGGAAGAGACCAAGAAGGGAGGCAGGAAATAGATGGAGCAGCATCAGAGTGTCCCGCATTGTTAATGAAAGTGGTACAAAGACTAAGCCTGCATGGTGGGCAACAGGGTAATGGGATGTAGATTAGACAGTTGTCACAACAATTCAGGGGAAGGGAGATGCAGACTGAGAGCGGCCCTTGCAAAATTTCACCTTGCAAAGTTAATCATTTACAAGGACATGAAACAAATAAGAGATAGTGGGGAGTAAAAATCAACTTAGACCTTGTGGGGTATTTCATCTCAGGTTCTGGGAGATGTGCATAAAACAGAGAGTAATCCTTGTTTCTCTAGCCTATGGAGGGAAATATTACACCTGACCTACTATATTGGCTGTCTTCCCTGCTTTACTATTTTCCATAGCACTCATTATCATCGAATACCCAGTAGATTTATTTATATATCTTTCTTCCCATTTCTCCCCACATAGAACTTAAGTTCCATGTGGATTTTGGTTTGGTTTTTATTGGGAAAATCCCTGAAATAAGGTAAATCCTCTGAAATATTTGTTGAGTGAATGAATCAAAGAGTGAATGTTCCAGAGGGTTTGTGAGGCCCCTCTTCTGATAGAGATGTTGGGGTGCCAATAAACAGCTCCAATTTTTCAATGATAAATTCATGGCTCATTCCTAAAGATGAGTGAAGCTTTCTAACTATATTTATTGCCTCTCATTTAGTTCCTGGGTGACTTCATGCTGCAATACACAATAGACTCAAAAAGGAATAGCGCTTCTGGTACTACGCCATTTCCTACTATTGGCCAGAAGGCAAGTATGTTTCTACTCAAGAGCAGAGACTCCTAAGGGTTATGGCCTGTGTAAAAACCCTGCCTGTGTCATGAAACAGATAGATGTGTTGCCGACAGGTCCTTTGCCTCCTGCCCTTTTATTTCCTCATCTGCAAATTTCCTACTATTGGCCAGAAGGCAAGTATGTTTCTACCCAAGAGCACAGACTCCTGAGTGATATGGCCTGTGTAATAACCCTGCCTGTGTCATGAAACAGATAGATGTGTTGCCGACAGGTCCTTTGCCTCCTGCCCTTTTATTTCCTCATCTGCAAAATGTGGATAAACGTGGTTTAGATCTGACTTTGGGTAACTCAGCTATTTTAACAAATAAAACCCAATGTTTCAGCTACTTCTTAAGTTTGTTTCACTCTTACCTAAGAGTCCAAACTAGATATTCATGATAGGTGTGGGCTTCCCTCCACATGATGATTCAAAAATAGAGAACCCCTTCTTTTTCACTTCCACCAAACCCCAGGGCTCCTGAGTGTCCTGCGTCCAGTGGCCTTTTTGAGTTCCTTGGCTTAGTAGTGACATCACTCACTTCCACTCACATGTCATGGGCAAGCACTAGTCACAAGGACACACGGAAATGCAAGACAGGCTTGGGAATATAACTTTCAGCTCAGCAGTCATTTCCCAACAATTTTTCCAGATGAAAGGCAGGACGCAGATCTTATCTCTGTTTCTTTTGCTTTTGTTGTTGAGTCTCATGCAGTCAATTCTGACTCATAGTGACTCCACGTGGGCATGGTAGAACTACTCCATCTGATTTTCAAGGCTGTGATATTTCAGCACCATCTCAGTAGACCTGTTTTCCAAAATGCCTCTGGGTGTGTCTGAATCTCCAAACCTTTGCCCATTAGTCAGTCAAGTGATTAACCATTTCTACCACTCAAGGACTCTTGGCACCACCAACTATACGCCTGCATATATGTTCTCACACCTAGTATACATTGTTTTTGCCAAGGAACTCAACCAATGTTCTAGCTAGTTGCAAAAACCAACTCAATAATCAAGGTCTCTAGATAAAGCACAGGCCTCTGAATCAGGCCAACTGGTGGTGCCTTACAAATTAAGAGATAAATTATCTGTCTCTCCCATATCCACAATGTGATGAGGCTTTGTAAGGTTCATGGAAAAAATTCATTATCATTTAATTCCAGATTTTCACAAATGTTTTTAGATACAACAGTAGAATGGGGAGTGAATAACTCCAATAGAAATTGGAAGAATTAAAGACTTGAAATAATTGCTAGTCCAGAGAAATGCCGAAATTCTACTAGTCTGGTTGTGAAGGTTAGATTTTCTTTCAACATGCTGGTATCTATGTGGCAGTAGGGGTGGAATCCAACTTGTCAATCTGGTAGTAGCCTGATGCCTTCTTGGGGGTGAGCCCATTTTAATAACAGAAAAACTGAGAACTTCTCTTGTCCCTTTCCACATTCCTGCTTGGCTGAATTGCATGTTTGCCTCTGGGGTTGGCAGCCCACAAGGTCTGTCGACCCTGGTGGGGGTGGCACCCTGCCATGTCCCTACTGTCCTTGGATCCACATGACTCTGCATCTACCAGCCTCTGATTCCAGCGTACTACTTCACCTTTATGCTTCATCCACCGGCGGCTATGGGGGTCTAAAGAGGGGTCCACTTACCCTGTTAACCCCCAAAATAAGACAGTGTCTTTTATTAATTTTTGCTCCTAAAGATGCACTAGGTCTTATTTTCAGGGGGCATCTTATTTTTCCACGAAGAAGAATAGGGTACATATTTATTGTTGGACAAAAGAGGAAATTTATTACCTGTATACAGTACAGTAGTCGTTGTCATCAGAAACCAGCATAACCACACAAGCTGTGAATCCTACAGTATCAAGCTTTTCTTATTACTATCATTATTTCCATGTACAACAATCTATGGTACATTTACTCATTTATTCAATGACACTCATGTCATCATCATCTGGAACATCATCATAACAATCCAAACCCTTATTTTCAGGGAGGGGGGCGTCTTTTTTTGGGGGGGTGCCTTACTTTTGGGGAAACAGGGTAGCATACGACTCATGGGTTGCTTTCTTGCTATAAAATTCTTTCTTTATAGAAAGTTATTTTATATAAGTATATGAGTGTCACTGGTTTTGTTTCTCCAGAAAACACAACCTAATACACCCAGAATTCTGAAGACACCCTGCCTGGCAATGGGAGAGTGTCCTGATATAGAACTTGATTTCTTTTTTTGGAAAGAAATGGCATAGTTTTATTAATTTCTTGCAGCACTTAACACAGTATATACTAAATATGTAAGACAAGTGTTGCCACCTTTTTCTCTAAGGAGACATCTGGTCGTATTTCTTCCAAGATAGAACTGTTTGGTGGCTACAACCCACAGCGACACTATACACCACAGAACAACCCGATTGCAGGCATGCATAGACTACCGAGTATAACGGAGGAGGCATATTCAGCAAAGACAAGATAGAGGATTGGGACTTGCTGAAGTGACATCAATTATGCATATCAAAGATTTTATCAGGAGAATGAAATGAGAGCCCAAAGACTGGGAAACAATTTTTACCAATGACACATCAGACAAAGGTCTAATTAGAAAAATATATGGAACTCTAAAACATATCAGTAAGAAAATAACAGGAGCCCCGATCAAGAAATCAGAAAAAGATATGAACAGGCAGTTCACTCAAAATGAAGTACAATTGATGAACAAATACATGAAAAGATGCTCATGATCATTAGCCTGCAGGCAGATGCAAATTAAAAACATAATGAGAGAATGTTTTACACCCACAAGCTCATTTGTAGGCCACTGGATATCCCCTTACAGAAGGGTCTCGGGGAGGAGATGAGCCTGTCAGGGTGCGAGGTAGCAACGATGAAACATACAACTTTCCTCAGTTCTTAAATGTTTCATCCCCACCCACTATCCTGACCCCAATTCTACCTTACAAATATGGCTAGACCGGAGAATGTACACTGGTACAGATAGGAACTGGAAACCCAGGGAATCCAGGGTGGATGATCCCTTCAGGACCAGTGGTGTGAGTGGCGATACTGGGAGGGTGGAGGGAGGGTGGGTTGGAAAGGGGGAACCGATTACAAGGATCACATGTGACCTCCTCCGCGGGGGGGATAGGCAACAGAAAAGTGGTTGAATGGCAAGATACGACAAGATAATAATTTATAAATTATCAAGGGTTCATGAGGGAGGAAGGAGCGGGAAGGGAGGGGAAAAATAAGGAGCTGAATCCAGGGGCTTAGGTGGAGAGCAAATGTCTTGAGAATGATGAGGGCAATGAATGTACAAATGCGCTGTATGGATTGTGATAAGAGTTGTATGAGCCCCTAATAAAATGATTTAAACACACACAAATAAATAAATAAATAAAATGCATCATGAAAAAAAAAGTGGATTGTTGAAGTTTCGTTAAAATATAGCCTTTTATCATTTGAACTTGATTTCATACCATGGGAAGCTCCCTTGTCCTTTGCTTTGGCTCCATCTCAAGTGGGTGTCAGTAAGTTTACCCTTCTCATAGATGCATCATGTTCTCTGTTCTCTTCCAGTTGATATAAGTTTGGAGGGAGGGATTGTTATACAGTCATGAGTTAATTTATAAAACAAAATCAAACAAAACACCCCAGGATTGTGTTTGCTCTGATACTGAAATTATAGGAAGTTCGTTCCTTACAATGTCTTCAAATTACAACAAACTACACTTAGTTCCATCTGTGTTTTGTGGGGTTCTTTTGCACAACTTATCATTAGTAATGTTCCATATCTAGTGCTACTATAACAGAAATATATGTGGATGGCTTTAACCAAAAAAAGTAGTCTCTCACAGTTTAGGAGTCTGGAAGTTCAAATGTAGGGTGTCTGCTCTAGGGAAAGGCTTTCTCCCTTTCTAGGCTCTGGGAACAGCCCTTGTCTCCTTGTCACATCTATTCACCCAGCATTCCTTGGAGAGCTCCATGTGTCCTGGTGTCAATGTTCCTCTAGGTCTAGAAGGTCCTCAGTGCAAGGATCCCAGGTTTAAAGGTTGACCTAGACTCCTGTCTCTTCTTTCTTGGTAGTAGTAGATCTCTCTCTCTACTTTCATCGCTTGTAAAGGTGATGCAAGGCACATCCCAGGAAACTCTCAGTATTGTATAAGGACTATGACCTGAGTCAGAGGGATGACATGAGAAAAAGTGGTGCATTCTCTCCCTAATCCTTCCTCATTAACGTACAAATCACAATTGATTCCTGCCTTGTTAACTACTAACAGAGGTTAGGATTTAGCCCGGGTGGTATAGTAGTTATGAGTTGGGTTGAGATCTTCAAGGTCCACAGTTCAAAACAACCAGTGGTTCTGCGGGAGAAAGGGCTTTCTACTCCCATTAACAGTCTCAGAAACTCACCAAGGCGGTTCTACCCTAGCCTATAGGGTCACTATGTGTTGGCATCTATTCAATGGCAGTAAGAGAGAGAAGTTAGGATTTACAACATGACAAAATGGAGGATGATTATATCAGATCACAATATGGAGGACAATCACTCAATACTGGTATCATGGGCTAGACCAGTTGACTCATATTTGGGTGGGATTCAATTCAATCCATGATAAGCATATATATGCTGATGTTATCATTCTCAGATGTTTACTCACACATGTTTAACTTTATGATTGACTGTTTAAAACAGTGACATATAGGTTTTATTTTCTACGATACATCAGGGACTTTAGAGTTGCTGAAATCACTGATCCAAACACTGATCTCTGCTAACTTCAGTAGGCAGATTTGGGAAGCAGTGAGAGCTTATAAAATATCAGAAGAAGAAAAAAGAAAAGCATCATACAGACAATTCTTACTACTTTGGGAACCAGAAATGCCACCCATATTCCTATGGATGATTCAGATGATTCACAAACTTTCCACAAGTGGAGCTAGTATTATTATTAACAAAATATCAATATTCTCCAACTTTTCTTTAGCATCAGAACAAAATCTTATGATTTGTGCACTTTTAGTTTTTAGATTAAAATGTCTTCAAGTGTATATGAAATGTTTCCAATCCCAAAAGACAAAGATCAGATTTATAAAGATGCTGATAATAAAAGGCAATCATACTGAAAAGTATAAACAAAACCAAAAAAGACAAGTATTAGACTAAGTCAGCATGAAGTTACAAAGGAGTTGTCTGAATCATGATTTGTAAAACTGCGGGTGTTTTTATTTGAATCAGCCATGTCTAAATATAATTAATTTTGCTATACATTTATTATCATATGTTTTGACTGTTTCCCAGAATTCAAACAAGAGTCTGGAATGTTAATTGATATTTGAATCCTGCTTGGAGATGACTTGACCCCTCCAGCCTTTCTTAGTTATTGTATAAGATTGATATGGATTGGTCTATTGGAAAGTAGATGTCAAGACAATAGATTATAGCATTCATCTACATACTCATTATGCTTCATATAATCGCTGTGTTTTATGGTTTGTTTGTTTTTGTAGCATGCAGGTAGATGAAGAAATTATAGCCGACCTGTGTGTAATTTTTAATAAATGTTGTTAGGAAAATTAGTATAGGTAAAATTTGGGACCTGGAATAATTTGAGAACCCAGTGCACAAGCACTGTTGTAGTATGATGCTTCCTAGGCTACCCTCCTAATTAATAAATGGCTTTAAGGTTCTCTGTTCCATTTGGAATGGTTATTGATTGAACTCAGCAAAGAAGGACATGGACATAGTATGTATGGTATCAAATTTGAGGAATGGCACCCTCTACTAATTCCAGAACTACTAGAAAGCAAACCTCAGTAAAGTTTTGGTCAGTTGCTTTCCATTGGTCCCCTGTGTCAACAAGCACACCCAAAGTAAGAAGGAAACATTCTTAATCTGATCTTTGCTAAAAGTCTCAGTCTAACTTGCCCCCCAAATTTAGGCTCTGGTGCCCTTGAGTGATTAATTATCGCTCCAAATGGAAAAGGGAAAGAGAAAAGTTGTTGATTAGGAAGCCAGACTAAAGAAGGATCCAACAGCCACAAAGGCTATTTAGTGGGTGCTCAGCTCATTTCGATTTAATAGCAATATTTGTACGATTTTTTTCTAATGCCAGGTATGTATTACATGCAGATGGACTGTACTTTTTAGGGTAGATGACAAGTAATACATCAAAAGAATTTTTAAATTCATTAACTTGCCATCTACTTTCCAGATGACTACTCCTTATCAAATGTTATACAATAATCAGGAAAACAGGAAGATCCGATTTACCTTAAGCAGTTTTCAAATAATAATTAACATTCCAAGCTCAAGATTGAATCTGGGGAAAAAGTTAAAGCATACATTTTGGAAAACAAAGGTAAAGCATATGAAACACTAAGCAAAATTGAATATATTTAACCATGGCTGACAGAAAATCCAATCAACTGCAACCATGCTCACAACTCCCATTCTCTTTCACTGAGAAGTCTTCATGAATTATTTTTTGGTCAAAGACTTTTCTGCCTGAGCTTCCTAGTTATTTTGGTATATGGTAGGTAGTAAGGATCCACCTTTATTATTTTACATGTGGAGACAGTTATACTAGCACAATTTGATGAAGAGATTTTTCCCCCTCATTGAATGCTGTTGGTACTCATTTCAAAAACCAACTGAAATCTATCCATGAGTTTATTTCTGAAATCTTCATTCTATTTCACTGATCTATGTTTATCTCTATGCCCATCCAACATTATATTGATTAATGTAAATTGGTCATAAATTTTGAACTTGGTTCTTTTTCAAGTTTGTTTCGGATATTTCGATTCCCTTGTACTTTCATAAATAGAACCAGATTTTCAATTTTTAAAAACAAAGGCTATTGGAAGTATAATAGGGATATGATTGAATCTGTAGATCAATTAAAGCAGTGCTGAGTTGGAGATGACCCAATGGGAACGAGTTCTGTATTTTTTGCCCCAACTTTTATCCATTGTCATTGCTGGACATGGCTCATGTAATTGCTCTTAAATGCTTGTGAAACTCTCCAGGAGCCACCTCCTACTGGAGGCGCTCAGAGGTATGCAAGATCAAGGCAAGCCCATTGAGCTGTTCCTTCAGGGAGCCACTTCATACATCAACATAAAGGACCACATTTCCTTGAAAATGATGTCTATTCTGCTCTCTCATGTAGCAGAACCTCTACCATGAATGCAGACTGTTGTTTTCAAAGACCATCATTGAGTTGAGGAGTGGGGGTGGATATACCAAAACTAACAAATAAACAAAAGAGAAAAAAAATCCCGCTGCCCTCAAGTCAGTTCTGTCTAATGGCGACTCAATTTAGAGTTTCCAAGAGTATACATCTTTATGGGAGCAGATAACCTAATATTTCCCCCACAAGCAGCTCATGGAAGTCCAAGGTTTAACCAAGAGCACCTGCAGGGCTGCTGGTGCAGAGTAGGTCAAAACCCCACAAAAATTGCTGCTCTGTACCTAAATGCATCTGACTATTTTTCTTGATTAAGTATTACCCTGATTGCTGCTGGCATTTGGATAGTTTTCAAATTTTGAGGGGAAAATATGATCATAGCAGTTTTTGCCAGTTTATTGTTTGTTTTTTGAGTGACTGCAATTTTGTACTTCTCTATTCTGTCATTTTCACTCTGGGACACTTTTTACTTGAATATATATTTTGTCTGAACAATTTTCTGTGGAGTTCAGCAGCAGGCAATGATACAAATCCTTCTAAGCCACTCAAATGCACATTCATTTCTCCCCAAGTTCATGTGGACACTTGAAATATTCCTGGACACTTGAATTGCCCCACTACAATGAAAAAAATATCCTTTCTGTTTCTTGAAGGTAACCCATTGTTTGGTTAACACCAGGAAGGTTTTTTTCTTCCCCTATGTCTTCCTCTTGTCCCTGTCCAACAGTTTTCAAAATGAATGGATTTTAATTCCTTTTTCAAAATGACATTTTATAGTCAACGTTGAGCTATAATACTGTCTTTGAAATGATTATATCAATCCAGGTTGAGGGAAATCCATTCCAAATAAGGTTTAACGAACGGATGAACCAACCACAGGGGGATGGGATGTACAAATTGAAGAAATCAATTAAAAGGCTTCAGTCAGAAATTGGTCAATCAGGCAACGCCCTCGTGTTGATAATTATGGACATTTGGAATGCAAAAGATGGAAACAAAGAAGAATGTAGAGTATTTGGAAAATACGGACTTTTTGATAGAAGCAAAGCTGGTGATCACGCGATAGAAATTTTCAGAGCCACTGACATGGTCATAGAAGACAACTTTTGCAATGTCACAACAGGAGGCTCTACAACCAACAATCACCTGTCTATCCCCATAATGCTGAGGTGTTTGCTCTATCTTACAGGTTTTCTCCAGAGTCTCCTCCCGGCCTCAGTAGGTATTGCAAGGCTGTTGTCACTGAATGAGGAAGAAGTTTCACTTGAAGGAGTTGGTGTCCCTAGGACCTCCTCTTTCTCTTTGGGTGGTCTTTAATCGCCTTTCTTACTCTTCCCTACGAACAGACTAAGACTGCTCAGACATCTATGCTCGGGTCAGTTTCAGTGAATTCTGTTGCCAACAGATTTTCCCTTTCCCAATATCATCTCCATGGTGAAGTAAAAGACAGAGAGACCATTAATTGATTAGAAAATGGGAAATGGGTGGCAAGGGGCTAATCTTAGATTGCGCTGCGGTCCAGGAGAAACTTTTTGGAGAGGAAAGACAGTGTTGGCCCCTCGGGCCCCAAGGGAATGGCAGATGACCAGGATTCACAGGAAGCTGGAAGAGGCCATCTGGCCTCGGCCTTGTCCATCATCTTTTGTCGATCAGGTTCTTCCTCCTCACAATCAAGGCTGTTTCCCGCGGTATAATCATCCCTCGAGTTTTTTGCTCCTCAACTGCAGCAGGTTCTTGAGTCTTCTCAATCACGTCTGCCTGCCGTGTCATCCCATCGGGGCTGGATCAAATTGTGAAGGGATCCATGTCTGTGGATCCACTGAAACACACTCTCGCAAAGAAGAGGAAAGCAAGTTACCAGTGTTTACCGCGTTGACATGGCAACACACTCAGCCAATCAGAGTACTGAAACAGCACTGACGTCACAGTGTACCGGATCCATGGCAACCCACAGGGTAAGAAGGGAAGCCAGAAAGGCCAAAATTCCTCATTAGAGAGGGTAAACGCTCCTTGCATGCCATTTTACCAGTTTTCTCAAAAGGAACTCTCAGTTCTGTGAGGACATTCTCATATTCTCACTCCTAACGGATGCGGAATCCCTTGCCATGGACGGATGGACCATGGACACCCCCATTCGGTCGGTGGTTCATTTTACTCTTTCTTACAGGTCTCCATGCCCAAGTGTTTTGGATGAAATGCACAGGCATTTCTCCCCAAGTTCATGTGACCACTTGAAAGATACCTGGACAGTTGAATCCCCCCACTACAATGGAAGAAATATCCCTTCTGTCTCTTGAAGGCAATCCATTGCTTGGTTAATGCCAGGAAGGATACCTTTTTTTTTTTCTTCCAATATGACTTCCTCTTGTGGCTGTCCAACAGTTTTCAAGATGAATGGATTTTACTTTCTGTTTCAAAATGACAATTAAATGTCAACTTTGAGCTATAATACTGTCTTTAAAGTGATCCTATCGATCCAGGTTGAGGGGAATCCATTCAAAACAAAGGTTTAACAAATGGATGAACCAACCAAAGAAGGTTGGGATGTACAAATTGAAGAAATCAACTAAAAGGCTTCTGTCAGAAATTGGTCAATCAGGCCACCCACTTGTGTTGATAATTATGGACATTTGGAATGCAAAAGAAGGAAACGAAGAAGAAAATAATGTATTTGGTAAATACGGACTTTTGTTAGAAGCAACGCTGGAGATCACACAAGAGAAATTTTCAGAGCCAATGACATGATCATAGAAGACAACGTTTGCAATGTTACAACAGGTGGCTGTACACATGCACTCCTCCAGAGGCAATACAGAGAGATCCAATTGAGTTCATCTGATTGAAGAGAAGAGGGAGTAGCTCAATCTGGGCAACTCCAAACAGGCCGGGGATTGAGGGTGGGACAGACCAGCAATTTCTCACTTACTTAATTCAAGTCAAAGCTGAAGAAACTAAAAGCAGGTCCATGAGAGACAAAATATGACCTTGAATATGTTGCACGTGGTTGGGAAAACATCTCTCCAGCAGGTCTGACACCTTGCACATTTATGACACAAGACCTAATGAGCTCTGGTAGGAGGCTGAGAACATACTAGATGAAGAATGCCAAAGATCATTACAAAGGCAGGAAAGAAGGCAAAGATCAAAATGGATGTTAAATGGGATGCTGAAACTGGATCTTCACTGAAGAGGAGCTGATGTACGCAGAAGACATGAGAAAGTCAAGGAAGGAGTGCAAATTTTCAAAGGGAACCCATAGGAGAAAAAAGTCAAATATCATGAAATATGGAAAGAACTGTAGTTAGCAAATGAAAAAGGAAGGTAGGCTTACCATGTCTCCATTGGAAAGGACTCAAGAAAAATATCAAGACTCCATTCTCAATAATAAGAGATTCTCTGGAGGAATGCTTGAAGAATGGGGATATAGGGAATTATTCAAAGCTGGAAAGAACACACACAGTTACTGTACAGAAAGAGCTCCTGGACATGCCAATGTTTTAGGAGGTAGCAAACAAGCAAGCAAAGAAATGGGACCGAAGGAAAAAGTTCAAGGAGCACTGAAAGCATGAGCCGAAAACAAGCCTGGAGGAGTAAGTGGAATACCCGTGCCCAAGTTTCCACAAGCTGATGCAACACTGGAAGCACTTAGGCTTCTAGATTGGGGAGAGTGGTAGACAGCCGCTTGGCAAACAGACCGAAAGCCATGCATATTTGTACCCCTGTCAAGAAAGTTGGCACAGCCAACAGAATGCCCGACTATAGTACAGCATCATTAACATCGCATGTAAGAACCATTTTACTGAAGATCATACAACAAGGGTAGAAGCACCTCATTGACAGCGAGCTGCCAGGGCTTCAAACCAGATTCACAAGAGAACTTGGAAGAAGTCATATAATTGCTGATTTCAGAACTATGTTGCTTGCAAAGAGGGAACACCTGAAAGAGGGTTACCTCTGTTATTTGGATGATGCCAAGGCAGTCAACAGAGTGGATCATAACAAACTTTGTTCAGCCTCGAGAGGAATGTACTTGCCACAACACTTCACTGTGCGTCTGCGAAATCTGTCCATGGACCGAGGGCCAATTATGAGACGAGAACAAGGACTAAAGCATGATTGTAAGTGGGGAAAGTGAGCTATGGTTTCTGTATGCCCTCAAAATATCCTTGACAATGAAGGTGCTGAACAAATAATCAGAGAAACTGGATTGTGTGAAATAGAATGTGTCCTCAGGACTGGAGCACAGCCAGAACTCGGTGCTGCTTGTAGGAAAATGGGCTTGCAAACCCCCAAAATTTACTTCCTCAAAAATACCAACACACACCACCTCAACCACCACCATCCCCGCCACCACCCACAACATCAATCCCTTTGCACTCTTTCCTTGGCGATCATTGATGACATTTGAGTTCAATACTTAAGGCTTTGGCGCCCCCAACATCTGGTGAAGTCGCTGGAGGAGTCCCTGCCCTCCTTCTGAAGCAGTCTGTCTCGCCATTCTTCCCATCCTACCCTACCGTTCCATCATCAAAGACTCTCCGGACACATGCAGCTCATTTTCACAATTTGTGAAATTCATTTTTCAATAACCACCAATCACCTGTCTATCCTCATAGTGCTGAGGTGTTTGCTCTATCTTTCAGGTTTTCTCCAGAGTCTCCTCCAAGCCACAGTAGGTATTGCAAGGATGTTGTCACTGAATGAGCAAGAAGTTTCACTTGAAGGTGTTGGTGTCTCTGGGACCTGCTCTTTGTCTTTGGGTGGTCGTTAATCACCTTTCTTAGTCTAGCCTAAAGAACAGACTAATACTGCTCAGACATCCTTGCTCGGGTCAGTTTCTGTGAATTCTGTTGCCAACCGATTTTCCCTTTTGCAATATCATCTCCATGGTGAAGTAAAAGACAGAGAGGCCATTAATTGGTGAGAAAATGGGAAATGGGTGGCGAGGAGCTAATCTTAGATTGTGCTGAGGTCCAGGAGAAACTTTTTGCAAAGACAAGACAGGGTTGGCCCCTTGGGCTCCAAGGGAATGGCAGGTGAACAAGATGCACAGGAAGCTGGAAGAGGCTCTCTGGCCTCAGCCTTGTCTATCATCCTGTGTCGATCAGGTTCTTCCTCCTCACAATCAAGGTTGTTTCTGGCACTTTAATCATTCCTGTAATTTTTTGGCCCTCAACTAGAGCAGGATCTTGGGTATTCTCAATCACGTGTGCCTACCCAGTCATACCATCTAGGCTGGATCGAACAGTGCAGGGAATCCAAATCTGTGGATCAACTGAAACACACTCTCATGGTCAAAGAAGAGGAAAGCAAGTGGCCAGTGTTTACCGGGTCGGCATGGAAACACCCTTAGCCAATCAGAGTACTGGAAGAGCTCTGACGTCACAGTGCACCTGATCCATAGTAACCTGCAGGGTGAGAAGGGATGCCAGAAAGGCCAAAATTCCTCATTATAGAGGGAAAATGCTCCTGGCAAGCCATTTGACGAGTCTTCCCAAACGGACCTGTCAGTTCTGTTAATCACAGTCTCCTCTACTCACCCTGAACGGCTGAGGAATCCCTTGCCATGGACGGGTGGACCATGGACACCCCCATTTGGTCGGTGGTTCATTCTGCTCTTTCTTACAGGTCTCTATGCCGAAGTGTTTTGGATGAAATGCACAGGCATTTCTCCCCAAGTTCATGTGGCCACTTGAAATATTCCTTGAAATATTCCTGGACACTTGAATTGCCCCACTGCAGTGCCAGAAATATCCTTTCTGTTTCTTGAAAGCAATCCATTGCTTGAATAACGCCAGAAATATTTTTTATTTTTCTTCCCCTACGTCGTCCTCTTGTCCCTATCCAACAATTTTCAAGATGAATGGATTTTAATTCCTGTTTCAAAATGAATTTTCAAAGTGAACATTGAGCTATAATACTGTCTTTGAAATGATTCTATCGATCCAGGTTGAGGGAAATCCATTCAAATCAAGTGTTTAACAAACGGATGAACGAACCACAGAAGGATGGGATGTACAAATTGAAGAAATCCACTAAATGGCTTCAGTCACAAATTGGTCAATCAGGCAACCCACTTGTGTTGATAATTATGGACATTTGGAATGCAAAACATGGAAACAAAGAAGAATGTAGAGTATTTGGAAATAAGGACCTTTTGATAGAAGCAAAGCTGGTGATCACGCGATAGAAATTTTCAGATCCAATGACATGGTCATAGAAGACAACTTTTGCAATGTCACAACAGGTGGCTGTACACATGCACTCCTCCGGAGGCAATCCAGAGAGATACAATTGAGTTCATCTGATTGAAGAGAAGAGGGAGTAGCTCAATCCCGGCAACTCAAAGGATACCAGGTATTGACGGTGGGACAGACCATCAATTGTTCACTAATATAATTAATTCAAGTCAATGCTGAGGAAAGTTAAAGCAGGTCCATGAGAAACCAACTATGACCTTGTCTGTTGCACCTGATTGGGAAAACATCCCTCTAGCAGGTCTGACACCTTGCATATTTATGACACAACACCTAGTGAGCTGTGGGCAGACGCTGAGAACATACTAGATGAGAAGAATTCCAAAGATCATTCCAAAGGCAGGAGAGAATGCAAAGATCAAAATAGATGTCACATGGCATGCTGAAACTGGATCTTCACTTTAGAGGAGCTAAAGTACGTGGAAGACATGAGGAGAGGCTGCAAGGTCCAGGAGACACCTTTGTTATTCAGATGCTGTAGCTTTAGGCCCAAATTCAACACTGGTCTAGCCTTTAGATGTGGTCTTCCTCAAATCCAGCTGGCTTAAAGGAACTACCAGATTACATTGGCTCACAGAGTTATAGGGTCTCATAGAAGCTGCTTAGAGATTTTCCTTGACACTGATCTTGACTTAGGTTTCAATTCTAAATTCCTTGGTGGTGTTTCATTTAGACTTGGGAAAAATCATGTGCCAAGATGCCTATGTATGTTACATCAATTATATGTTAATAAGAAAAACCCTATACCTTTGTATTGCTCCAATTTTAAAGAACCTTAAAGCCACGTAGTATGTTTGCTTAACTGCTATTTCTGGGAATTATTGACAATGATGGCTCGCATTTCAATATTGCAGAATTTGCTGAGCATTCTTCTGATCCCTCATGTTCATGTTTACTATGGTGAGTGGCTGCGTGTGGGTCTGAGGTTTCACGTTGGTTTGAGCTGCTGGCAATCTGTGTCAATACGGATATATGAACCTCTTTGCCTACTGGATTAGTCTAGTCCGGTGGGGCTCATCTCTGTGCCATAGCTGTTTTATAGATATTTAAACCTAATAAAAGCACCAAAATTTTAATTAAAAAAACCCAACTCAAAACAGGCCAGGGATTGACGGTGGGACAGACCATCAATTGTGCACTTATATAATTCAAGTAAAAGCTGAAGAAAGTTAAAGCAGGTCCATGAGTGACAAAATATGACCTCGGATCTGTTGAACCTGATTGGGAAAACATCTTTCTAGCAGGTCTGACACCTTGCATATTTATGACACAAGACCTAATGAGCTGTGGGAAGACGCTGAGAACATACTAGATGAAGAATGCCAAAGAGCATTCCAAAGGCAGGAAAGAAGGCAAAGATCAAAATGGATGTCAAATGGGATGCTGAAACTGGATCTTCACTGTAGAGGAACTAAAATATGTGGAAGACATGAGGAAGCCAAGGAACTGAGTGCAAATTTTCAAAGGTCACCTGGAGGAGAAAAAAGTCAAATATCATGAAATGTGTAAAGAACTATTGTTAGCAAACGAAAAAGGAAGGTGAAGCTTACCAGTTTTCCTTTGGAAAGGACTCAGGAAAAATATCAAGACTCGGTTCTCAATACTGAGAGATTCTCTGGAGGAATGCTTGAAGAATGGGGATGTATGGAATTATGCAAAGCTGGAAAGAATACACAAAGTCACTGTCCCAAAAAGAGCTCCTGGACATGCCAATGTTTTAGGAGGTAGCGTACAAGCAAGAAAAGAAATGGCGCCGAAGGAAGAAGTTCAAGGTGCACTGAAAGCATGAGCCGAAAACAAGCCTGGAGGATTTCGTGGAATACCAGTGGCAAATTTTCCACAAGCTGATGCAACACTGGAAGCACTTAGGCTTCTAGACTAGGGAGATTGGTAGACAGCCACTTGGCCAACATACAGAAAGCCATGCATATTTGTACCCCTGCCAAGAAAGGTGACACAACCACCAGAATGATCAACTATAGTACAACATCATTAACATCGCATGTAAGAACAATTTTACTGAAGATCATAAAAACAAGGGTAGAAGCACCTCATTGACAGCGAGCTGCCAAGGCTTCAAGCCAGATTCACTAGAGAACTTGGAAGAAGTCATATAATTGCTGATGTCAGAACTATGTTGCTTGAAGAGGGAACAAGTGAAAGAAGGTTACCTGTGCTCTTTGCATGATGCCAAGGCAGTCAACAGAGTGGATCATAACAAACTTTGTTTAGCCTTGAGAGGAATGTACTTGCCACAACACTTCATTGTGCATCTGCAACATCTGTCCATGGAATGAGGACCAATTTTGAGATGAGAACAAAGACTACAGCATGCTTGCACATGAAGAAAGTGAGGTAGGATTTCTGTATGCCCACAAAATATTCTTGACAATAAATATGCTGAACAAGTAATCAGAGAAACTGGATTGTATGAAATAGAGTGTGTCCTCAGGACTGGAGCACAGCCAGAACTCGGTGCTGCTTGTAGGAAAATGGGCTTGCAAACCCCCAAAATTTACTTCCTTCAAAATACCAACACACACCACTTCCACCACCACCATCCCCATCACCATACATACCATCAAGCCCTTTTCCCTCTTTCCTTGTGGATCATTGGTGATATTTGACTGCAATACTTAACGCTTTGGCACCTCCAAAATCTGCGCCAGTCTCTGGGGGAGTCCCTGCCATCCTTCTGAAGCAGTCTGTCTCCCCATCCTTCCCATCCTACCCTACCTTTCCATCATTAAAGACGCTCCTGACACATGCAGCTCGAATTCACAATATGTGAAATTAATTTTACACCAACCACCAATTACCTGTCTAGCCTAACAGTGCTGAAGTGTTTGCTCTCTCTTTCAGGTTTTCTCCAGAGTCTCCTCCAGGCCACAGTATGTATTGCAAGGCTGTTGTCACTGAATGAGCAAGAAGTTTCACTTGAAGGTGTTGGTGTCACTGGGACCTGCTCTTTCTCTTTGGGTGATCGTTAATCACCTTTCATAGTCTTGCCTAAGGAACAGACTAATACTGCTCAGACATCTTTGTTCTGGTCAGTTTCTGTGAATTCTGTTGCCAACAGATTTTCCCTTTCGCAATATCATCTCCATGGTGAAGTAAAAGACAGAGAAACCACTAATTGGTTAGAAAATGGGAAATGAGTGGCAAGGGGCTAATCTTAGATTGCGCTGAGGTCCGGTAGAAACTTTTTGAAAAGAAAAGATTGGGTTGGCCCCTTGGGCTCCAAGGGAATGGCAGGTGAACCAGATGCACAGGAAGCTAGAAGAGGTCATCTGGCCTCGGTTTTGTCCATCATGCTGTGTCGATCAGGTTATTCTTCCTCACAATCAAGGTCGTTTCTTGTGGTTTAATCATCCCTTGAGTTTTGGCCGTCAACTACAGCTGGTTCTGGTGTCTTCCCTATCATGTCTGCCTGCCCAGTCATACCGTCCAGGCTGGATCAAACAGTGAACGTTCCCTAAGTCTCTTGATCAACTGAAACACACTCTCACAGTCAAAGAGGAAAGCAAGTTACCATTGTTTATCTGGTCGACCTGGCAACACCCTTAGCCAATTGGAGTACTGGAAGAGCGCTTATGTCACAGTGCACCTGATCCATTGTAACCTGCAGGGTGAGAAGTGATGCCAGAAAGGCCAAAATTCCTTATTACAGAGGGAAAATGATGCCTGCACGCCATTTTACCAGTCCTCCCAAACAGAACTATCAGTTCTGTGAGCACACTTGCATCCATTCACTCCTAATGGATGAGGAATCCCTTGCCAAGGCCGGGTGGACCATGGACACACCCATTCGGTCGGTGGTTCATTCTACTCATTCTTACAGGTTTCCATGCCCAAACGCTTGGGATGAAATGCACATCCATTAGTCCCCAAGTTCATGTGGCCACTTGAAATATTCCTGGACACTTGAATTGCCCCACTACATTGGAAGAAATATCCTTTCTGTTTTTGAAGGCAATTCATTGATTGGTTAATGCCAGGAAGGGTTTCTCTTTCTTCCTCTACTTCTTCCTCTTGTCCCTGTCCAACAGTTTTCAAGATGAAATGATTTTAATTCCTGTTTCAAAATGACATTTAAAAGTCAACCTTTAGCTGTAACACTGTCTTTGAAATGATTCTATCGATCCAGGTTGAGAGAAATCCATTCAAAACAAGTGTTTACCAAACGGATGAACCAACCATAGAAGGATGGGATGTACAAATTTAAGATATCCACTAAAAAGTTTAACTCAGAAATTGGTCAATCAGGCAAAGATCAAAATGGTGCACTGAAAACCTGAGCTGAAAACAAGGCTGGAGGAATGGGTGGAATACTGTTGGAAAAGTTTCTACAAGCTGATGCAACACTGGAAGCACTGAGGTTTCCAGACTAGGGAGATTGGTAGAGAGCCGCTTGGCCAACTGACCATAAGTCAAACGTATTTGTACCCCTGCCAAGAAAGGTGATGCAACCAACTGAATGCCCGACTATAGTACAGCGTCATTAACATCGCATGTAAGAACAGTTTTACTGAAGATCATACAACAAGGGTAGAAGCACCCTATTGACAGCGAGCTGCCAGGGGTTCAAGCCAGATTCACAAGAGAACTTGGAAGAAGTCATATAACTGCTGATGTCAGAACTATGTTGATTGCGAAGTGGCAACACCTGAAAGAGGGTTACCTGTGTTCTTTGGATGATGCCAAGGCAGTCAACAGAGTGGATCTTAACAAACTGTGTTTAGCTCGAGAGGAATGTGCTTGCCACAACACTTCACTGTGCGTCTGCGAAATCTGTCCATGGACCGAGGGCCAATTTTGAGATGAGAACAAGGACTACAGCACGATTGCACATGAGGAAAGTGAGGTGTAGTTTCTGGATGCCCTCAAAATATTCTTGGCAATAAATATGCTGAACAAATAATCAGAGAAACTGGATTGTATCAAATAGAATGTGTCCTTAGGCGGATGAGCCCTATAGGACCAGTGGTGTGAGTGGCAAAACAGGGAGGGTAAAGGGAGAATAAGTAGGAAAGAGGGAACTGATTGCATGGAAATGTGTGTGACCTCCTCCCAGGGGGACAGACAGCCGAAAGGTGGGTGAGGGGAGACATCGGACGGGGCAAGATCTGACAAAATACCCATTTATAAACTATCGAGGGCTCATGAGGGAGGGGGGAGCGGGGAGGGAGGGGAAAAATGAGGACCTAATGTCAGGGGTTTAAGTGGAGAGAAAATGTTTTGAGAAACGATGTACAAATGCGCTTTACACAATTGATGTGTGTATGGATTGGGATAACAGTTGTATGAGCCCCTAATAAAATATTTAAAAAAAAAGAAAAGCAAAAAAAAAAAGAATGTGTCCTCAGGACTGGAGCACAGCCAGAACTCGGTCCTGCTTGTAGGAAAATGGGCTTGCAAACCCCCCAAATTTACTTCCTCCAAAATACCAACACAGGCCACCTCCACCACCACCATCCCCGTCACCACCCACACCATCAAGCCCTTTGCACTCTTTCCTTGTGGATCATTGATGACATTTGAGTTCAACACTTAAGGCTTTGGCGCCCCCAACATCTGGTGGAGTCCCTGGGGAAGTCCCTGCCCTCCTTCTGAAGCAGTCTGTCTCCCCATTCTTCCCATCCTACCCTACCTTTCCATCATCAAAGACGCTCCTGACACATGCAGCTCGTTTTCACAGTCTGTGAAATTCATTTTTCAACAATGACCAATCACCTGTCTTTCCTCACAGTGCTGAAGTGTTTGCTCTATCTTTCAAGTTTTCTGCAGAGTCTCCTCCAGGCAACAGTAGGCATTGCAAGGCTGTTGTCACTGAACGAGCAAGAAGTTTCACTTGAAGGTATTGGTGTCTCTGGGACCTGCTCTTTCTCTTTGGGTGGTCGTTAATCACCTTTCTTAGTCTTGCGTAAGGAACAGACTAAGACTGCTCAGATATCTTTTCTCAGGTCAGTTCCTGTGGATTCTGTTGCCAACCGATTTTCCCTTTCGCAATATCATCTCCATGGTGAAGTAAAAGACAGAGAGACCATTAATTGGTGAGAAAACGGGAAATGGGTGGCAAGGAGCTAATCTTAGATTGTGCTGAGGTCTAGGAGAAATTTTTTGCAAAGAAAAGCCAGAGTTGCCCCTTGGACTCCAAGGGAATGGCAGGTGAACAAGATGCACAGGAAGCTGGAAGAGGCCATATGACCTAGGCCTTGTCCATCATCCTGTGTCGATCAGGTTCTAAAGGCTGTTTCCGGTGCTTTAATCATCCCTGGAATTTTTGGGCCCTCAACTAGAACAGGTTCTTGAGTCTTCTCAATCACGGGTGCTGCCCAGTCATACCATCTAGGCTGGATCGAACAGTGAAGGGAACCCAAGTCTGTGGATCAACTGAAACACACTCTCGTGGTCAAGGAAGAGGAAAGCAAGTTACCAGTGTTTACCGGGTCGGCATGTCAACACCCTTAGCCAATCAGAGTACTGGAAGAGCTCTGACGTCACAGTGCACCTGATCCATAGCAACCTGCAGGAGGAGAAGGGATGCCAGAAAGGCCAAAATTCCTCATTACAGAGGGAAAATGCGCCTTGCACGCCATTTGACTAGTCTTCCCAAACGGACCTGTCAGTTCTGTGAGGACATTCTCGTCACTCACTCCAAATGGAGGAGGAATCCCTTGCCAAGGACGGGTGGACCCTGGACACCCCTATTCGGCCGCTGGTTCATTCTACTCTTTCGTACAGGTCTCCATGCCCAAGTGTTTTGGATTAAATGCACAGGCATTTCTCCCCAAGTTCATGTGGACACTTGAAATATTCCTGGACACTTGAATTGCCCCACTACAATGGAAGAAATATTCTTTCTTTTTCTTGAAGGCAATCCATTGCTTGCTTAACTTAAGGAAGGGTTTTTTTTTCTTCCCCTATGTCTTCCTCTTGTCCCTATCCAACACTTTTCAAGATGAGTGGATTTTAATTCCTGTTTCAAAATGACATTTCAAAGTCAACCTTGAGCTATAATACTGTCTTTGAAATGATTCTATCGATCCAGGTTAAGGGAAATCCATTCAAAACAAGTGTTTAACAAACGGATGAACCAACCACAGAGGAATGGGATGTACAAATTTAAGAAATCCACTAAAAGGTTTCAGTCACAAATTGGTCAATCTGGCAAACCACTTGTGTTGATAATTATGGACCTTTGGAACGCAAAAGATGGAAACAAAGAAGAATGTAGAGTCTTTGGAAAATGCGGACCTTTTGATAGAAACACCAACAGCAGTTTTTAAAAGGGGGAGAAGTTGTCTGCAGAGGATGGCAAGACTTTACTCCGAAATCCCAATGGTCTACGCTGTGCTTCACCAATAGGGGTCTGCGAAAGACTCCACACTGCAACTTTATCAACAACTGACATTTCTAGCACCATCGGGCCTGCTAGATCATATGGTCCCAGTAGCAAAGCAGTTTGCACAGCAGTGTGAATCTATTGCAGAACCTTTTCTTGTTCTAGGCCCCACTCAAAATAGCAGGCTTTTCATGTCACTTGACAAATAGGTCAAAGTAGAACACCCAAGTGAGGAATATGTTGCCTCCAAAATCTGAAGAGCTCCACTAGGCATTTAGCCTCTTTTTCAGTCATTGGGGGCGCCAAATGCAATCGCTTATCCTTCACTTTAGGAGGAATATCTCAACATGGCCCACACCACTAGACTCCGAGAAATTTTACTGAGGTGGAGTGTGCCTGAATCTACGTTGGGTTAGTTTCCCAACCACTTGTATGCAGATATTGTTCCAATGAATCTAGAGTCTTTGACACATCCTCCTTAGTGGGTCTAATCATCATAATGTCAACAATATAATGGACCAGTGTAACATTTTGTGGAATAGATAGGTGATCAAGATCCCTTCGGACTAAATTATGGCACAGGGCAGAAGAGTCGATATATCTCTGGGGGAGAGTTGTGAAAGTATATTGTTGCCTCTGCTAGGTGAAGGAAAACTGCTTCTGGTGGTCCTTCGAGACTGCTATTGAGAAGAAGGCATTCGCCAGATGAGTAGCTGCATACCAAGTATCAAGAGAAATTTTAATTTGCTCAAGCAATGAAATCACAACTGGAATGGCAGCTGCAATTGGAGTCACCACCTGGTTAAGTTTACAATAATCCACTGTCATTCTCTGGCATCCATCTGTCTTTTTTACAGGCCAAATAGGCGAGTTAAGTGGGGATGTGGTAGGAATCACCACCCCTGCATCTTTCACGTGTTTGATGGTGGCACTGATCTCTGCAATCCCTCCAGGAATGCAGTATTGCTTTTGGTTTACTATTTTCCTAGGCAATGGCAGTTCTAATGGTGTCCACTTGGCCTTTCCTACCATTATAGCCCTTATTCCACATTTCAGGGACCCAATATGGGGGTTCTGCCAGTTACTAAGTATGTCTATTACAATGATGCATTCTGGAACTGGGGAAATAACCACAGGATGGGTCCGGGGTCCCACTGGACCCACAGTGAGGTGCACCTGAGCTAAAACCCCATCGATAACTTGACCTCCATAAGCCCCCACTCTAATTCGTGGGCCTTTGAAACACTTTGGGTCTCCTGGAACTAGTGTCAGTTCCGAGCCAGTGTCCAGTAATCCCCGAAAAGTTTGCTTATTTCCTTTCCCCCAATGAACAGATACTCTTGTGAAAGGCCGCAGGTCCCTTTTGGGAAGGCTAGAAGAAAGACTAACAGTATAGACTCGGTTTGCAATACTAAGAGATTCTTTAGAGGAATGCTTTAGAGAAATGCTTGAAGAATGGGGATGTATGGAATTATGCAAAGCTGGAAAGAATACACACAGTCATTGTACCAAAAAGTGCTCCTGGACATGACAATAATTTAGGGGGTATCGTACAAGCAAGAAAAGAAATGGCCCTGAAGCAAGAAGTACAAGGTGTACTGAAAGCATGAGCCCAAAACAAGTCAGGAGGAATTAGTGGAATAACAGTGGCAAATTTTCCACAAGCTGATGCAACACTGGAAGCACTTAGGCTTCTAGACTAGGGAGATTGGTAGACAGCCACTTCGTAAACAGACTGGAAGCCATACATATTTGTACCTCTGCCAAGAAAGGTGACACAACCAACAGAATGCCCAACCAGAGTACAGTGTCATTAATAGCGCATGTAAGTACAATTTTACTGAAGATCATACAACAATGGCAGAAGCACCTCATTGACAGTGAGCTGCCAGGGGTTTCAGCCAGATTCAGAACAGAACTTCAAAGAAATCATATAATTGCTGATGTCAGAACTATGTTGCTTGAGAAGAGGGAACACCTGAAAGAGGGTTACCTGCGTTCTTTGGATGATGCCAAGGCAGTCAACAGAGTGGATCATAGCAAACTTTGGTAAGCCTCCAGAGGAATGTGATTGCCACAACACTTCACTGTGCATCTGCGAAATCTGTCCCTGGACCGAGAGCCAATGTTGAGACGAGAACAAGGACCACAGCATGATTTGATTGCACATGAGGAACGTGAGGTATGGTTTCTGTATGCCCTCAAAATATTCTTGACAATAAATATGCTGAACAAATAATCAGAGAATCTGGATTGTATGAAAAAGAATGTGTCCTCAGGACTGGAGCACAGCCAGAACTCGGTCCTGCTTGTAAGAAAATGGGCTTGCAAACCCCCCAAAATTTATGTCGTCCAAAATAACAACACACACCAACTCCACCACCACCTTCCCCACCACCACCCACACCATCAAGCCCTTTGCACTCTTTCCTTGTGGATCATTGATGATATTTGTCTTCAATACTTAAGGCTTTGGCACCTCCAACATCTGGTGGAATCCCAGGGGGAGTCCCTGCCCTCCTTCTGAAGCAGTCTGTCTCCCCATCCTTCCCATCCTTCCCCACATTTCCATCATCAAAGAGGCTACTGACACACGCAGCTGGTTTTCACAGTCTGTGAAATTAATTTTTCACCAACCCACCAATCACCTGTATATCCACATAGTGCTGAAGTGTTTGCTGTATCTTTCAGGTTTTCTCCAGAGTCTCCTCCAGGCCACAGTGGTATTGCGAGGCTGTTGTCACTGAATGAGCAAGAAGTTTCACTTGAAGGATTTGGTGTCTCTAGGATTTCCTCTTTCTCTTTGGGTGGTTGTTAATCACCTTTCTTACTTTCCCTAAGGAACAGACTAATACTGCTCAGACATCTTTGCTCGGGTCAGTTTCTGTGAATTCTGTTGCCAACAGATTTTCCCTTTCGCAATATCATCTCCATGGTGAAGTAAAAGAGAGACCATTAATTGGTGAGAAAATGGGAAATGGGTGGCAAGGGGATAATCTTAGATTGTGCTTAGGTCCAGCAGAAACGTTTTGGAAAGAAAAGACAGGGTTGGCTCCTTGAGCTCCAAGGGAGTGGCAGGTGAACAAGATGCACAGGAAGCTGGAAGAGACCATTTGGCCTTGGCCTTCTCCATCATCCTGTGTCGATCAGGTTCTTCCTCCTCACAATCAAAGCTGATTCCAGCAGTTTAATTATCCCTCGAGTCTTTTTGACCCTTAACTACAGCAGGTTCTTGAGGCTTCTCAATCACGTCTGCCTACCCAGTCATACCGTCCAGGCTGGATCTACAGTGAAGGGCTCCCAAGTCTGTGGATCAACTGAAACACACCCTCGCAGTCAATGAAGAGGAGAGCAAGTTACCATTGTTGGCTCGGTCGGCATGGCAACACCCTTAGCCAATGGGAGCCCTGGAAGATCTCTGACGTCACAGTGCACCTCACCCATAGCAATCTGCTGGGTGAGAGGAGATGCCAGGGAGGCCAAAATTCCTCATTGGTGAGGGTAAATGCTCCTTGCATTCCATTTGGCAAGTTGTCCCATATCTTTCTTGATTTATTTTATTAGTATTTTGTAGTTACACACATATCTGGTACATATTCTCTTATAATTAAACCCAATCATTTCAATTTAGTGCTATTAATAAGATATTTTATAAAATTTCACGTCTCTTGTTCATTGCATGTATTTATGCCTGCAACTGATCTGTGTATACTAATTTTGTAGCTCGTGAATTTGCTATACTCACTACTTACAGGATTTTGTTTGTTTGTTTTTCTATTACTTGTGACTTTCTACATAGACAATCATGCTATCTGGAAACAAAGAGAAATTGATTTCTTCTTTCTCTATCTGTGTAGCTTTTATTACCTTTTCTTGTATAACTGCATTAGTTAGGACTACTTCCACCATAAACAGGAGTGCTGCGCTGGGACATACTTGTCTTGTTCCTTTTAGGGGGAACACATGCAGTTTCTCAACATCAAATATGATGTCAACTTTTTAAAATGTATTGCAAAACATTTGCTTATTCAAAAATTTTTACGTAAACTATTAAGTGGCATTAATTACAATTTTCAAGTTGTCCAACCGTTCTCATGATCCTTTCCCAACTTATATCACCACCATTTACATCAACTCACTATATTCTAAACGGTAACTACCTCTCTCCCCCTTTTGGATTTCTATATATTTGACTCTTTCATATAAGCGATATTATACAGTGTTTGTCCATTTCTGACTAACTTATTTCAATCAGCATGAAATAGTATGCATCTGTATTTCATTTCTCTTTATACATGAAAAATATTCCATTGTACATATATGTTTTTGGAAGAATAGAATGGAATAATCATGAAAATTTACCCTGAACTCTCTGAAAAGCACCCATCTACTACATTTTGCTTATCCACTCATCTGTTGATGCGCAATTAGGTTGTTTCTATCTTTTGGCTATTGTGAATAATGATGCAATGTATACCGGTTTACAGTTTTTTGTTTGTGCCCCTGCTCTCAAATATTTTGGGTATATACCTAAGATTTGGTCTTTTAGGGTCCACCATAATGTTCAACATTTTGAAGAATTATCAAACTGTTTTCCATAATGATTATACTATTTCACATTCTCATCCGCAATGAATATGTGTTCTAATATCTCTACAGTCTCTTCAATATCTGTTGATTTTACTTTTTTAAAAAATCAAAGCCATTCTAGTGCAATAATATAGTAGTTTATTGTGATTTTGATTTGCAACTCTTGAATGACTAATAAAGGAGCCCTGATAACACAGAAGCCTGGCAGACAGAAAGATGGGGCAGTTGGACTATAGGGTTGTCCTTTAGGGTCATTAATGAGTCAGACCTGACTTGATGGCACATAACAATGGATAATGACATTGAGCATCTTTTTATGTGTTTGTTGGTCATTTTGTAAATTCTCTTCCGTAAAATGCCTGTTCAACTCTTTGGCCAATTATTTAATTTAATTATTTGCTTTTAAGTTAAGTTGTAGACATATTAAAAAACACACTTTGTATATTAGACCATTATCAGATATATTCTTCTCCAAAGTTTTATCCCAGTCTGCAAATCATCTCTTTACTTTGTTGACACAGTCTTTTGATGGGCAAAGTGACATAATTTTTTATGAAGTTTGACTTTTATACAATTTGTCTTTTGCAGTTCATACTTTCAGTGTTATATCTGATCATTTGTTACTAAAATTAAGTACTGTAGCCTTATCCCTATCATGTACCTAAGAATTTAATGGTATCTGGTTGTTATATTTAGGTCATTGGTCTATTTTGAATTTAGTGTTGTGTATGGTGTGAGGCATGAATCTCAATCCACTATTTTGTATGTAGAAATCCCATTTTGTTAGTATTGTTTATTAAAGAGGTCCTCCTTTCCCCAATTTAAAAATAATATTTATTGTGTTTTGGATTAAAGTTTACATGGTAATTGCTTTTAAATATATAATTGTAAACATATCACATGCTCTTTTATAATTAAACATTTTTGGCATATAATTCACAAATTACACAATTCAAGAGTTCAATCACATTAAGAAGATTTGTGCAATTATCATCACAGTCAAGTTCAGAACACTTTCTTCCTTCTTGTACTCATTGCTATTAGGTCCCCATTTCCGCCTAACCTCCCTTGTCATGCCCCAAGAAATCATTAATCCAATTAAAGACTAAAGATTTGCCTATCCTGGATTTCATATACAGAAAAGCATACCCCCCAAAAGAACAAAATTACTAACAACATTCAAAATAATACACCGAAAAATCTCAATCCAAAAGAAAGCAGAAAATATTAAAAATAAATTAACTTAACTGCATCTGCAATAATCTGTTTTCCAATGCACCCTGTATGATAGCAGGGCTATTCGCATTTCTGGTCTATAGTTCTAAGGGAATTCACCAGGCACATAATACACATGTATTTCCCCTTCACTTTTTTTGTTAACTGAAACAACTTCAGAATGGGTAAAAAGGGGATCAAATGATAAGATATTACATTTTAATCTGCCGCTGTTGACTTTACAATGCTTTTTGTCTGAAAAAAAATGGCTATTAAAATGCCTCAACTATTTGTCAGATGGGATTTACCTGCAGAGCATTCCATGTATCCATGTATGGGCCCTGCATATAGATTTTGGGCTCCCATTGGCAAACTGGATGTTCATAATTTTAAATTCTGATATCTTTCCTTCCCTTGGATTTTGATTTCATTTTTTTTCATCCTTTGATCATACTGGCTGATCTGCTTCTTCTGGGTGGGCTAGACACTCGCTTAGATGACTGCTTGCTTGAAGAAATGCCTTTAAAAACCCAGATACTATGCTTTCTAATATAGATTATATTTTTAAGAAACATAGTACTCATTGTTGATGAGTAATATTGCTTTTTTTTACAAGCTAATCTGTTATTTAGTCAAAAGGTGATCTCAAGGAAGCGTTTTGTTTCAAGGGTTTCAAAGGACCTCAGGGCAACACCTGCTTCCTGAGTACTCGCTGCCGTCTAGTCTTTCCTGACTCATTGTGAATCTGTAAATCTCTCTCCATCAGAGGGACTGCTGCTTATGAAAGCCTGGCCTTGTGGTTAGCAGTCCAGCACTTCATTGGCAGCAACAACTTAATTGGTCCAACAATCCTGGAGTTTTTAAAACCCCAGATGCTGCTCAAGAGATTATGACATAGAACATTGTCTTAATGAAGTATATTTTGCCAATTGACCTAGACCTTCTCAGAATCTATGGTTCTTAGTTTTCATTCGCAGTGATTCAGTCCTGTGATCTAGGTAGGATTCTTTTCTAGCTACCCCTTCTGTGGTCTATTGGACATGTGTGTGAATGTATGTGTTGTTGTTAAGGTCTATCTAGTGGGTTCCAACTTATTGAACAACACACAAAACACTGCCCAGTCCTGTGCCATCCCCACAATGATTATGTTGGAACCCATCATTGCAGCCACTGTATCAATCCATCTCCTTCAGGGTCTCCCTCGTTTGCATGCCCCTTTGCTTTTCTAAGCATGATGTCTATAAGGTAGTCAAGAGACACCAGAGACCGAATCAGTCGAATTTAAGCAAACAGAGTTTTTTTTTAATGTAGAAAAAAATTTTTAACACTTAATTGTATTTATTATACACAGACAAATAAGCAGTCATTTCAATACAGCAAGTAGATACTATTAATGTTAGGTGCCATCAAGTCAGTTCTGACTCAAATTCTATCTTTTCTCTCTTTAACATGATATTTCCTATTGCTTCAGTTGTGAGGATTTTGGTCTTCTTCTTTTTTTATTAATCTTTTAAGAAAATATTAAAATAATACCACAATACATAGATCAATTGTGTAAAGCACATCTATACATTTGTTGCCCTCATTATTCCCAAAATTCGCTTTCTTTTTGGGTTCACGGAATCAGCTCATTTTCCTTTTTTCCCCTCCTCCTCCCTTCCTCCTCCCCTCTCCCCCATGCACCCTTGATAATTTATAAATTATTATTGTATCTTATATTACACTGCCCGGCGTCTCCCTTCACCCACCCCTCTGCTGCCCGTCCCCCAGAGAGGAGGTTATATGTAGCTCCCTGTGATCAATTCCCCCTTTGTACACCCCCTTTCCCTCCTGGTATCGCCACAGTCACCCCTCTTCCTGAGAGGTTCATCTGTCCTATATTCCCTGCCTTTCCAATTCCCATCTGTACCACTGTGCATCATCTGGCCTAACCAGGTCTGCAAGGCAGAATTGGGGTCCTGGTAGTTGGGAGGAGGAACCTTTTAAGAACTAGAGGAAGGTTGTGGATTTCATTATTGCTATACTGTACCCTAAGTGACTCATCTCCCCACTACCCCTCTGCAAGGTATGCCCAGATGTCTAGAGATGGGCATTGGGTCCCCATCATGTGCCACCCTCATTGAGGAGGATATGATCTCTCCCCCCACCTTTGGTGTTTGAAGCCTGGTCCCTTTGGCCCTTCATGATCACACATGTTGGTGTGCTGCTTTCATGTGGGCTTTGTTGCTTCAGGGCTAGATGGCCGCTTGTTTACTTTCAAGCCTTTAAGTCCCCAGACGCTATAGGTCTCGATGGCCGGGCATCATCAGGCTCCTTCAGCTCACTTACTTATGCACACATTCGTCTTTAGGGTTTATGTGTGGAAGACACTCAATGATGCTTTTTGTTCTTTGATGTCCGCTGCCTGTTCCCTTCAATACCTCGTGTTCGCACAGGCTAGTGTGCTTCTTCTCTGTGGACTTTGTTGTTTCCAAGCTAGATGGCCGCTTGTTTGCCTACAAGCCTTTAAGACCCCAGGTGCTATATCTTTTGATAGCCGGGCACCATCAGCTTTCTTCACCACATTTTCTTATGCACACATCTGTCTTCAGCGATCATGTCCGGAAGGTAGATATCATGAAATGACCGTTTAGTTGAGCAAGGTGACCTTGTATTAGGGGAGTGCACATGAGGAGGCCCAATGTTCACCTGCCACCCTACTACCAATCCTAACAGGCTTTATTAGGGAGAAAAACCCAGCCTGGGCGAAGTCCCACAATCCACAACTTCTGGGCTGGGGGAGTCGGGCCCCAGGCTACAGGGGTGGTATTTGTATGGCCAGGGAACATGTGAGTGGTTTATTTTGAGTCCATATAGGGTAAAGTAGTCAGGGATTGGGAGATACAGGTATGTCAGGGTTTCTGGATTGTAAGGTGTCTTCCTGGTTTCTTGTGTATTCGGCCTGGGTGCAGACAGCAGGTCAAGAATAAAGCAGGCCATTAGCCAGCTCTGGTCAGCTCCACAGGTGTGTGTGGGAGATTCAAGGTCACTCGCTGCCACTTGTTTCACCTACCTCTGGTCATCTCCACTCGGATGGGGGAGATTCAAGGTCACTTGCTGCTAGAAGCCAGCCTGGTATTGATCTGGCAACACAATGTCCTTTTCCAGGGACTGGTATCTCCCAATAACATGTCCAAAGTGGGTGAGACAGAATCTTGTGATCCTCCTCTGTACCGAATATTCTGGCTGCAATTCCCCAAGGCCCGTTTTGCTGGCATTATCGCTGCTCTGGCTGTCCACCTTTTCACTATCCCCCACCCAAACCACAATTCAATGCATCCAGGCTGCTGTGGTTTTCTTTTTCTTTATTCATTTTTCCGCTTTCATATGCATATGGGGCAATTGAAAATAACATGGCTCCACTCAGGCATAACTTCCTCCTCAAAGTGCTCTTCAACACTTTAAAGAGATCTCCTGTAGCAGAGTTCTGTTCCATGGTTTTTCTTCCATTCCTTCAGAGAGGATCTATTGTGGCCTTCAACAAGATGGAAGGACACAGTGACTGTAACAGTGGGCTCAAGCTTAGGAACAATTGTGACGATGGTGCAGAACCACGTCATGTTTTGTTCTGCTCTGCGTAGGGTCTCTATGGTTTGAAACCATTTCAGTGGCACCTAGCAACAACAACTTGTAATCATGCTAGTTTGGGTAGGCAATGTGATTCTAGAAATGTGTCCATTTCTTGCAAGTTTTCAAATTTTTTGGAGTACAGTGTTTAATAATATTCTACTATAATTCATTTATCCTAGTTGGTCCCGTTGTAATGTCATCCATTTTATTTTTATATTTAGAGTTATTTAAACCTCCTCATTCTTTCCCTCTCTTTGTCTATGTTATTGATCTTCTCGGAAAACCAGCTTCTCGTTTTGTTGAGTATTTCTTTTATGTTTTCTGCTTCATTTTCTTCTGCTATAATAGTTTATTTTTTTCTTCTTTTGCTACTCTTTTTCAATTTGCTTGACTTATAGAATATTCTAATTAAGGTTTTCTGTCAACTTAGCTGGTCCAGTATTCTCAGTAGGTTATAAGTTAATGCATAACCCCATGATGAGATTTCCTCAGGGGTCTGGCCTGCTCCCAATATAAGTAAATATTGTGGAAAACTTGCTCCTTTTTGCTGCCTCTAAATCGTATATCTGGCTCATCATTTGACCTCTGGTTTTGTGGACTTGAGCAAGCCTCCACTGATCTTGTCAGCTGTGAGTTGTAAGCAACCTGCCATCTTACCTGCAGACCTTGGATTCATTTTCTTAGGTAGCGAGAAGCCTGTCATCTTAGCTGCCGAACTTGGGTTCTTAAGCCCCTGCAACTACATGAGTTAGGAGAAGCCTCAAGCCCAACATCTGATACATGATCTTGGAACTTGACATTCCATGTATAAACTTCTTTCTCTCTCTGTCTGTCTTCTGTGCACGCACACATGTACGCACACCATGCGCATGCAGATATGTATTAAGTGTCACAGGTTTTGCTTCACTAGAGAACCCGGCCTAAGATATAGGTGCATGTATTACTATACTTTTTTTTTTCTCAAAGCGCTGTTTTTTTCTCATATACTGCTCTCAGGAATTTTTACTTTGGCTTTACAAAATGTGATTATGATGTGTTTTTGTGACATATTATTTTAATTTGTCAAGTGGGTTTTGTGACCTAGAATGTTTTTCCCCAATACTATATGTTTTTTTGTGAGCTTGAGAGGAATGTGTACTTTTCTGTTTGGAGAAGTCTTCCGTTAATGTTAATTGAATCAATTGGATTGAGAGTGCTGCTCTGTTCTACTGTATTCTTAGTGGTTTTCTGTCTTTTTGCTAGATCAATTATTGACAAGTGGGTTTTTAAAACTTTGAATATAATATTGGGTTTTTCTATTTCTCCCTGCTGTTTCATCACTTCATTTTGATGTTCTGTTGTTAGGTGCATATCTAATAACATGGATTGTTATGCTGTCCTTGCAAAGTGAGTCCATTTTCATTAAGTAATGGCCTGTTTAATCCTGATCATTTTCCTGTACTGAAGTCTGAGTTATCTGAGATGAATGTGCAAGTCTGGCTATCTTTTGATTACTATATACCTTTCTCCACTCTTTCAATTTAATGAAAGATTTTATATACATTGGGTTCCTGATTCTCATTTTAATCCATTCTGATAATCTTTGTAATTTTAATTTTAAAATAGAATGTATTTTAGCATAAAATAATATTATATAACAAAAATGTGTCATCTTAACCATTTTAAGTTTAAATATTGGTTCATTAATTACATTCACTATGTTGTACAACCATCACCACTACCTATTTCAAAAAAGTTTCATTATTCCAAATAGAAACTCTACTCACTAAGCAAAAATTCCCCACTTCTCTGTTCCATTAGATTTGGCAACTCTAATATATTTTGTCTCTATAAATTTGTCTATTTATTTTAGTTCATATAAGTGGAATCACAAAATAATTTTCCTTTCATTTCTAGCTTAATTCCCTTGGCATGAGGTTTTTAACAGGAACCAGTATATATGATGCGATTTCTCCCATAGTCAAAATCCATGGATTCAGGACTTAAGGGATGCAAATGAGAGTGCCACCAATAACTATTGTATCTTGTCCTTATAACTTTATTCTCTGCTTGTCTCAAAGTGTTTGTTCTAAAGGTAAGAAATTGTCTACTAGGAGATGCGTTAATGGTTCCATTGAACTGAAAGTTAAGACTGCCACATAGCCACTTTGGGCTCCTCATATTTCGAATTCCACAATCATCAACAAAACAGTCAGTTACTGTACTGGTAGGTATGATTGATCCAGGTCACTGCAGGGAAATTAGACTTTTATTACACTATTAAGGTAAGGAAAAGCATATCAAGATTAAAAGAGGCCTTTTTTGGGTGTCTCTTGGTATTACTGTATCCTGTAATTTGAATAAATGAAAATTTACCACAACTTAATTGAGGCAAAACTTTTAATGTCCCAGAACCTTCAGAAACAAAAGTATGTGTCACTCCACCATGCAAAGAACCACAAGCAATTGAGGTGCTTGTTAAGAGCCAAAAAAAATACAATTTGGTAGTGGAAGCAGATTGCTATAAATACAAACTATAACTCCATGGCCAGTTGCAGAAACAAAAACTATAATTGTAGTGAATATTTGCTCTTTATTTTTTATTAACAAGTTTGTTTGTATATACATAGTAATTTATCTTAATACCTTTCTCATATTATGTCATACCATCTGAGTCGTAATAATAATAGTGAACATTACATGACAGTATTTAAGTTATATTATACCAAATGGAAGCCTAAATATTTTCCAAGGTCTTTGTACCCTCTTCTGGAGAAAAGGTCCATGCATTTTCAGTTGGACATAGAATACTTGTATCATGTTAAGAAGTATGATGTTAGTCTTGTCTTTATTTAGAGATTAAGGAGATGTGTATGGGTGCCAAGTTAACAAGGTGGACTGTGGTGGTTTGTTCTATATGTCAACCTGGCAACATTATATTGCCAGTTATTTAATAAAGATGACCTTGATGATGTTGTAGAGATGGTTGACATGTACAATAAGCAGACTTTTGATCATGTGGGTGGGCCTCATTCAACCAGGGAAAGGCTTTAAGAGCAAAATCTGGGCTTTCTTGGAGAAGGAATTCTGCCTCAAGAGTAATGCTGAAATTGTGCCCAAGTTTCTAGGCTGCCAGCCTGGCCTTGCAGATTTGGGACTTGCCAGGCTTGATAGTTACCTGAACTAATTCCTTAAAGAAAACACACACACACACACACACACACACACACACACACACAAATCCTAGCCACATAGTGGGTTATGAATTGGGCTGCTAATCAGAAGGTCAGCAGCTCCAAACCACCAACCTTTCTGTGAGAGAAAAGATGAAGCACTCAGCTCCCATAAGGAGTTACAACCTCAGAAACTCACAGGGGCAGTTCTACTCTGTCCTATAGGCTTGCTACGAGTTAGAATAGTCTGGACAGCACTGAGTTGAAAGAGCTAGCCATCCATCCTACTGCTTCTGTTTCTTTGAAGGACCCTTTCAAACCAATTCACTGCCATCATGTCCCTGCTGATTCATAGCGATCCAATGGGAGAGGGTGGAGCTGTGGGCTTATGACACTATAACTCTTCACAAGAGCAGAAAGCCTTGTGTTTTTCCCGCTGAGTGGCTGGTGGTTTTGAACTGCTCCCCTTGCAGTTAGCAGCCCCACTCGTAACCACCACCACATGAGAGCTCCTTTCAAGAACTTTAATGCCTTATTATCCTGTTCATTAAAAAACAGTTTTTGAAAACTAGGATTTATTGCTTTAAATATATAACTATAAAAGTGTCACATACTCCTTTTAAAAAAAAATAAATCCTTAAATCAAAAATTAAAGTATTTATGTCTACATCTTCTACTCCTCTACTTTAACTCCTGTTAAAGGTTTTGTCTGTCTGTCTGTCTATAAAAATGTAGTTCATTTTTCAGGCTTTTCTCTATAGATACAGTATTTTAAAGGAGTAAAAGGGTAGCCTTCTTAAAAAATCAAGAACCATGGATGAATAAATTCAGAACTCTATACAATTCCCCAATTCTGGGAATGTAAATTAGGGTAAGCATTTGGAAATCCACAAACAGTTCATGTCACTTTTACTAAAAGCAGGGATTTTTCCTCACGTCTCAATTCGCTGCCATAAGACAGGAGCATAGAGCCTCATCTTTCTTCCAAGGAGCAGGTGATGGTGTTGAACTGCTGACCTTGTGGTTAGCAGCCCAACCCATAACCCACTATGTTGCTAGGGCTGGTATTTGTACTGTGACTGCAGCAAAACATCAACCAGCCAGATAAAAAAAGGAAACGTGGTTAATAGGAAGAGGTTTAAAGGTCCTCAGTGTTTGCAAAGTAAACAGTAGTTAAAATAATACTGACCAAATGCTCTAGATTCTGAAAGGGCATTCAGGATATTTATGAGCCATAGGAATTATTCAGGTCAAAAGTTCAACTATATGTACTGAAGTACAATACATAATAGGGAAATCGATATAGAGAAAATAATGATGATTGTTGGCTGAAAAAGAAACGATCATGGGTTCAAAAACAATAGGTCAGCTGAAGCGCTCACATTCACTACATACTGGATCGGGAGAAGAATGCCTTCCATCACTCAAAGACACCTTTTTGTTTTAATTCATACGAAATACAGTTTGTTGTCCCTTGTCAGTTGCCATGCAGCATTATCTTCAAAAGACACTAGGCCTCTAACCAAACATCTTCAAAAATTAATTTAAATATTTACTTACTTGTTTCTTGTCATAGTTCCCAGCCTTTCCCAATGTAAGCCAAACCAACCAGGTTGCAGTTAAATGTAGTAAATTTATAATCTCCTTCCCTACTATTCATTAATAACCCCTTTCCCTCTTTCCTGTTCCTCATCATTAAGAGTTTATTGCCGACTGCTGTGCCCACAGCTTAATTAGTGGCTGGTCTGTGCCTTTGAAATCCCTATTTTGAAAACTTGAACTAATTCAAAAGAAAACAAAACACCCGTTAATCTAGGTACTAGTCCAGAATGTATTCCTAGCCTTTTTCCCATTAAAAAAAGCGGGGTGTGCACCATTAGGCAGGTATAAAATAATTTGCTAAAGTTCCCATGGTCAGTAATTGGGCAAGTGAACGTTTGAACTTTGATAGCTCCGACTCCAAAATCTATAGACAGTTTAGATGTTTAGAGGAAATAGGAAGAGACCAAGAAGGGAGGCAGGAAATAGATGGAGCAGCATCAGAGTGTCCCGCATTGTTAATGAAAGTGGTACAAAGACTAAGCCTGCATGGTGGGCAACAGGGTAATGGGATGTAGATTAGACAGTTGTCACAACAATTCAGGGGAAGGGAGATGCAGACTGAGAGCGGCCCTTGCAAAATTTCACCTTGCAAAGTTAATCATTTACAAGGACATGAAACAAATAAGAGATAGTGGGGAGTAAAAATCAACTTAGACCTTGTGGGGTATTTCATCTCAGGTTCTGGGAGATGTGCATAAAACAGAGAGTAATCCTTGTTTCTCTAGCCTATGGAGGGAAATATTACACCTGACCTACTATATTGGCTGTCTTCCCTGCTTTACTATTTTCCATAGCACTCATTATCATCGAATACCCAGTAGATTTATTTATATATCTTTCTTCCCATTTCTCCCCACATAGAACTTAAGTTCCATGTGGATTTTGGTTTGGTTTTTATTGGGAAAATCCCTGAAATAAGGTAAATCCTCTGAAATATTTGTTGAGTGAATGAATCAAAGAGTGAATGTTCCAGAGGGTTTGTGAGGCCCCTCTTCTGATAGAGATGTTGGGGTGCCAATAAACAGCTCCAATTTTTCAATGATAAATTCATGGCTCATTCCTAAAGATGAGTGAAGCTTTCTAACTATATTTATTGCCTCTCATTTAGTTCCTGGGTGACTTCATGCTGCAATACACAATAGACTCAAAAAGGAATAGCGCTTCTGGTACTACGCCATTTCCTACTATTGGCCAGAAGGCAAGTATGTTTCTACTCAAGAGCAGAGACTCCTAAGGGTTATGGCCTGTGTAAAAACCCTGCCTGTGTCATGAAACAGATAGATGTGTTGCCGACAGGTCCTTTGCCTCCTGCCCTTTTATTTCCTCATCTGCAAATTTCCTACTATTGGCCAGAAGGCAAGTATGTTTCTACCCAAGAGCACAGACTCCTGAGTGATATGGCCTGTGTAATAACCCTGCCTGTGTCATGAAACAGATAGATGTGTTGCCGACAGGGCCTTTGCCTCCTGCCCTTTTATTTCCTCATCTGAAAAATGTGGATAAACGTGGTTTAGATCTGACTTTGGGTAACCCAGCTATTTTAACAAATAAAACCCAATGCTTCAGCTACTTCATAAGTTTGTTTCACTCTTACCTAAGAGTCCAAACTAGATATTCATGATAGGCATGGGCTTCCCTCCAAATGATGATTCAAAAATAGAGAACCCCTTCTTTTTCACTTCCACCAAACCCCAGGGCTCCTGAGTGCCCTGCGTCCAGTGGCCTTTTTGAGTTCCTTCGCTTAGTAGTGACATCACTCACTTCCACTCACATGTCATGGGCAAGCACTAGTCACAAGGACACACGCAAATGCAAGACAGGCTTGGGAATATAACTTTCAGCTCAGCAGTCATTTCCCAACAATTTTTCCAGATGAAAGGCAGGACGCAGATCTTAACTCTGTTCCTATTGCTTTTGTTGTTGAGTCTCATGCAGTCAATTCTGACTCATAATGACTCCACGTGGGCATGGTAGAACTACTCCATCTGATTTTCAAGGCTGTGATATTTCAGCACCATCTCAGTAGACCTGTTTTCCAAAATGCCTCTAGGTGCATCTGAATCTCCAAACCTTTGCCCATTAGTCAGTCAAGTGATTAACCATATCTACCACTCAAGGACTCTTGGCACCACCAAATATACGCCTGCATATATGTTCTCACACCTAGTATACATTGCTTTTGCCAAGGAACTCAACCAATGTTCTAGCTAGTTGCAAAAACCAACTCAATAATCAAGGTCTCTAGATAAAGCACAGGCCTCTGAATCAGGCCAACTGGTGGTGCCTTACAAATTAACAGATAAATTATCTGTCTCTCCCATATCCACAATATGATGAGACTTTGTAAGGTTCATGGAAAAAATACATTATCATTTAATTCCAGATTTTCACAAATGTTTTTAGATACAACAGTAGAATGGGGAGTGAATAACTCCAATAGAAAATGGAAGAATGAAAGACTTAAAATAAATGCTAGTCCAGAGAAATGCCGAAATTCTACGAGTCTGGTTGTGAAGGTTAGATTTTCTGTCAACATGATGGTATCTATGTGGCAGTAGGGGTAGAATCCAACTTGTCAATCTGGTAGTAGCCTGATGCCTTCTTGGGGGTGAGCCCATTTTAATAACAGAAAAACTGAGAACTTCTCTTGTCCCTTTCCACATTCCTGCTTGCCTGAATTGCATGTTTGCCTCTGGGGTTGGCAGCCCACAAGGTCTGTCGACCCTGGTGGGGGTGGCACCCTGCCATGTCCCTACTGTCCTTGGATCCAAATGACTCTGCATCTACCAGCCTGTGATTCCAGCGTCCTACTTCACCTTTATGCTTCATCCACCAGCGGCTGTGGGGGTCTAAGGAGGGGTCCACTTACCCTGTTTCCCCCAAAATAAGACAGTGTCTTTTATTAATTTTTGTTCCTAAAGATGCGCCATGTCTTATTTTCAGGGGATATCTTATTTTCCATAAAGAAGAATACGGTACACATTTATTGATGAACAACAAAAGAGGAAATTTATTACCTGTATACAGTACAGTAGTAGTTGTCATCACAAACCAGCATAACCACACAAGCTGTGAATCCTACAGTATTAAGATTTTCTTATTACTATCATTATTTCCATGTACAACAATCTACGGTACATTTACTCACTAATTCAATTGTTGTCATGTCATGTGTTGCTTTCTTGATATAATATTTTTTCTTGATAAAAAGTTCTTTTATGTAAGTATATGAATGTCATTGGTTTTGTTTCTCTAGAAAACTCAACCTAACACACCCAGAATTCTGAAGACACCCTGCCTGGCAATGGGAGTGGGTCCTGATATAGAACTTGATTTCTCTTTTTGGAAAGAAATGGCATAATTTTATTAATTTCTTGCAGCACATAACACAATATATCCTAAATATGCAAGACAAGTATTGCCACCTTTTCCTCTAAGGAGAAATCTGGTCGTATTTCTTCCAAGACAGAACTGTTTGGTGGCTACAACCCACAGCGACACTATACACCACAGAACAACCCGATTGCAGGCATGCATAGACTACCAAGTATAACGGAAGAGGCATATTCAGCAAAGACAAGATAGAGGATTTGGACTTGCTGAAGTGACATCACTTATGCACATCAAAAGATTTTATCAGGAGAATGAAATGAGAGCCCACAGACTGATAAACAATTTTTACCAATGACACATCAGACAAAGGGCTAATTAGAAAAATATATGGAACTCTAAAACATATCAATAAGAAAATAACAGGAGCCCTACTCAAGAAATCAGAAAAAGATATGAACAGGTAGTTCACTTAAAATCAAGTACAATTGATTAACAAATACATGAAAAAATGCTCATGGTCATTAGCCTGCAGGGAGATGCAAATTAAAACCATAATGAGAGAATGCTTTACACCCACAAGCTCATTTGTAGGCCACTGGACATCCCCTTACAGAAGGGTCTCGGGGAGGAGACAAGCCAGTCAAGGTGTGATGTAGGAACGATGAAACATACAACTTTCCTCAGTTTTTAAATGCTTCCTCCCCACCCACTATCATGATCCCAATTCTACCTTACAAATATGGCTAGACCAGAGAATGTACACTGGTACAGATAGGAACTGGAAACCCAGGGAATCCAGGGTGGATGATCCCTTCAGGACCAGTGCTGTGAGTGGCGAT
>NW_022111327.1:2433347-2439694 GCF_000313985.2 Echinops telfairi
GACATCAGACAGGGCAAGATATGACAAAATAATAATTTATAAATTATCAAGGGTTCATGAGGGAGGAGTGAGCGGGGAGGGAAGGGAAAAATGAGGAACTGAATCCAGGGGCTTAGGTGGAGAGCACATGTTTTGAGAATGATGAGGGCAATGAATGTACAAATGTGCTTTACACAATTGATGTATGTATTGGATTGTAATAAGAGTTGTATGAGCCCCTAATAAAACAATTTAAACACACACACACACACATAAATAAATAAGACGCATCATGAAAAAAAAGTGGATTGTTGCAATGAGGTTAAAATATAGCCTTTTATCATTTGAACTTGATTTCATACCATGGGAATCTCCCTTGTCCTTTGCTTTGGCTCCATCTCAAGTGGGTGTCAGTAAGTTTACCCTTCTCATGGATTCATCATGTTACCTGTTCTCTTCCAGTTGATATAAGTTTGGAGGGAGGGATTGTTACACAGTCATGAGCTTTATTTATAAAACGAAATCCAACAAAACACCCCAAGATTGTGTTTGCTCTGATACTGAAATTATAGGAAGTTTCTTCCTTACAATGTCTTCAAATTACAACAAACTACACTTAGTTACATCTGTGTTTTGTGGGGTTCTTTTGCATAACTTATCATTAGTAATGTTCCATATCTAGTGCTACTATAACAGAAATATAAGTGGATGGCTTTAACCAAAAAAAGTAGTCTCTCACAGTTTAGGAGTCTGGAAGTTCAAATGTAGGGTGTCTGCTCTAGGGAAAGGCTTTCTCCCTTTCTAGGCTCTGGGGAACAGCCCTTGTCTCCTTGTCACATCTGTTCACCCAGCATTCCTTGGAGAGCTCCATGTGTCCTGGTGTCAATGTTCCACTAGGTCTGGAGGGTCCTCAGTGCAAGGATCCCAGGTTTAAAGGTTGACCTGGACTCCTGACACTTCTTCCTTGGTAGTAGTAGATCTCTCTCTACTTTCATCGCTTGTAAAGGTGATGCAAGGCACATCCCAGGAAACTCTCAATATTGCATAAGGACTATGACCTGAGTCAGAGGGATGACATAAGAAAAAGTATGCATTCTCTCCCTAATCCTTCCTCATTAACATAAAAATCACAATCGATTCCTGCCTTGTTAACTACTAACAGAGGTTAGGATTTAGCCCGGGTGGTATTGTGGTTATGAGTTGGGTAGACATCTTCAAGGTCCACAGTTCAAAACAACCAGTGGCTCTGTGGGAGAAATGGCTTTCTACTCCCATAAACAGTCTCATAAACTCACCAAGGCAGTTCTACCCTAGCCTATAGTGTCACTATGTGTTGGCATCTACTCGATGGCAGTGAGACAGAGAAGTTAGGATTTACACCATGACAAAATGGAGGATGATTATATCAGAATCACAATATGGACAACAATCACTCAATACTGGTATCATGGCCTAGACCAGCTGACTTATATTTGGCGGGGGGACGCAATTCAATCCATGATAAGCACATATATGCTGATGTTATCATTCTCCGATGTTTACTCACACATGTTTAACTATATGATTGACTGATTACAACACTGACATATAGGTTTTGTTTTCTACCGTACATCAGGGACTTTAGGGTTGTTGAAATCACGGATCCAAACACTGATCCATGCTAACTTCAGTAGGCAGATTTGGGAAGCAGTGAGAGCTTATAAAATATCAGAAGAAGAAAAAAGAAAAGCATCATACAGACAATTCTTGCTACTTTGGGAACCAGAAATGCTATCCATATGCCTAAGGATAATTCAGATGATTCACAAACTTTCCACAAGTGCAGGTAGTATTATTATTAACAAAATATCAATATTCTCCAAATTTTCTTCAGCATCAGAACAAAAGCTTATGATTGGTGTACTTTTTTAGTTTATACATTAAAATGTCTTCAAGTGTATATGAATTGTTTCCAATCCCAAAAGACAAACAAAGATCAGATTTATAAAGATGCTGATAATAAAAGGCAATCATAACAAAAAGTATAAACAAAACCAAAAAAGACAAGTATTTGATTAAGTCAGCATGAAGTTACAAAGGAGTTGTCTGAATCATGCACAAGATTTGTAAAACTGCGGGTGTTTTCATTTGAATCAGCCATGTCTATATATAATCAATTTTGTTATACATTAATTATCATATGTTTTGACTGTTTCCCAGAATTCAAACAAGAGTCTGGAATGTTAATTGCTATTTGAATCCTGCTTGGAGATGACTTGACCCCTCCAGCCTTTCTTAGTTATTGTATAAGATTGATATGGATTGGTCTATTGGAAAGCAGATGTCAAGATAACAGATTATAGCATTCATCTACATACCCACTATGCTTCATATAATCACTGTGTTTTATGGGTTGTTTGTATTTTGTAGCCTGTCATGTAGATGAAGAATCATAGCCGACTTGCGTGTAATTTGTAATTAATGTTGTTAGGAAAAATTAGTAAAGATAAAATTTGGGACATAGAATAATTTGAGCACCCACCGCACAAGCACTGTTGCAGTATGATGCTTCCTAGGCTACCCTCCTAATTAATAAATGGCTTTCAGGTTCTGTGTTCCATTTGGAGTGGTTATTAATTGAACTCAGCAAAGCAGGACATGGACATAGTATGTATGGTATCAAATTTGAGGAATGGCACCCTCTACTAATTCCAGAACTACTAGAAAGCAAACCTCAGTAAAGTTTTGGTCAGTTGCTTTCCATTGGTCCCCTGTGTCAACAAGCACACCCAAAGTAAGAAGGAAACATTCTTAATCTGATCTTTGCTAAAAGTCTCAGTCTAACTTGCCCCCCAAATTTAGGCTCTGGTGCCCTTGAGTGATTAATTATCGCTCCAAATGGAAAAGGGAAAGAGAAAAGTTGTTGATTAGGAAGCCAGACTAAAGAAGGATCCAACAGCCACAAAGGCTATTTAGTGGGTGCTCAGCTCATTTCGATTTAATAGCAATATTTGTACGATTTTTTTCTAATGCCAGGTATGTATTACATGCAGATGGACTGTACTTTTTAGGGTAGATGACAAGTAATACATCAAAAGAATTTTTAAATTCATTAACTTGCCATCTACTTTCCAGATGACTACTCCTTATCAAATGTTATACAATAATCAGGAAAACAGGAAGATCCGATTTACCTTAAGCAGTTTTCAAATAATAATTAACATTCCAAGCTCAAGATTGAATCTGGGGAAAAAGTTAAAGCATACATTTTGGAAAACAAAGGTAAAGCATATGAAACACTAAGCAAAATTGAATATACTTAAACATGGCTGACAGAAAATCCAATCAACTGCAACCATGCTCACAACTCCCATTCTCTTTCACTGAGAAATCTTCATGAATTATTTTTTGGTCAAAGACTTTTCTGCCTGAGCTTCCTAGTTATTTTGGTATATGGTAGGTAGTAAGGATCCACCTTTATTATTTTACATGTGGAGACAGTTATACTAGCACAATTTGATGAAGAGATTTTTCCCCCTCATTGAATGCTGTTGGTACTCATTTCAAAAACCAACTGAAATCTATCCATGAGTTTATTTCTGAAATCTTCATTCTATTTCACTGATCTATGTTTATCTCTATGCCCATCCAACATTATATTGATTAATGTAAATTGGTCATAAATTTTGAACTTGGTTCTTTTTCAAGTTTGTTTCGGATAGTTCGATCCCCGTGTACCTTCATAAATAGAACCAGATTTTCAATTTCTAAAAACAAAGGCTATTGGAAGTATAATAGGGATATGATTGAATCTGTAGATCAATTAAAGCAGTGCTGAGTTGGAGATGACCCAATGGGAACGAGTTCTGTATTGTTTGCCCCAACTTTTATCCATTGCCATCACTGGACATGGCTCATGTAATTGCTCTTAAATGCTTGTGAAACTCTCCAGGAGCCACCTCCTACTGAAGGCGCTCAGAGGTATGCAAGATCAAGGCAAGCCCATTGAGCTGTTCCTTCAGGGAGCCACTTCATACATCAACATAAAGGACCACATTTCCTTGAAAATGATGTCTATTCTGCTCTCTCATGTAGCAGAACCTCTACCATGAATGCAGACTGTTGTTTCCAAAGACCATCATTGATTGAGTTGAGGAGTGGGGGTGGACATATCAAAACTAACAAATAAACAAAAGACAAAATAATTCCACTGCCCTCAAGTCAGTTCTGTCTAATGGTGACTCAATTTAGAGTTTCCAAGAGTGCACATCTTTATGGGAGCAGATAACTTAATATTTGCCTCACAAGCAGCTCATGCAAGTCCAAGGTTTAACCAAGGGCACCTGCAGGGCTGCTGATGCAGAGTAGATCAAAACCCCACAAAGATTGCTGCTCTGTACCTAAATGCATCTGACTGTTTTTCTTGATTAAGCATTACCCTGATTGCTGCGGGCATTTGGATAGTTTTCAAATTTTGAGGGGAAAAAACATGATCATAGCAGTTTTTGCCAGTTTATTGTTTGTTTTTTGAGTGACTGCATTTTTGGACTTCTCTATTCTGCCATTTTCACTCTGAGACACTTTTTGCTTGAATACTTTTTTAGTCTGAACACTTTTCTGTGGAGTTCAGCAGCAGGCAATGATACAAATCCTTCCAAGCCACCCATATTTTTCACTTTGTTGCCCTCTGTCTTTGCCTTCAAATCAGGTAATTCTTGCCTGTGCAATTCATTTCTTGGCCTACCCTACTAAATGTTTATCATTGGAATCTGGGGAAGACAGTGTGGGGAAGAACACTGGTGCCACTACACAGTTCTTCCTCCCATCACCTAAACTTGCTTTCATCCTGTCAGCTGCTGTAATCCCAGTCAAGGGAAAAGGATGGAGGTGATCCCACAGCAAGGGACTGTATTTGAGCCCTCAATGTACATGCCAGAACTCCCAATAGCCTGATGGGATGGACCATATAAGGCCTAAGCTCCCCATCATAAACTGGGTATTGTCTGACCCACAGAGTCATAAAGTTGGACATGCACAGCAACACTCCCTTGTCAAATGGATGTGGTATATACAATATCGGGCCAAAGCAGGACCTGAAGGTATAAGTAACCTGCATGAAGCTTTTGTGTCAACTTGGCTGCTCGAGACTTCTCCTTGGTCTGGCAGTTGAGGGGTCTCCCATGATGTGATCTAACATAATGTAATCAACTTGATAGGATTTTTTGGTGGGCAGTAAAGAAGTTAATTGTAAGATGATTAGGGATGAGTGCACCCCATCTACTCAGACCACAGCCCTGATGCAATTATAAGGAAGTTTCCTCAAGGAAATGCCCTACTAATACATAAGCACTCACAATGGGTAAGTTTTGCTTGCTCTGTGGATATTGCATGTGTCGCATTGACCTATAGCTCTTTGGACTTCCTGCCAATCCTGGGAGCTATATCCCTGGCCTGTCTTATTACCGGCTGACCTTGGATCCATGCATTTGACTCTGCATCCACCACTCTCACCTGCTGACCTTGGAATCATCTGCCTTTAACCTCCACCACAGAGGACCTAGTCTTGTGTTGATCCTTCCAAATTAAATTATTCATGTATTCACTTTTTGGGCTATTTTATTTTGTATTCTAATGGCATTGACACTGCTGCATTCTATGCTGCAGACCAGTTTAATCCTTCTACTAGTCCTATTGATTATAATAAAATTAGTCAAATGTAGCATGAAAGTCTGTGCAATATTGCTAATAAGACCCAAACTGTGCTTGTGACATGAAGAATGATGTACACCCACTCTGCACTTATGGACAAGGGTAGGTGCCAAACACCAGGTGATAATGTGAAAATTAGAATTATGTAAAAATGAATAATGACCATAGAAGATCTCAAATTGCAAGAGGACTGCTCCTGACAGAACCTCCAACTCACACAATGACATAATTGTCAAACCACCAAGAATCAAAGGATGCAAAAACTTGCCCAGCCATCAGAGTAAATGATCATCATTCTATGGAACCTCTTTATCTTGAGTGATCCTCTGGCAATGTATTTGAGCTTTGTCCTAGAAAAATGATTCCAAGTTCCTTGACAGATAGGGTTTATTAAATGACCCAAGAAAGAGACATACCACTTTGAGGCAAGACCACCCAATTTGGGTGAGAATGGTTTGCTTTGCTTCGCAATATGTATTAGCCTTGCAATTAGAATTCACGGCAAAGCAGAAAATGAGAGTGGACCAATGGTAATGAGAAAACAGTAGGTACACATGAAGAGTAGGGTTGACCAGAGTCATAATACATGATATGCTATAATAAGGGGGGGATAGAAAGGGGGAATTGATCACAAGGATCTACATATAACCTCCTCTCTGGGGGATGGGCAACAGAGGGTG
>NW_022111327.1:2440052-2499599 GCF_000313985.2 Echinops telfairi
TATACTGAATCAATTTTAATAGATATACTGTATGAATTTTAGGTGATGTGTGGCATAATCAGTTAACTGTCCTGTTCCTACTTTCATGTTAAACTTATTTTTGTGGAGTAACTGCAGTAAAGAGCTACCTTTCTCATCCACTGTCTTGCATTTAAAGGGTTTAATGTTTCTGTGGTAGGTGCAAAATCCCATGGAGTCTGTAAATGTCAATTTAAATGACAAAAGGGATTTTTCAGATCTTATTTGAGTATGTAGATGTTGGGAGTTAGTCCTGTGGGCCCTGGCTGCAATCACATATTTCTTTATACAAGGTCAATGGTGGGAGATTTGACAACAGGAGAAGGCAATGTGATAATAGAGCGGAGATATTTGAATAGGCCAAACTGTTTTTTTCTGAAGGTGGAGGAAGAAGCCAGGAAGCTGGAAAATGCAAACAAATGGATTCAACTCCTAATGACTTAAGGGGGAAGGATGGATTGCATGGATCCCTTTGGGACTTCTGATCCCCAGAACTGTAAACAAATTAATCTTTAATGTTAAGTCACAACGTTTGTAGTAATTGGTTACAGCTGCCCTAGGAAGTTAAGGCAATTACCACCAATGATAATATGAGTAGAAATATTATCTCGGCCACATTATATGGATCTGAAGTATTTTTTACTTCATGGGTCATGTCTTAGTGATCTAGTGCTGTATGACAGCTAGGATTTGTGTCATTTTTACTAGGACAGATACTCTGTGGTTTGCTGATATGATCTATATCTCTTTGATGAGATATCCTCAGGGGTCTAACCTGATTACAATATAAGTAGACAGTACAGAAAAGCTTGTTTAGGTTTTGCTAGCTCTGGAAACTGCTTCTGATTCATCAGTTCTTGGGACTTGAGCCAATGGCCTACTAGATTGCCTGCCAGTTCTGGAGTCCTTAGCCTGGGGAAGATAGTGGCCCACTGACCAATCTGACTTGCCTCTTTTGGATTCATTCAGCTCTTCAACTTCAAGTTCATTGTTTTCTTACCAATCTTGTGTTCATTTATCAGCCTTTCTGTTATTTGAACCTAGAGAAATCTCCAGCCTAACATCTGATCTATGGACTTAGAGCTTGCCCTCTGCTAAAACTCTGTGATCCTAAGACAGTCACTATCATGTGAGGCATATAAGAAAGGATTCTCAGAATTTTCTGGCCTTTCCAGGAGACATCTGTGTCCAACATGTTTGTCTCTGAGCAATACAAAAACTTTTAAAAATTCAAAAGAGCCTGAAGTGGAGCATATGGGGAAAATACTGCAGACAGAGAAAACACGGTGTGAGTTAGCCTAACTACAGAAAGTTAGGTTACTGTAACTTTTTATTTACTAAATAAATGCAGAACATCGAGCTGTTTTTGTAAAGTAACCTGTCAATTCTTGACTAGCGTATATATTTTCCCCCTTTTTCATAGGTGAAGAAATGATATGGGGACCACATCTGACCTCCTCCAGCTTCCCTAGAAGGAAGGAGAATCCAAATCCACATCTGCCCAAGGATGAATCATAAAAGGCAGAAGTCAGCCATGGTGGCTCCATCCTCCATCTTTTTTTACCTTCTTTCAACATAAGCCATTCCTCCCACAGCACTCTCCTTCTCTGCTTGGTTGGGTAATCCATTGCAATAGCCACGCAGACAATACCCATAATGATGAGGATTTATTAGGGAAGCTAGCAAGTTACAAAATATTAAGGATACAGTTATTTTGTACAAAGCACTTTTTCTCAGCCATATCAGTATGTTTCAGACATGTTTCTGGTCCCTGCCCTCTCAATCACATGGTCTCTTGGCCTCTACCCTGCTCAGACCAGTGTTACAAAATGCTTGCAATACTGATAAATCCCCATGGGCACCCTCCTTTGCTCACCTGTCTCCTGCCTGAAAGCACTGAGTATTATCCCATAGGCTAGGAAGACCAATCACGGCTTTTCATGGTCTTGGTGATGATACCCTCTGTTTGTCTCATGGTGCTATGGCCGCTGGTGCCTCTTTTGCCTTCACTTCTTCAGTCAGGGTTCTCCTATATCCTTTCTTGATGAACCTTTTAAATTGATGGCCATTAGATTATTGGTTCCTGCTTTCTGTATGGCTCACCCAGTGGAATGATAAAACTGCTAAGGGCCGTTGGTAGTGGTGGATGAGCATCATTTAGTTCTTCTTGTCTCTACTGCAGTGGTTCTCACCTTTCCTAACGCCACGACCCTTTAATAGTTCCTCACGTTGTGGTGACCCCTCAACTATAAAATTATTTTTGTTGCTACTTCATATTGTTATTTTGCTACTTTTATGAATCAGGTGACCCCTGTGAAAGGATCATTCAACCCCCAAAGGGGTCTTGACCCACAGGTTGAGAACCCTGCTTAATGCATGAGCCAGTCATTCAAACAGAACAAGGAGATACTGTTTGTTTTAAATCAGGAAAGTTGTTTGTCAGGGTTGCTTCCTTACATTATATGTAATTGCTTCCTTTCATTATATGCAATTCAACCTGTAAGTAATCTGTAAATCAGGATTATATGAAGAACATAACATCAAGATTGGAGGGATGATCATTAAAAACCTGCAACTACACAGATGATTCAACCTTGCTTACTAAAAATGAAGAGGACTTGAAGCACTCACTGATGAACTTGACTATAGCCAATTTCAGTATGAATTGCATTTTAACATAAGGAAAGCAAAAAACCCCTCCCCAAACCCTCAAAATTAGGCTAAGAAACAACACTACGATAAATAAAAAAAATTGAAATTTTCAAATATTTTATTTTCCTCAGATCAATAATTGATGACAATGGAAACTGTATTCAAGAAATGAAATATAATATTTTGGGGGGCAAATATTCTTCAAAAGACCTCCTTAAAGCAAAATGTTAATTTGAGGACTAAGGTGCCTAATCCAAGCCAGGGTATTTTCTATCACCTGATGTGCATGCAAGAACTAGACAATTAATAATGAAGACCATAGAAGGGCTGAAGCCTTGGAATTAGATCATTGCCAAAGAATATTGACTACTAGGCCATGGACTTCCAAAAGCATGAACAAATCTGCCTTAAACGTTCTTTAGCAACTAGGATGGTGAGACTTCATCTCACATTCTTTGGACATGTTATCGGGAGGGACCAGATCCTGAAGAAGGACATTATGCTTGGTGAAGTAGAAGTTCAACCAAAGAGATACAGAACCTCATGGGGACAGGACAACATGATGGCTAAGTCAATAGCCTCCAACACAGATACAATTGTGAAGATGGGGCAGGACGTGGCAGCATTTCTTTCTGTTGTACCGTAGTTCATAAAGGGTCACTATGAATATAAACTGACTTAAGGGCACTCAACAAATCAACAATGACTACAAGGACTGTTTTGTCTTAAAAGTGTTAACTTTATGTTCACTACAATTAATGCATAAACAGATGACCTCACTAAAGATAGAAAAGCAAAAGAAACATGAAATAAACTGCAAGACTGGTATTGCGACTTGCAAAGACTGTGCAAATACCACGTCGGAGCCACAAGCAATGACTAACATTGGTGCTCTGCTTTAAATGTTGATCACATGTCCCACATGTCTCATCATCCTCACCTGAGGATGATCACAAATGAAGAACTGATCATCTAAATAATAAACCAAAGATGGAGTCACTCATGCTGGGCCCAGGTCAGCAGACCAAATATAGCCTGTTGAGTTCCTGTTTATTAGGACCTCACAATTTTCCTGCTTATAACAAAAATGGTTTAAGCCCAAGTCTACAAACCTTTACCTATCCTCCATTTAAATAAAGTTTTCTATATTTTTGTTACTATAAAATCTTGAGTCTCCTGGTTCGTTCCTCTATTTCCTTTTTACTTCCCTCTTGTCCCACCATCATGTTTGGCCTTCATTCGGGTTTAGTAATTCCTCGCTGCTACATTGCCCTTGATTAAGCCCCACTAAGCATCCCATGCCCTTCTCTCCATTGATTTTAGTTCACTTGTTGTTCCCTTGTCCTTGGGTTGTCTCCCCCACTTCCTTTCTCCCACATCCCCTTCTTCCGTATTGCCCCAGAACCACTGGTCTCGTTCTTTTCATCTCCAAATTATTTATCCCGCCAATCTTATCTAGATAGACATGCAGATACATCAATAAGTGCAAAAATCCAGCAATGCCAAATATAACAACAAAGGAAATCAAGACCAGAAAAACAACAACAATCTATAACTCCCTCTCAGGGGCACAAATAACGGAAGAATGGGTGAGGGGTGACGGAGGATGATGTAAGATATGAAAATAATCTATAACTTATCAAGGGTTCATGAGGGAGGGTGGGCGGGGGAGGGAGGAGGAAGAAATGGGGAGCAGATATCAGGAGCTCAATTGGGAAGAGAATGTTTTGAAAATGATGATGGCAGCATATGTGCAAATGTGCTTGACACACTGGATGAATGTATGGATTGTGATAAGAGATGTAAGAGCCCCTAATAAAAGTATTTAATAAAAAAATTTACAGAGGACAGTTAGGTTCCTCTCATTACTATTTTTATTTCTCAAAAGTATGCCTATTTTTATCTTTCTAGATAAACTTTCCAAAGCCCAACTGTCAGTTTGTTGTGCGGTGTTGGCTTGCATGTTGCTACGATGCTGGAAGCTCTGTCACCAGTATCTCAAATATCAGTAGGGTCGCTTGTGGTGTACAGGTTTCACTGGAATTTCAGACTAGGATTAGGAAGATAAATCTGGCAATCTACTTGCAAAAATTAGTCAATGAGAACTCTCTGGATCACAACATAATACTGTCTGATACAGGGCTGGAAGATGAGCCCCCAAGGTTGATGTGGTAGTTACCTAATCTGGTGTCATTTGGGACTTGAGAGGATTAAGAGTGAAGGGGTGGAGTCTAGTCTGTCAATCGGATCATAGCCAATGAGGGCTCTGTGTGGGCATGGCCTTCTCCTGAGAATTCTGGGAACTCCTGTATTTTCCTCTTTGGAGACCGGAGACACGTTCTCTCTTCTCTCTGCTCACTCCCTTGGAGACTCTCTACTGATAAAACTCACTCCCTTGGAGATGCTCTACTGACAAGACACATGGCACTATGCTGGTAGACCCTGTGCCCTGGGAACTGGAGAAGCCACATGGAGACCCCTGCCAGCGCTCAGAGGCTTATAACGCCACTGGATCCAAAGACTTTCCACCCACTGGCCTGTGGTCGTCCTGCATTTGACTTCATTGCATGTGTTTCCTGAGTCTGAGGAGGACTTTATAGATTGGTATCGAATATATGGGCTAATAGCAGACTTATGGGCCTGGACTGGACTGGGTTGGGATGCTTTCTTAATGTACAATTACCCTTTATATAAAACTCTCTCTTAACACACACACACACACACACACACACACAAAGAACCTTGACTCTAATCTTTGTTCTCCCCAAAGCCACAGCCTGACTTTCCAGTAGAATATCCCAATATGAGCATCTCTAATTGGAATACAAAATTTCTGGAGCCAACATTTTAATAAGAATGCACAGAAAAGTCTGTTCATAATGGCGCTCATCCTGGAAACTATTCAGAAGCCCATAAACAGTAGAATGGATAAATAAAATGCAGTATTGATTTTTGTCACTGTTTTTGTTGAGAATATACACCACATTACATAAACCAGTTCAATAATTTCTACATGTTCTTCAAGTTGTGCAATCATTCTTACTCTCCCTTTCTGAACTGTTCCTTCTTCAGTAACATAACCTCCCTGCTCTCTAATTTTCCTAATTTTTTGAGTTGCTGTTGTAAATTTAATCCCATATTTTTAGATCTCATGTTCATAAAGAGCACAATATTCAAAGCAGACATTTTTTACTAGTTGTGCTAAACTATTGTTCCTTTTAAGAAGCTCTCAGGGGATGTTTCTGATTTAAGGGTTAAAGATTACCTCAGGACAGTAGTTTCAGGAATTCATAGAGCCTTAATGACTCCAGAAAACTTTCATTCTATGAGGATTAATTTTTTCCCTGCACTTTCTGCAGTTTAGGTCAAGATTCTGCTATAGAATTTTTCATTGAAGCAGTAATGTTAGCAGGGCACCATTCAATTATTATGATCTTTTGGCAAAGGAAGCAGTAGCTAGTGAAGGGAATGAGATACACTTTCCATATTCTCCTCCTACTCCTGACTCTCCTTCCAGTGAATGGCCTCATTCAAGCTTTTAAGACCCCAGGTGCTACAGAACACACTAGGAAGGGGGGCAGAATTATTAAACATGTATTAGGCCAATTCACTAGGATGTCTCATGGAACCATAGATAAACCTTCAAGCCCAGAAATCAAATCTCAAGAGATTTTTTAAACTCACGGCCACTGAGTCAATTCTGACCCACAGAACATAGTAGAACTTCTCCCAAATTTTCTAATACTGTAAATCTTCATGGGAGTCCTGTGTTGTAGCTGGTGGTTTGAACCACTGACCTTTTTGTTAGCAGCCAAATATTTAACCACTTCATCACCAGGGCTCCTTATGAGGTCTTCAATTCTACATATCTAGCCTGGGCATATGCTTTTTATTGTTCTTATTGCTGTTGTAATTACTTTTATCACGCAATGTTATCCAATTCTACCTTTTACAGGTTTATAACTTATTGATAGCAACTATATTAATTAGCTATTCCGTGCTAGTCTGAACAATTTATAAATGCATTCCCAAACAGCTATGACTACATCAAAGAGTATTTATTACACTTGCTCTTCACTTATTGACTGATTTGTTACATTATGTTCCACATTGACAATAATATTAAAGAAAATCAACTATCTGAAGTTTGTGGCTCGGTGATATACCTCCGGCGGTAATGAGTGCTCTGGTGCAAGGCAAGAGGAAAATTAACTGGGATGGTTAAGGCTCTGCTTCAACTCAGTTGGGCCATGAATCACAGTGATTTGGCAGTTAGGAAGTTGCTTCTTAAACTTTGTGGGGAGAAAATTCCATTACATTTTAACTCAATTTTTCTCTGACCTTCCTGGAGCCCTTTAATACACAATGATGTGATTTGGCAGTTACACAAAGTGATTGATCACTTTGTGATCTGATGTGGCCATCCTCCATTTTTATATAACGTTGATTTTCATATACTGCCCTATCTTTGGAACCTAATCATGTCAATAAGTGACCGTGCATGACTTCATTTGAACATTTACCCCCCAAAAGGCAAAATAAATTCCTTGTGTTGGAAACCTGAATAGCAATGAGAAGTGAATGCCATTCAGTGGGCTAGAGGGTGATCCAGATGTGCAGATAATTTTCTCTTCTTATACTGGTGCAACTTATTATACCGTGCTCCCTTTGGTAAAAATCATTGAGATAAACATTTATGATTGTGCCCTTTTAAAATATGTGCTACACCTTTTACAATAATTCAAATCAACCAAAGCAAAACAAATATTTCCATGTGCACAAAAACTATTTCAATTAGTTTGTTGGGCAACAGTTTTAAGCATTTTGTAGATTTATTGGCCAATCATTTTTCATCCTCAGTAGTAAACTGGCTTTTTTTTACCCATTTTCCTTTAGGTATTATATGTCATTTTCTTTTTGCTTTTTAGGCATTTACTATTTAGTAGAAATTTGCTAAAGTTTCATTATCTTTTTTCCAAACCATTTTATTAGGAACTTATCCATACATCATACCATTCTCTAGTTCAACCACACCAAGTAGTATTGTACAATTTCTACCACAATCAGTTTCAAAACTCCTTGATATATACTCCTAGTACAAGTGAATACTTCAGGTGTTGTGATATGTAGCTAGCCAACACTGGTTCAACCTCCCCCACCATAAGCCCCAAGAACCCTTATTTTAATTGTTGGCTGTATAGGTACGTCAATCCTGAGTTTCATGAACCAAACTCTAGAAAAACACATAACAAAGATTCAAGAAGCTACCCACAATGACAAAATACATCAGAGATAACCCTATTATGAAATAATAACAAAAAAACAAGCAATATTGAAAATCAGAGCAAGTCCAAAGTTTATCAAAGTGTAGATCAAATGACAAGGTTACAAGTATTCAAGTCAGGTTTTTAAATTTAACCTGCTTTAGTCACCTCTCCAATACTCTGACAACCAGTTTATTCCTATCTCTTAATTATGATTAGAGAGAACTCACTGGAGGTTTATTTCCTCTGTAGATCTCACAAATGTATTTTGGGCTTCCACTGTCTCTCATAGCCTTCTACAAACCAGAATCTCACAATTTTAATCTCCGATGCTATTCTCTCCTTTGGTTTTGGATTATATATTGTACAATCCATGAGTCACAGAGGTTGTCGTGCTTCTTCCATGTGGTCTTAGTTCATGTATCACTTACATGGCTTCTTGTTTGGAAACAAGCCTTTAAGGCCCCAGACGCTAATCTTTCTGATAGCTGAGCACCATCTAATTTCTCCATCACACTTTGCTATAGCAACCATATCTTCCGTGTTTCTTTCATAAGGGTGAATATCAAACAGCGCCATGTCGTAAGGACTGATTGTGCTAAGATTGGTTCTAGGATTAAGTGTGAGCCCAAAACCCATTCCTAGATTTATGTTGTTGTTTGTTTGTTTTAACCTAACTCTGGCTCCCTTTTGAGACTTCTTTTTAATTTATGTTAGACAATTTTATTGATCATCTCCCTGGCACATCAGGATCTTCTGTTAATAGTGTCACTGATGAGCCCATGGTACCAATTTTTTAAACACTTTTGAGAGAGGGAGATTGAGCCTGTGTAGTCTAACCACACATCACAATACCTGAATTATTCACTTGTACAGAATAAATCCTTACGTGGTTGAACACTATTCACACAAACTATGGGAGTGGTTTGTCAGGCAAATTTTACAATAATATTTACTGACAATATCAATCACAGGTCTTCCAGAATCTTACATATTTTAATACAGCAAGTAAGGCATTGATGTATCACTGTTGGCAGCCTACCGGCAGTTCATTACTCTTGGTATAGCTGTCTACCGCTTCTTCACACACCAGGTAATTTCAATCTTTAGTCCTCAGGTTACAGGTGTATTTGAGGTAGAGTCTAGTTCACCCAGTGGAGTTTCCACATCAGAGCGCTCTGATATGGCCTTGGGAGCATATGGTGTGTTTTTGAAGATAGAGGATTCAGTGTCCCAATCTATGGCGCATGGCCTAGGTGCCCAGCAGGTGTACAGAAACTCAAGCCCATTTGGCTTATTTGTTGCATATTACCAAACATTCTGTTTGCCTAGGGTTGTTGGAAATATTGTCAGTCATTTCCCCCCATTTGGAAATTGATCCTCCCCACTTTTTGTACCAACAGACATGAACTTGTCTTCTCCAAGACTTGTCTGCTGCTGAGATGTTTTTTTATAGTTATTTGATAGGCACCACTTATGAAGATAAGAAAGCTATCTGATATTATTAGCTTGCAAGAATGAGCTGAGATTCATAAAATGAATAATCATAGCCATGCATGATCCAGCTATAGGAATGAATGATTGAATGAGATTTAGTTCCTGACAAGATACACCAGGTATTTGAAGGAGAATGTTTTTCTGCTTCCTGGATATTATCTGGAGATATTGATATTCTTCCAAGAAATAATTCTTATTCATTTAATGTGGGACATTTTGGGAAGGAAGGAGCCTTGGTTATGTTGTGGGTTACACATTGAACTGCTAATAACAAGGTCAGCAATTCAAATCTACCGGTTGCTCCTTGGGGAAAAGAGGAGGCTATCTTCTTCCATAAAGATTTAATGCCTCAGAAATTCAAAGAGGAAATTCTACTCTGTCCTATAGGGATGTTATGAGTTGGAATCCATTCAACAGTAGTGGGTTGTTTTTGTCTGTTTCTGATTTTAATGAGTGTGGGGAGTCCTCGATGACATTTATTCTGACTCCTGGAGGTAAGGCTCAATTAAGAAAACAAACACCTAGAACCCCGAAAACCCACATTACAAACCTGGTTCTAATATCAGCCAATTGTCTGATCTTGAGCAAGAATATCAAAACAACTAATATGGACAGCATTCTTATCAGAAGTCAATCTTTTCAACGAGCATGTTTTGCCCCGTTGAGTGTTCACAAATTACTGATAAGCTGGACTATGTTATATATATATATATATATATATATATATATAGAGAGAGAGAGAGAGAGAGAGAGAGAGAGAACATAAGGTACACAGTGTTCAGATATCTTGTGCAAGTTTACAAAATCATTTAAAGAACAGGACCCAGAACCAGGCTTGAATGTAACTTAAGTGAAGCCAAACTCCATGTAATCAATAGATTGTCTCTGCCACAGTCACTTTCCATCCTGGACTTTCTGATTTCTTATCCTTGTTTACAACCAAAATATTAATTAGGCCAGGAATATGCACATTTTATGTAAATGAATCTGATACAGAAAAAAACTGACACAGAAATGTTTGTAGGACATGTACTTTTCTAAACAGTACATATTTATTTAACTGGAAAGGACACTATCTGTGATAGCACTTATGCATTTGATATTATTACCCTGCAACTGAAGTGTTTCATGTTAGGGCGAGAATTTTAGATATGACAGCACTAACATTTTCTGTGACTTCTATGTGTGCTGAATTCTAATACCGGGGTCTTGGTTGTTCAAGTTGGGTTGGAATATATTGTGAAGGGGAGATTATTGAAGGATTTGATGAAAGGGGGGTATAAAACTTCAGTGAAAATAGAGATGAAAGACAGACTAACCAGGAGATTGTTACATGAATAGAGAGTCTGATTGGGTTACAGTTAAGGAGGTGACATGAGAGAGGGTACAAATAAGTAACTTCAATTCTCCACTGCTTTAAGAAATGTTCATGACAGGCTTGTACTTGGAAGTTCATCTTTATTGCTTTTGCTCCTTGACCTCATATATTATAGGTCCCAAAGCTACATTGCTAGCACTGGCTTAGTCTGGGATTCAGAACTGTTAGTGGAAGCACCTTTAGACATCCAAGCAATAGCAGAAGATTAAGAACAATTTTGATGGGTTGTTAGAAGGCAGTTAAGGGTTGACGCAGGAGCCATCACATATTTATATTCGTTAATCTTACTATTGGGATAATGGGATAATACAACATGATCAACTCTTTATCACAGGGCAGAGAAGGGGGCACTTGCCAGCCAGTCAAATTCCTTGGAGTGAACTAATTGCAGGTGGTGTTCTGAACAAAGAGGAATGCATTGACCTGGGGCCTTCAGGTGCTTTAGTAACTTATGAACTGCTTGAATGATCACAGGTGTGGCCTTACAGCAGTCAAGGTCATACTAAACAAGATGAGGTAGATTCAAGCCCACATTGATCACATCAACTATACTATTTATTTCTTTTTTGCAATATGTACATGCAGTTAGTCAACAGCCTCTTTTCCAAATTACATTTCCATTGGGTCCACAATTTTCCCTAGAAAGAGAATGCTCTTAGTGCTTTTTTCCAAAATCATAAGCAAGAAAGGTCTATTAAACTGCATGGTAGCATGAAAGAGAGTCATCTCAGGCTGGTCCAGGAATCTGTCTTCAGGGAGGGTTATATCTTCGGTTCCCTTTTCACCAATGTCCAGTACTGCCTTGTGAGCAGCCTGCAGGCAAAAACAAACACTGCTGGGCCCTTGGAGAAACAGGAACAGCCTTTGATCAGGCTTGTAAGGATAAACAGAAAAGGACAGGTGCGACCACCACCTTTGTGCTGTTCTCTGTTGATGATAATTGAATGCAACATCTATTCAGTTCAATGTGGGTAAATACAGTTATTTACCACCACTTCATCTCTGGTGGTTTTAGGCCCAGCTTTGAGGACACCATCTCTTTTGATATGACCTTCTTCCATTCAGAATTGCCTGTCCCTCTCTGTCCCCCACCCCCTTCTACAACCGAATCTCACCACAGTAATTTCTGACCTTAAGCTCTGCCATCAGGGTCAGTTCAGGACACGAACATCAGGAAGGAAGAAACTGTGTTATAGGGACTTGTTCCAAGTGACAAGAATGACTCCCAATAAATCTGTCCTCCTGGCAGTCACACTGACTCTCTAGATTTCTGTTGCTCTTTTCTAAAATTAGTGAGTTGAATAAACTGTCTCCCAAGGTTCCTTCCAGCTCAAGACATTTAAGAACTATAATTGACCAACTTACAGTGGAAAGTTTCAGGCCATGGCTTTCTGTGATTCCAGGAAAATCAGCATGGTCATCAAAGGCATCCTGAATGCCCATTTTCAGAAGAATGGCTCCAAGGTCATGTGTGGCAGAAATGGAAAGTTTTGGAACAAATATATCAACCCAGCTGTGAAAAAAGAGGTAGGCCTGTTGGTCATCATCATACCATGCTTGGGATGCCCTGCTCTGCCCTGAGGACTGGCAAAGACTGTTGTATAGGCCAACACTTGGCAGAAAACCACAGACATTACTCTGGGAGAAAGACACTCTGATTAAGCCAAAGATGGACTGGAGCCCTGTAAGTCATGAGATACATCACTCTTTAAATCCAAAGAAAGTGAAAGGGAGGGGGAGCCAACAAAACTGGGACAAGGGAACAATAAGAGAGGAAAATTCAATTGTGAGGAGGGCATAGAATGCCTGATGGGGGTTGATCAAGTGCAAAGAAACTGAGGGAAAGTACTGAGAGTCTAATGGAGGTCAACCATGATAGTGGGACAGGAGAAAAGTTAAAAAAATGAGAGGAAAGAACTAGGAGGAAAGGACATTTATAGAGGTATAAATATAGGCATGCAGATATGTAAATATTTGCATATATAATGGTAGAGTTATAGTTCTGTGTATATGTATTTAAATGTTAAGTATTAAGGTAGCAGACAGGCATTGGGTCTCTACTCAAGTACTCTCTCAATGCAAGAACACTTAGTTCTGATAGCCTGGTCTTTTGTGATGTTCATCTTCCTGACACTATGGCTGAAGTCAAAATAGGTGCATAAGCAAATGTGGTGAAGAAAGCTGATAGTACCTGGCTATTGCAAGATATAGCTTCTGGGGTCTTAAAGGCTTAATGTGAAACAAGCCGCCATCTAGCAGGGAAGATACAAAGCCCACATGGAAAAAGCACACCAGCCTGTGTGATCACAAGGTGTCAACGAGATCAGGTATCACGCATGGGAAGACCCAAACCAAACAAATATATCCAGGCAAATGATGGGGATCAGAGTGGGGACCCTATCTGTAAAGAATTAGACATTTCCTCAAAGAAGGGTCTTAAGGAAAGAATGAGACAATCATGGTGCAGCATAGCACCGAGGGAACACTATCAGGACCTCAGTTCTACCTTACAAACCCGGCTAGACTGGACTATGTGCACTGGTACCGATAAGAACTCTTCACACACGGAATCCAGGACAGGTAAACCCCCCAGGGACTGTAGTGGGGATAGCAATACCAGGAGGGCAGGGGGAAGGTGAGGGAAGAAGGGGGAGAAACGGGTAAGCGACTATAATGTCAAGGAATCACCCTCCTCCCCCACGAGGGGCACGAACAACAGAAACGTAGGCAAAGGGAGACAACAGACACTGTAAGAGATGAAAATAAAAATAATTGATCATTTATCAGAGGTCCAGAATGGTGGGAGGGTTGGGGAGGATGGGAAAACAAGAGAAGCCGATACCAAGTGTTTACACAGAAAGAAAATATTTTTAAAATGATGATGGCAACCTATGTACAAACGTGTTCGATACAATTGATGTACAGATTGTTATAAGAGCTGTAAGAGCCCCCAAGAAAATGATTTCCTCATTAAAAACATCCAAACAAAACATGGCTGAGGTGTTAGACCAAGTCAGGGACCCAGCGGTGTGAAAATGGAGGAGGAGCACGCAGGGACTCATGGTTTTCCTTATGGTACAATCTGTTCAGCGTGGCTGCCCACCGGTTCATGACATTCCATTATTATGCACCCCAAAGTTTTCGTGGGTCCCTAGGAAGGAATCATTCACTTCCTGCCTGCCGTTGGAGAGGGTTTTTTGTTTGCTTGTCCCCACCCCCCCCCGCCCCCCGCTAACCCCTCTAGACCATTTTGAAAAATGCGAAGTTTATTGGCGTGCTTAAGTGAGATAAAGTAATGCAATGTGCCCTACAAATCGCATGACACGTGGTATGTTCTCAACATACCATGCACTTGTGGTCTTCGCACTGACGTTAGGTGTGGTAGAGTATTGAATCTTATCTCGCACTGTCTCTGGAACTCAGTCTCAGGCGCACTGTACTGCCTATACTGTACCCCGCCAAACCTGCAAAGTACTTACCCCTTCTGCAGTAAGCGGTTCCACTTCTTCAGTATTTTAGATGACATGGATTCTTCCAACCACTTCATCTGACCTTCCTTGGGCAGGACAAAGAGGGCCAGAGCTTTCTCAGTGTAGTCCATTTGCAACACTGTGCAGTTGAGTTCTGGGTCCACCAGATGGTAGTACTGTTCCATTTGGTGCATCATGGGCACTTGCACTGTGGTGCTCTTGTCCACTAAGAAGTTGAACCCCGTTTCTGTTCTCAATGGATCAAAAGGATTTGCCCATTGGGCTTAAAACACAGAAAAGAAGTGAGGATTTCAAATCAGAGTTAGTACCTACATGAGCTTTTATTTTAGCCCCCTCACTATAGTACAATAAAGCAGAGGTGGCAACTGTCAACTGGTTTTACAAGTGAGTCAATAAATAAAGAGCACCGAGAGAAAGTAACTGGATGATAGCCACCCAGCAAGCAGGTGACTGAGCCAGGAGTCACACTCAGAGCTGTTGGACTCCGTGGTCTGTATTCAAAACCACTATACTTGCACTAAACCCATCAGAGCCACCATTTCCTTTTCTGTAAAAAAGTAAATGGACATCCAACACACAAGGTGAATTGAGACAACAGATCTGTTCACTCTTCCACTAAATGTGGTTGAGATGTGCTGTAGACTCAGGAGAAATCATTTGGGAACAGCACCGTCAGAAAAGAATCAAATGATTCTTGTTGTTACAGGCACCGGCTTTGGAGTCAAGACAGACCTGGGTGGAAACACCAGCTCTGAAACATTTTAAATATGTGAACTTGGGCCTTTGTGAGGATGATATGAGGCAATGTGTATATATCATAAATGTGGCACGGTGCATGGTACATAGCCACTGCAGAGTTTATGATAGAAGTATTCCTGGACCATGGCCAACAGTGCACAGCCAACGAGGTCACAGTGTAGTTGAAATCTAAGTCCATCTGCCTACAAGCCCAGGCTTGTTTGGGACGTATGAGGTTCTGTCCCTATGTGAGCAACGTATCCATGCCATTGTCACCCATCTCCCTGAAAATGCCTTCTGCGTGGAAAGTTCCTGGGCGCATGCACAATGTTGTGTGTCCCTACTGGCAGAGTCAGCACTAGGTGCAGCTCTGCCCAGTAGAGCAGGTCACTCTGGCCTAAGGGAAACCTGCTGGTGCCAGTGACAAAAGATATTATCTTATTCCCCACAACTCCCCTGCCCCTCAGAAAATTATATAAATACTGAGCTTGAAATAGACATCTTACAGTCTTACCTTTAAAGGAAATATAATTCACCAGGATCATGACGGTGTTTGGTTTGAGGTCCTGAATGAGGCCCACAACTTTCCCTTTGGTTTGTTTGTCCACATGACTATTGATCTCCTGTTTGGCTGCAGAAACATTGGAGAAGTCGGTAGATAAGACTTCAGTCTCATAAAGGCTCTTGACATCATCCAAGAACGCTGCCAGTGGTTTCAGCTGCTTCCCAATGAAGAGGGCGTTTCCCATGTGCAATTCCAGCTCCTTCTTTGGAAAATTCAGTGAACAGATGAGGTGCTGGAAACCCTGTTGGAGCTCTGCCACTGAGACGACTGTGAGGTTGAACCCCAAGCTTTCCAGGATTTGAGTTTGGGTGTTGGAGCTGGCCCCATGGGAGAGCATGGCCAAAGCAGCAGAAATGCTCACAGGGGAGAAGAAGATGTTTTGATGTGGGGTCTCCACAGTGAACCTCCGGTACAGGTTGAAGGCAAAGTCAGCATTGGTGGATGACATCTTATAGAGAGTGACATTGTGTTGGGGGGAATGGCAGATGGTTACTTGGCCTTCAGAGCTGTTAGGTGATGCACAATGGATTGTCACATGAAGCCCAAGTAATAAGAAAACCTTATAGAGGGACGGTGGCATTTTGGAAGAAAAGTGATCTATGTAAGAGATGAGATGAGACAACCATTGGGGACAGTTAATGGAATGAAATACTCTGATGCAGACACACATAATAATTATCCATAATGATTAATAAAACTATAGTGAAAATACTAGTGTGCTCACCAGGAACTGAGTGGAGTTCTCTCACCCCTGAAAAATTGATAGCATATTTAATGGGAGCAGGAAGTGTGTGGGGTAACTTTTGGGGGCCACAGAAACCATGCTATATTTTTTGCTCAGAAATAATAGTGACATTATTAAAATACTGTGAGTAAATGAAAAATGTTTGAGTAATGAAATTTATGGAAATTGTATTGCTTTTTAATTTACCCAGAGACAGCTGTTTGGAGAGAGAAATAAAACTATTTTTGCTTACATTTTTATTCATAGATTAGAGATTTGGACTGTGTTAGCTTTGGTTTTCAAATTGGCATTTGCTGAAGATAAAATCTAGAGGAGATGACAAAACATCTCCAATTCCTTTCTCTTAGAAACAGGAGAATGATTTTCATAATAGATGTGTAACTGCAGTGAAAGGATGATAGATAGTTCACTGAGTCGTGCACAAGGTCCTGAGCTGAAGTCCATTGATTTATGTCATGCATGGAATCCATGGGCCTAGTTACAAACAACAGGAAGAGGAAGTTGTAACTGTGCATGCGAGACTCTCTCACCACCAATATCACCTATATACTGTGGCATTTGTAACTTTCAAGACATCTTAACACCTACGCACATTATTTGACAGTTACTAGGGAGGGAACCAGAAATATGGATTAAGAAGAGTGCAATGCAATGCAATCATGGGCCAGCTGTGAGACCCTCCATGACAATGATGGTGAGAGGTCAAAAGGAAGAGTGCCGCAGAGTCGCGACCATATTCCTGTTGCGGTCCCCCATTCTCTTTCTGGCTTTCCCATCCACTGCCAGAAACTCAACTGTCCATTTACAAAAGAATAGCTGGAATCTAGAACAACCCCCGCACCCGCGAATTTCTAACTATTTCTCCAGCTGCCTATTGGGTCTATCCTCCAGATATGTAAATCAATTTCACATTTCCAAAGGTAAGTTCATCATTTCCCTGCTCCCCCAAATTTTCTTTTTTCTTCATTTCTTATCACTATTAACTGAGACCCTCCCATGTCAGAAACTTAGGCGTCATCCTAAGGACTGCTTTCATACTTATTGTCCAATGATTCATAATGCTCTATCAATGCCCATTGCTGTTGAACAGATACTAACTCCTAGCGGGTCTGTGCAACAGAGAAGAATGACCCAAGGCTATTCTGCCCAAGGGTTTCCAAAGTTTTAAAACTTTACAGAAGTAAATAAACTACCTCTTTCTCCCGTGGAGCAACTGGCGGGTTCCAAACACTGATCTGTAAGTGGGCCATAGGGTGCTCAACCATGCACCACCAGGATGCTCTGTTGACTTAACTAACTCTCTAACTCCTCCTCATCTCCATCCCTACTGCCACTGTTCCCGCTGCACCCTTAATAGCAGGCCACATTGCCTCCAGTCTCCACTCCCCCTCTCCTGCTGCCACAATTGTGTACACACACACATCTGCCAATCCCAGCACCATCTGACCACATGGTGAGAACTGTCTTCCTTCTGCCTCCTGCCCTCTTAAGAGATGCTTTGCTGGACAACCTGAACCCTGCTAACTGCTCCCACTCCATCCACAATGTCACATTGGTGCCAGTCTCCTCTAGCGGTAAAAGATAAATGAGACAAGTGGAAGGTCAGTTCTCAGATGACTACTCTTAGATCTTGGTGCCCAAAGCAAGCAGTTCAGAGCTTAAAGGGATTTAGGAGTCTGGCTGCTGATTGAGATAGTCCCAGGTCCCAAAGAGGAAAATAAAACAAAAAACTACTTACAGCGCACACCTAAGAAGCCACTTGCCTCTTTTGGAAAGCAAATGTTTCCATCTTTATAATGTACCCTGGATTGCAAAACTAGAACCTGAGGAGTTACTCATTAACCTGACATTACCACTGGGATGATGTGTCCAAAGCCAATGCCCAAAACCAAGGCCAGGAGGAACAAAGAGAAAAATGATAAGGATGAAACTTTGGATGATCGCTTTGACTGCCAAGTCCTTCAGCTATTAAAAAAAAAGAAAATAGTTGGACAGAGTTAAGGGGTTGGGTTGTCCAGCAAAGTGTCTCTTAAGCAGACCTAAAGAAAGCCAGGGGGCCAGGAGGCAGAAGGCAAAAGACAGTTCTCAGTTAGTGCTTGCATTGGCCACGTGTGTGGGGGTGAGGTGGGGGTGGGGCTTAGGTTATTGTGAATTGGGCGAATGGCTACAGAGCAGATGAGTTCCTGTTCAACAAGTGACACACATTTTGTTTCATCTCATTGATTGCGGGCTCCACAATGTAACACCCTTTATCCCCTTCCTTCCTGTGCTTCTTCTGTGCATTCCTCCTTCTTTGCCTAACTTGCGTGAGCTTTGTCCTTCAGTGAGCGTCGCCCTCTGGATCTTAAATGGCTGATTATTGTAAAGAACCTCCCTAGTATTGTTGTTCCCCTTGCAGACCTAGTGTTTGGTTGAAAATGGAACCACAGCGCTGACTTAAGATTCAGGTCTGAAAGGGAAGTAGGTCGCAAGGCCACAGTCTCAAGAGTTTTGCCAGTCTGTTACCCTACCAGTAAGCCTGGCCTTTTCTTTTTTTATAGTTTTGTGTTTTGTTCCATTTTTCTCCCACTCTATCCAGAACCTTGTAATGCAACCCTTTTCAGAGCAGTTAAGGAACACTCAGACATAAAGTAAGTGAGCCTCTAACAGAGTGCACAGGAAATTACTTCTTCATTGGCCTGGAGGAGGCCATGCTAAATCTAGCTTCCAGCTCTGGCTCCTGATGCTGCACATACATATGCCTGCTCAGAGGAACAACCTATGGTCACTGAAAACCCTCTACCACTTCCTAGGCCACATGGGTCCAAAGAGGATACGGAAGAACAGAAGCAGCCAACTCATCCAGTGTTAACTGTGTACTAACTACATGCAAAGAAGCTTTGGGAGAGGAGCGCATGGACTCAATTAGAGACCTGTGTTTATTCAATCTTGCCGGCGTATAGCTCAAATATTCCTAGTAAAAACAACAATAACAAAGGGTATCACCATCCCCCCCATGTCCAATATGTCTCCTTTGCTTGAAGAGAAACAGTAAGCAGGTGTTTACTGTTTACCATATGCAGAGCATGTTTCAAAGCATGTTGCTCCAAATACTTCTTGCTTTAAGACTACATGAAGGATGTGCGTGTGTTAAGTGTGTGCTGAGGGGTAGGAAAATGGAGTTTAGTTTGAGTTCATCTCAGATGCAGTCCAAGATCAGACCTGGAAGCTCAGACTTTACCCTGAGCGCAGAGGGAAGTCCCCGCAATATCTTTGACAAGGTAGATAATGGGTAATTATGTTGTGACATTGTTTTCCTTAAACAAATATTGACCTAACTCCTACTCAGACAGCACCAAACTCTACAATGGAACTTCAGAGCTGAGTGGTAAACATTGCTCCTGAATCCCTGAGACATATCTCATCACGTGGTACCCACCCACACCTCTAACTTGAGTAGGAAAAGACACACTTCATGTACAGCATGGTCACTGGTGCATGTGTTACACAGCAGAACCGTGGTAAGTTCTGATCTCCCATCTGCAAAGCCAATCCACACACCTTCTCCTAGTGCTATAACACACAGTTAGCTCCCTCGGCTACAGCAAGTCCCTTCAGCAGAAACAGGAAAGTATTACAGAGGAAAGAAAACATCCAAACCTGTGCCCTGTGATGGCAGAGGCAGACAGTTGATATAGCCATTTTTTTTGGATGCATCTGGTTCACCTGAGCTTTGCTAGCAGGTCCTAACTTCAAAGCCTATCTCTGAAATATGAGGCCACTTCTCCCTCCCAAGCTTCCCAGTCCTGTGCTCTTGAGTCAGAGGCACTACTAGAATGAATGTTCCTGTCAAGTCTCTATCACGTAGTAACTGGACCATTTGGGACCAGGTCATGTGCCTGAACCAAATTTTCCTTGCCTTTACAGTGGAAATGCTCATAATCTCCACACCTATGGTTACTGAGAGTATCCATTGTAATTTAAAGGCAGTATACAGAAGCTCCTATCACAGCACCTGAAAGATAGATAATAGATATCCATCAGCTACGATCTCTTTTTATCTACCATAGTGATTCTCTCTATAGATGCCAAGCTTCCAGGATCCCTGAGCTCTATGTCCACTCCCCAAACCATGCTGTTTTGTACACTGCGACTACATTTCCCTTCAGAAGAAATGGATTGTTAGGTATAACATCTTCTTGGACACATATTTAACATAACCATTTGGGTTGTGCAAAGCTACTAGAGTGCTACAGATAGCACATTGAATAAAGAACCTCGAGGAAGTATTATCATGTCAATAAATTCAATCCAATCTCAACTTACGTCTCCCTCTCTTGAGATAAATGCCACTATCATCCATTACCTCACACATCCTTCAGTTATTAGCAAGGTACAAGATTTTCCAGGGTTTTTTTTTTTACTATGGTAGGGGTAGGAGGAGAGCGAGGGGCTGGGGTGGAAAGTATTTTTACCCTTGTTGTTGTTGTTGTTCGGGGCCATTGAGTCTCACCGCAATCCTATGTACAATTGTTCCTTATGTTTGAGCCCATGGTTGAAGCCCCTGTGCTTACCCATCTCATTGGCGGCCTTCCTTCTTCAATGTCACACTTTCATAATCGGCAATTTCACAATGAAGCAATAGAAGATACCATGGCTTGGGTCAGGTGCACCGGAGTGCTCAAAATGACATCCTTCCTTGTCAACCATTTTAAGAGTTCTTGTGAACCAAAGGCATATAAAACTCACAGATGCAGGAATGCGTTTGGGGCTCATCTTACATCCTAGTTCTGATTTAAGAACATTTAGTTCTTACATCATGGCCTGCTCAGCACTCACCCTCAGGAAAGGAACACAGAAGATATCGGTGCTATAGCAAAGTATAGTGAAGAAATTAGATGGTGCCTGGCTATGAGAGAGAATAGTGTCTGAGTTCTTACAGGCTTGTTTCCAAATAAGCAACCATTTGAGTCCAATGTCAACTGAGTCCCCATGGAAGAAGCTCACCAACAGCAGGGACTGAAGGATTATAAATCATATAATCGAAAGCCGAAGGAGGGATTAGTATCAGATATTAAATTTTGAAGCTCTGCTTTTCGGAAAGCTATGGATGACAGTGGGAACCCAAGATACATCTGTGAGATCTACACAGGAAAACAGCATTCAGTGATTTCCCTTGATCCATAATTGAGAGCTTAGAATAAACATATTATTAGAGTGCATTAGAGAGATGAACATAGGAGATCAAACTGGTAAGCCTGACTTGACCAGTTAAAAACTAGTTGCTTGATTCCCAGTCATTGAAATAAAATTATGAAGAATTCAAGAATAAGTAAAATAAGGAAACTCTGATGGACATTGAGCCTTATCTGGTTTTCAACATTTTCTATTTGGGTTTTTGCTTGTTTGTTTTCATATTGGGGTTCACCTCAGATCTATTTTGTCAATTAGGATAGCCCTTTTGAATTTTTCTTAGATGTTTTTGTAGTGAAACCAGCATCTGAAAACCAGGACTAATGAACCTACAGCGACAGCAAACAGTTCCTGGAGGGTCCAGTAGGGGAGGGGGGAAATAGGGAGGTGATGTCAAGATATTCAAGGAAAGAATGTTTTGAAACCGATTGTGGTAGCAATTGTACAATACTGCTTGCTGTGATTGGACTATGGTATGGTATGATAACTATATCAACTCCAAGTAAAATGGTTTTGGGCAACAAACAAACAAATTCCTTGTGCAGGAGTTACCTAAGGCAATGCATCTTTTGACCTTTTGAGTGCTGCTTCCATGAGCATTGATTGTGGATCTAAGCAAGACAAAATCCTTGACGACTTCAATTGTTTCTCCATTTATCAAGATATTACCTACTGGTCTAGTTGTGAGGATTTTGGTTTGTTTGTTTCTTTACACACTGAAAGTTGCAATCCTTAATCTTCACCAGCAAGTGCTTCAAGTTCTCTTCACTCTCAGCAAGCTAAATTGCATAATCTGCTAGTTGTTAAGCCTTCCTCCAATCCTGATGCCTCATTCTTCTGCATATAAGCCCATGTCTCTGATTATAAGCTGACAATACAGGCTAGTCTTGACTTATTATTTGACCCTTAAACCTGGTGGGGGTGAGGGAGATGATAGGATCTTACTCTAGTTTCAGGCCCGAAGACAATAATGTATTTGGGATAGTGGAAGTAGTAAAAGTTTCTTTCTCTTGAAATTCATGTCTTGTAAGCAAGGAAATTACCAAGTCTTTAAGTGAAAAGAAAAATATTCACATCAGACAAAGAGAAGAAATGCCTATGCTGTAAAGGGAAGCTAAGTGAGTATTTGAGTTTGGGAGTTTCCTTATTTTACTTATTCTTGAATTCTTCATAATTTTATTTTAATGATTGACTTTGATAAAAGAGGCCTATCATGGCTGAGATTTGAGGTGATTTTAAAATATGGTAAATAAAAAAAACAAACATGACATTTAGGTGTTGGATTTCTGATCCATTCATATGCATTTTATTTAAAAATCCACTAGTATTGAGTTACTTCTGATGCATAACAACTATTTACAGGGCTTCTGAGACTGTACATGTTTAAGGTAGCAGACAGGTGTATCATTCTCTGGAGGAGCAGCTGGTGGGTTTGAACTTCAATCTTGTGGTTAGCAGCTAAGAAATTCTATGTGCATATTGCCTGACTTCCGTTATTCCATAAGCCCTGAGACCAATAGGAATTTTGAGCATGTCATTCTTTTAGTAAGGTTTCTAGTGCCTTCTGAAGCTTAAACCTCACTCCACAATCTTTGAAGTTTTTGTATCCTTCAGACGTATCTGTCACAGTGATGATCTTCAAAGACTTACTCTTCAAATCCGGCTATCCCAACTGCCATACAGCCCTGTAGGAGGAGGACGCAGAGCTGCTCCAACTGTTCTGAAGACCTATGGGCATGAGACGAAGTACATCACATCGTGTGTATCAAAAACATATGGGTTTTATAACATGTAAATCCTGATCGATACATTTTTTCCAAAATAAACATGAAAGCAATCAGTTTATTTGAATCTTTAGTTACATGCACATAGATCATACTAAAAGTCATATATGATGAAAAGATCATCCAAATGTGTACAACAAGAAGAGAACAAATTTCAGAACAGCAAGAAACCTTTTTTTCTTTAATTAAAGGGCTAAGTTAGAAGACTTGATTGTTACATGACTACACAGTAGACATTAAGTTAGCAACTGTGTACTGAATGGAAGCTGCTACAATTATTTCAGTCAAGGAGAATCATCTATTGTCTTCAATTTTGATCAATGTTTAAAAACAAGTATACAGAATACAGCATCTTCATGACAGAGGTTCCCATAGACAATTCCTTAATAGGAATGATGTCTCCAGCTGACCTACTGACACAGATATTCACGTCAAGTGTCTGCAGCATCCTTACACTTTATTGCATAAAACCTAATTCCTGACACTCCGGGCACACCTATATCAGTCATAGTCCTTGGCTCCAAATAACAGAACCCACTACTGTCTGTCTCAGCTAGAGAGCAAAAGCATTGGGCAGCTAAGGTGTGTGCTAGGTGGTGTGTACTGTGCATCCGTCGTTCCCAGGGGGTGACCAGCTCTGGGGTGCATCCAGTTTTCAACTTTGGGCTGGTCCCTTCTGACACCTGGACCTCTCACAAAGAGGATCTTAGCAGAATATTAAAGAACCAAAAGTTGTTGTGGATGAATTTTTCTAACCTGAAGAAAATCAGAAAAGTATATAAGCACCAGCAGAATATTCTTTCTTATAGACCGAACAGAAATGCTTTCTGAAAGAAAAAATATATTGGATGAGTTGAAAAAAGAATACCAACAAATGGAAAATTCAGAAAAGACTAAGCTCAAGAAAGAGTCAACTTAATTTCACCTAAGAATGTATGGCATTTGTTCTGTAAGCTTTGCTGTTGAACATGTGAGAAAAGATTTGAAAGAGGATTTACTGTATAATCTTAAACCACATGGGCCCAGCAAAAGTAAAGAGTTGTGAAAGTCTGATGCTGAGTACCAGGGTTTATTTTCTGAACACGCCCTTCACTGGAGAGGTGTTGTAACTGCCCAGCCATTGAAAGAGGAATGAGGCAATGTGGTCTTATGGAAGGGCGAAATCTTCAATAGAATAAAAGTCAAAGATCAAGATAATGATACTAAAATTATGTTTAACTATCCTTCCTCTTGTACAAATGAATCTGACATTTTGGCACTCTTCTCTAAAGTTCAGCGTCCTTGGTCTTAAACAGATCATCAGGCAACTGGTCATTATGAGTTGGTAGGGACTTGTTTGGGCATTTTAATCATTTAGTGATTGTTTCTGCTTCTCTTCACTTGGCACCCAGACATCTGGAGTGGCCAGTCAGTGGCAAGAAGTTCCAGTATCAGGAATTTTCAGAATTGATCTCAAGTCTACTGCCATTTCCAAATTGTGATTAAAATATTTTGATTTAAAATTATATCCTTGGAATTATAATTTTGGGAAGGATGTTATCTAAGTGTGTGTTAATGGCCTGATTCAAATTTCAGCAAATTTATCCTAAGCTTATATCAGTGGAAACAAGTGAAGCCAAACTATATCTTGAAAAACCTATTTAGTGTTCCTTCAAATATGATACTGCGGCAAAGTGCCTTTGAGACTCATTGCACTGGCATTTCCAGAGGCTCCCCTACAAGGGAGACGCTTCCAGTCCTTCTCCACACAATGAGGGAAGTGGATCTGCAGTTCACAGATGTCCTGAGTATCTCAGTCAAGAGGCAGCTCTTATGATTTCTGAGGGATGATAGCTTGACACAAAATGAAGCTCCCGAAACTCGTGGTAGGAAATCAAATGTCGCGATTCTCTTTTCTGGGGGCTTCAATTCCATGGTTATCGCCACTCTTGCTGACCATCATAGTCCTGTAGTTGAACCAATTGTTCATTTTGTGGCTTTTGCGACTAAAGAAAAGGCCCCGTCAACTGGGTTTAAGCAAAAAAAAAAAGAGAGAGTGAGTGGAAAAATCATTGTGAAATCACTTCAAGTGGACTCAGAAGAGTGAACACCACTAGAAAAAGGAAAAAGCAATGCGCTCTCTTTTGTGGAGAGGTTCAGCATGTTAACAGCCCTACATGAGCTAGCTTACTCATGGTAGGTAGGAGCCTGGCTTTACATTTGCCAAAATTTAGAAGTAAATTCCGGTTTAAAGAGGTGAGTATGGACGCCAAGTTCACAAGGTGTCAACTTCACGAAGCTGATGAACATACATCAAGGGAAGACAGGGGGTATTACTCAAAAATGATGATGCATGTGAGCTATTGAAAATAAATTCCAACTGAAATTGTAATATAAAACCATGTGCAAATGCTAATTTTATATGAATTAAGTAGTTGCATAGAAATTTTCAGATGACTTCCAAACAAAAAGAAAATGTAGAAGAAACGTGTGAATTTAAAGAGAAACCAAACTTCTTCATTGCTCTTTCAACATCAAATGTAAAACAATTGTAATCACTAAGCAGTTCACAAAGCAAGAAGCAGCCTAGGAAAATGATTTCAGTAAATGGATAATATCCTGAATGCAATTCCATTATATCCCATCCCCTCTCTCAGGATTGACTTAACACAGGGAAGCCAGGAATAACCCTGGTATTCTTAAAAAGGAAAATTTCCAAAAGCACAGTCTTTGAAGGCCCAAGAGACTGATCAATAGCTTTTCTCCAGTGATTCAAGAATGGGTTAAAATTACTGTTGAGATAACATTGGGAATTGAGTTGTGTCCACCAAAATTGTGTGCTGTAAATCCTATCCCCTATACCTGTGGATGTAATCTCATTTGGGAATAGTGTATCACTGTAAACTGTGTCTTAAAGCAATCACTGAAAAATAAAAATAGCAGATTAGGCAAGGAGTTACAGAGAGGAAACAGTAGATGCTACACCACATGTAGATCATCAAGGAACCAAAGAACAGAAGCCAGAAAGAGAAAAGGACCTTTGCCTTCCTCTGGAATCAGTACACTTAAGGTTTCTGGCATCCTAGACTGTGATAAAAGTGGCCCAGTTGGCACAGGGCTCCAGAGGCAGAATCAGTGAGATCAGATGCAGAAATGCCACTGGCTGAACTGGACTCTACCTCAGTCAGACATCCTTGTAACCTGAGAACTTAAGTCAGAAAATACATGGTGTCTGAGGAAGCAGAACACAGCTGTACCAAGAGTGGTGTATTGTTGGCAGAAAAACAAGGCCTTGTTACATCAACACCCTGTTTATAGAGGTCTAAATATAGGCATGTACATATGTAAATATATTTCAATATAAGGATAGGGAAATAGATCTATTTACATACATTTATATGTTAAGTATTAAGGTAGCAGGCGGACATTGGGTCTTGTGTTAGTTGGGGTAGACTAGAGAAACAAATCCATACAAACTCATATGTGTCTAAGAGAGAGCTTTAGAAAGCATCCCAAGCCAGTCCAGTCTAAGCCCATAAGTCTGATATTAGCCCATATGAACAATACCAATCTATAAAGTCCTCTTCAGACTCATGAAACACATGCAATGATACTGAATGAAGGACGATCACAGGCCAGTGGGTAGAAAGTCTTTGGATCCAGTGGCATTGAAAGCATCTCAGTGCCAGCAGGGGTCTCCATGTGGCTTCTGTAGGTCCAGGGATCTCTGCATCAGGGTAGGTCCCTGTGGTTCCTCCAGCTCAGGACATTAGCACAGTTCCATGTGTCTTGTCAGCTGCAATGTCTCCCAGGGAATCTGCAGAAAGAGATAGTGTCTCCCCGCTCCAAGGAGGAAAATCCAGATTTCCCAAAATTCCCAGGAGAAAGCCATGCCCACACAGAGGCCACTCCTGATTGACAGACTAGACTCCACCCCTTCACTCTTAATCCTCATATTGACAAATGATTATATAACTACCACAGGCCTCTACTCAAGTACACCCTTAACGCAAGAACACTTTGTTCTAATAACCTGCCATTCCATGATGCTCACCTTCTTGACACGATCGCTGAAGACAAAATGTTGCATAAGCAAATGTGGTGAAGAAAGCTGATGGTGCTCGGTATCAAATGATACAGCGTCTGGGGTCTTAAAGGCTTGAGGATAAACAAATGGCCATCTAGCTGAGTAGCAACAAAGCCCACATGGAGGAAGCACACCAGCCTGTGTGATCATGAGGTGTTGATGGGATCAGGTATCAGGCATCAAAGACCCTGAACACAAAATCATATCAATGTGAATAGGGAGGAGTGCGGAGTGAGACCCAAAGTCCATCTGTAGACAATTGAACTTCCCCTCACAGAAGGGTCACAAGGAAGAGACAAGCCAGTCAGGGTGCAGTACAGCAACGATGAAACACACAACTTTCCTCTAGTTCTTTAATGCTTCCTACCTCCAACTATCATGACCCCAATTCTACCTTATACATCTGGCTAAACCAGAGGATGTACACTGGTACAGATAAGAACTGGAAACACAGGGAATCCAGGACAGATTAAAAATCCCTCAGGACCAACAATGAGAGTAATGATACCAGGAGGGTAAGAGGAAGGTGGGGGGAGAAAGGGGCACTGATCACAATGATCTACATATAACCCCCTCCCAGGGGGATGGACAACAGAAAAGTGGGTGAAGGGAGGCATAAGTCAGTGAAAACATGAAAAAAAATTATAAATTACCAAGGGCTCATGAGGGAGGGTGGGGAAGGGGAAAGGAGGGAAATGAGGAGCTGATACCAAGGGTTCAAGTAGAAAGAAAATGGTTTGAAAATGATGATGACAACATATGTCCAAATGTGCTTGACACAATTGATGGATGTATGGATTATGATAATAGCTGAACAAGCCCCCAATAGAATGATTTAAAAAAAAAGAAAGGTAAGTATTATTCCGGCAACCCTGTGATGGGCATTCTCTTACATTTTGCTTATGCTTATTTATATTAGGATGTAGCTCAGAGGTGCGATGCCATTGGGGGTCAACCTCTTGAAGTTGGGTTATTTGTTTTTCAGTAAATGAAACCCAGGGACATTGAGCTTATGGGGAGAACCAATAGAACAAGTGTTTCCAGGAGGAGGGGAGATATAGAGGGATGGCAGAGTTAAAAGGAACGTAATGTCAAGGAGTCCTGAAAGGAAAAGCATGTTTGGTGACTGATTATGAAAGCAATTGTACAATTCTGTTTGACATGACTGAACTATGGAATGATATGACATACGTATTAACTCCCAAGTTACAGCAAATTAAAAGGCGGTGGTGGGGGATGTTTTATACAACCAGGAATTGCTTTGGGGATCCTAGATCCTTCCTCCAATTTAAGAACCATTTGTTCTTACATCATGGCCCTGCTCAATCCTCACCCTCAGGAAGAGAACACAGAAGATACGGGTGCTGTAGCAAAATGTGGGAAAGACTTTAGATGGTTGCCTGGCTTTCAGGAGTCGTAAAGACATGTCTCCAAACAAGCAACCATCTAAGTGAGATGTCAACTAAGTCCACATGGAAGAAGTACAACATCAGTGACCAAAGGATTGTAAATCACATAATCTGAAGTGAAAGGAACCGTGTCAGAAGCTAAATTGTGAGAATCCGGTGTGCATAAGGTGATGGATGGCAGTGGGAGCCCAAGATTCATTTGTGGAATTACTTAGGAAATAAGCCTCTGGAGAATTCCCCCTATCTAAAATGGACTGAAGGGGGGCTGGGAGTGGTCATTAAACAGAGTGCTTAGGAGAGAGGAGTATAGATGATCAAAGGCATACATCTGACTTGAACAGTCAAAACGTTGTCAGTAGACCCCCCCCTGTGATGTAGGATGGACCTCATCTGGTTTCCAAATTTTTCTGTATTTTTAGTTTGTACTGTGTTGTTTGGTTTTTGTTTATTCATATGAGTGTATTCTCTTGAAGCTGTGCTATATGAGTTTATGTTTATCGGTATATGAAACCCAGGATTGATGAACCTATATTGACAGCAAGTAGAATAAGGGTTTCGACGGAGGGGCGGGTACAATGGTAATGGTGGGCATAAAAGGGAGATGATGTCAAGTAGTGCCTGTAGAAAAAGAATGCTTGGAACCTGACTGTGGTAGCAATTGTACAGTTCTTCTTGATATGATTGAAATATGGAATGATATCATATATGTACTAAATTCCAACTAATAATAATAATAATAAGAGTTCAGTTATGAACCAAAGAACAATGGCTCCCCGGGAGAAGAGACCTGGCAATAGGCTCTCTTAGAGATGACAGATTCTGGGAACATTGTACTCCATCCTGTAGGGCTGCTGTGACTCAGCATCTATGGGACAGCATACAACAAACTGTGAGACTATAAGTGTCTATTCATTAAAGCCATCCATTGGTGTGGCTGGCCCTGTATCACTGAGACACAACAAAAAACTCTACTTTCATAGTATTTCACAGTATGGGAAGGGCTTTCACGTCGTACAGCAAGCTAGTGAGGTGTCTTAGGGAACCGTCACCCTAAATTGACAGGTAATCCAACAGAGGGCTGGAGATAAGAAATACAGCATGGTCATATCAGTGAGTATCCAAACCAACTGTAGACCCCAGATTGACATTCTGCATCAATTTTACTGTATTTAAGTAAAGCTTGAATGACAGGTTTTCTATAGTTCCTTTCCATTTCAAATCTGTGATTCAAGACAACATCAAACTCACTGCCATCGAGTCAATTCTGATTCATGGCAGCTCCATAGAACAAGGTAGAACTGGCCTGTGGGTTTCTGAGATGATAAACCTTTGAGACAGTAGAAAGTCCCATCTCTCTCCCACAGAGCAGCCGCTGTTTTCAAACTGCTGACCTAGCGGTTAGCAGGCCAATGCATATCCACTCCACCAATGAGGGAGGACATGAGCCAGGTTTTTGTTTTGTTTTTAATAAATTGGTTAGCGGTAATGCAAAGAATTTATTGATGTTGTTTTTAAAATGTGGTATTTATTGAATCATTTTCTTTGCTGTTTTTAGGGGAGGGAAACTTTTCATATGTACAAAACACTTTTCTTTTCAGAATAAATAAACAGTGGTATATACCCCATATTTTAAAAGAATTGTTTACAATGGGTTCACGGCTAAGTGGGGCACACACAAGGAAGTCTTAGACACTTGATTTTTAAAAAACAAAGGAAACTTTTCCTAGAAATACTGCTCCCATTTGCCTTTAAAGGAAGTATCTCCACTTTCTATCTTTATTCTCTGGAGGCTTGAAGTGAATTGGACAGCATTTATTAAAGAGCTTCTAGCCTTGATGACCGAGAGGGTTATGTTTTATGCTGCTACATGCAAAGTCAGCAGTTTGAACCCACCAGAGTCTGTGCAGAAGAAAGATGAAGTGTTCTGCTCTTGTAACGATTTACAGCCTCCGAAATTCAAAGGTGCATTGTTGGGTGGTTGTTGTTTTTTTTTCAATTCCCCATTCTGACTGCATGTATTTCAACATTGTATATTGGTTTCTAAATAGCCTATTGGTTGTTTTTAGATGTGATGGAGTGGACTCCTCTCTCTGAGACCCCATGGGACAGAGAGAACTGCCTCATAATCTTGAGCAGAGGCCGACAGGACTTGATAGCTGAGGAGTCCAACTCCCAGGTTCGAACTGTTCCCTATCTGTTAGCAGCCAGGCTCGCCATCATTGTGTCCCCAGGGCTCGATCGTTTTGATAGCTTTCATAGTGTCTGTCCAAATGCCGTTCTCTCTGTTTCTTCCGGTAAGATTGTTCACAGCGGAAGGGAGCTATGCAAGCTATTAGGACGGTGTCCCTATTGGTAGGGGCCCTAGTGGCTTAGTGGTTGGGGGGCGGGGGGGTATGCTCCACAGGATTCACATTTCGAGAGCACCAACCACCCCTTGAGAGAAAGACAGGGCTCTCTACTCACACACTACTCGGTCCTACAGGGTCACGCTGAGTCGGCATCAACTCGATGGCAATGGGTTTGGTTTTTGGTTCGTTTGGTTTTGGGTCCCTGTTGGTATGCGCTTGGCTCAGGTGGAACTTGTGAAAAAAATCAACAGCGCTTCTCTACCATCTCGGTTTGCCAACAATGGCAATATTCAAAGGACGGAACTTTGTGGCTTTAAGGGTAGGTAGCAAGGGAAAGTGATAAACCTTTTAAGTTCTAAGAAGGTGAGGGACTCGATGTTTGATTGGAAGAGAGAAGGTGTCAGTCTTCCCTCTCCGCAAATGAGCTTATAGCTAGTTGCTAGGGGGGAGGGGCGTCCTTTGTTGACACTTGTTTGCTTTGTGCCTGTCACTAGCAAGCAGAATGTATGCTGCCTGCTCTGGGGTCATTTCAGATGTCCTCTTGGGACACTTCTCGAGCCATACGTCTAGTTGTCCTGTCTGGCAGGGGCTCCACAGCCCCATTCTTGGTCTTTTCCCCTCTCCTGCCGCCTCCGCAACGGCCTCCACTGATTTGAGACAGGCCTCACTGCCTAAGGCCTCCCCTTAGCGACAGCCACCTGGCGACCAGCCTGGGAATCAATGCCTTCAATTAAGGTACTGATCGGTAAGTTCTTCCTACCAGGTGGACCACAGAGGAAACAGATCACGCCCTAGAACGCCTGGATGAAAGGGATGGCTGGGGAGACAGCGATCTTGGCCCTGCGACTTGAATATGACTTGCCCCCTGATACAATGTAGGTCTGTGCTCTGGGGCCTGTTCCGTTCCCTATGACACCGTGTGTATCCTAGTGACCATGTGCTGATCTGGCCCTACGCTAGCAGCATGGCAGTGAGGCACGTTTCTGGGAACCTGAAAACCCAGCAGGGAGAACACATCTAAACTGGGAAGAGAAGGAAGTAACAGAGAATGGTACACCTGAGGAATTCGAAGAGGAGATGGAATCTCAAGAGGCCAAGGAACCTCCATCAATGGCCAACACGGGGGCCTGTGTACCCAAAGGAGAGGCTGAAAAGTGGGGACAAAATCCTCAGACTCAGGCCCCCTATGTTGGGCTTTCTAGCTCATTTTGAACCCGCACTTGAGGCTTGCGTGAAGTCATCCAATGATGGGCAAATACTCTCAAAATCCTTCAGGTAGAATATGCCCAAATAGAAGCCCAACTCTGCAGAGACCTGTTCAATCTTGAGAAACAGTAGGCTTCTTTTTACCATCCTCTCTCTCCTTAGAGGTCTGATATCATCCGTGGAATTTATGAGTCCACTAGAAATGAATGAAATGGAAGTAGATATTCTTAAAGGAGTTGGTGACGAAATGGGAGGAGCGTTGGAGGGAAACCTGCGAATACGTGATATGCAGCACTTTGGGTCGACAACTTTCAAAAGCCTAAAAATTTTCATAAATTGATCCAAGAAAAAGACGAATTGGTACTGGAACACTTGAGAGATATACAAATTAAATTATCAGTGGCTGAAAAATTAAATTATCAAGGAGCTTCACCATAGAATTTTTCTCTTATTCAGATGATTTTTTCCAGCAACATTTTGATGAAAACCTACAAAAGGAGATCATACCCAGATGAGTCTGATCCCTTTTTGCCCGGGGCCAGAATTCATCAGCAGTGAAGGTCAAAAGATTTACTAGAAGGAAGGGGGACACATCATCATGAAAGCCATCAAGATTCGGAAGTATGAGGTCCATGGAAAAGTTGTGTCAGCCAGCAGTGAGGTCCCCAAATATTCTTTTTCTCCTATTTCGATCCTTCTCATTCTCCTGAAGACAAATTACTAAGTCTTGCTCTTGATTATAAATTGAGATATGTTTTTTGTGAACTTCTGCTCCCAAACAAACAACTGAATGTAACTATGAATGTTCTGAGGAAGAGAGCCAAGATTCTGGAAGTGAGTCACAGGAAACAGACGAGGAAGAAGATGGAGAACTATAGAGAGTCACTGAATCTTACTGATGACTCTCTGGGGTGTTTAGGGACACTGTGTAATGCGGAACGCTGGGACGATGGTCATATATTTTCCCACATCCCAAGATGCCCTGAGTACACTGAGAACACAGCTGCATTCTTAAAGATAAGATTAGCCCCAAGGAATTGTTTGTGCTTAGCACAATTTTATTACAATGTTATGGTTACACTATGTGCGCTATGTACCCTTGCCTCATTATTATATAAAGCTGTCCTTTTGGAAATAAAATTGGCCTTTGGATCATCAGTCCACTGGCCACTCTTTTTCTTCAGGTCATCACTGCAGGTCCATACTGCTGGACTGTAACAGAGAACCAGAGGCAAGAGCCCAGAACAAGACAAACCAAGAAAACCCAGGTATCTGTGCTTAGCTTTGAGCATTACCTGATCAGTCCTGACGTATAGCTGTTACATTTATTTTATTTTCTCAGTAAGATAAGTAATGTTTTGAATTTAGTTTTAAGAACTAGAATAAGGTCAATCACACTCTTTAGACTAGATAATATCGGATGCAGCATGTACTGAAACACTCAGACACTTGTAGTTTTGTGAGACCATTTTAAGTGAGTATTGATCAGACTTGGTAGCCTAGATCAATATTTGTTCAGGATACAATTCTCAGAAGAGGTGCTTGGGACAACTGGACTGTGAATTGGCTGTGTTTTTATTATTTGACCACATAAAGAGTTGCTTATACAAATGAGGTGACAGTACCTTTGTGATATAGCTACTAACACAGTTATTAAGAAGTTAAAAATTGCAAGTGGGGCCACATTAAGTGATTAATAAGTATGTATGTAGTTATAAGTTTTTGTATTTTATGTGGCAGTCAAAAGAAATTAGTCAAAGCCAGATGGTTATTAATCATTGAGTCGGTAAGTAAATGATCTTATTTGTCTTTTTTCTATTTAGTCTTCTCATTTTGAGTGTATAAATGATGGCTTTAAGGTAGAATCAGCTTTAATTTACTGACTGATGCAGGAAACTGAACAGGGCAAGTAAGGGTTAAAATAGAAAAGATCCTAGAATTCTCAGAGGATTGAGAAACAGAGAAAGACCAACTGGAGGGGCAAAGATTTGGTGGTAGCAGTGGAAAACTGGATGAGGGAATCACTAGCTTCAGAAGAGTCTGAACACTTCACCAGCTATGTCACTGCCATCGAGTCAATTCTGACTCACAGCAAACGCCCTAGGATCAAGGCTGCAGAAAGCATCGTCATGCTGCCGCAGAACTGCAGAGAGGTGGGAACTGAGGGGGTTGCATGAGCAGCCCAATGCATAATCTTTTCCGTCATTGTCAAGTACTCAATATTTTGAAACATACAAATCAATCACCAAATACTGATCCTGGAGATATAAGTGAAGCACACATAGGTCATATGCAGAAAGGCATGCATGAGAACGATAAGACAGCTTTGGAGGGGGGTTAAGAGTTGTGGCTAGACAGGCAGGAGGTACACCTTGGGATCCAACTGTATTTGTAATCGTAAAGAGAAAATAGAAAAGGAGTCTATTATCTAGAAGCTGTTTAAGAGAAAACTGAAGTTGCAGTTGACCAGAGTAGAGTATCAGGCAAAGAAGGGGAACTGACAGTGGTTTGAGCTAGAGGACCTCGTTGCCTACATTGAAGTGAGTGCATTGTCTCAAACAGTACAATCTACTTTTTCATATAGGTTCTAATATTCATTGCAATGGCTACACAGGACTCATGGACCATATTCATGATGAAAAGGTTTATTAAGGAAGTTAACAAGTTGTGATGCAAATTAGAAATGCTCAGGATACAGTTGTTCATCAAGACCTGTTACAAAGTTCTTTCAGGCTTTCAAATACATGCCCTCCACTGTAACCCTCAATCTGGCATTCAGCTTAAGCTCTGTGGGTCCACAGACTCAGCTCCCGGGGGTAAGTGCCCAGTGCTCTGTGGACTGGGAAGTCCACCACTCTAGTTCATATTCTGGCTCCTGGTTATACTGCTGCCCCTTTGATATCACAGCTGTCATGGATCCAGGAGGTTCACTGCGCAGAGATTTTTGGGGTCCAGAGAGCACAGTCCACACCAGGCTCTTGTGATAGTGAGAGCCCTTCTCTGCAACCAGGAATCATTTAATACCCAGAAGGATGCATTCACTGAAGCTTATTTATGATCACACACAGGTGAATTCTATAGTACCTTCTCCCACCTTCTTACCTAGACCGATACAGGAGAAGGTCTTTTGGTGTGAGTTAAAGACACGGGCTAGAAGAACCACATTAAATAATCCATTGCCCCTGCAATAAACCTCATCGTTGTTTGCCTTCTAGTTGATTCCAATGCAATGACAAAGCTTAACAGCCCCATAGGGATTCCTAGGTTGTGAATTTTCACAGGAGCAGACCACCAGGTCTTTTCTCTCCTGGTGGTCAAGTTGAATTCAACCCCTTTTGATTTGCAGCTTAGTGAGCACTTAATCATTACATCACCAGAGCTCCTTAGATGCATTCCAATGTGTGAGAATTCCTTCCCATGTTTCATATTCTAATATTTACACTTTTATGAACACTTGCTGTCAAGCTGACTCCAACCCTTGTTTGTTACAAGAATTGTACTCCATAGAATATTCCTTGGCTCATTTTTTAAAAGAAGATTGCCAGATCTTTCTTCTGAGGCACCACTGGCTGGACTTCCACATGTAATATTTTGGGAAACCTCAGTGCATAACCATTTGCACCACCCAGGGACTCCTTTGCTTATATTGCCACTATTTGTATACGTGAAATTTTGCCCATGTCTTTAGGATCCTTTGGATTGTGAAAATTTCCATGATTGGTATCTGCATTAGTCTAGGTACTTTGGAGAAACAAATCCACAGCGACTGATGTATAAGAGAGAGTTTTATGTAAAGAAAAGGTGCATCATGAAAACATCCCAACCCAATGCTGCCCAAACCCACAAGTCCAACATTAACTCATTAACCCAACACCAGTCCACAAAGTCGTCCACACCTCACAAAACAGAGGCAATGATGCCGACTGCAGGAGGAAAGCTGAGTCAGTGAACGAACAAGCATCTCAGCACTAGCAGGGGTCTCCACACGGCTGCTCCAGCACCCAGGGCTGCATCGGGATAGGTCCATGTAGCTTCTCCTTGGGGATGTCTTGTAGGAAGTCAATCTTGCAAGCTGAAGCAGAGAACTGCTAAGGCAGCTGCACCAGTGCAACCATCACAAAACAAGAGACCCAAGAACTAGAAAGGTGAGGTTTCACCACCCATTTATCCCTCCACCTTTCAACCAGCCCCACATGTGATTATCGGCCAGGCTGGCACAATTAACTAACTCAATCCACCCCTTGCCAACCTGGCACCTGTATATAATTCTTAGCTTCACAATTGCAATTAACACCTATACCTTAACCCTATAATCTTGTGAATTTTTCCCCTACCTGTGAAAGTTTGTAAGCCAACCACTTCATGCCTTTATCTCCCCCAATTTTAGTTATCCAATTTATATACTGCCCACTTATATCAACCCAGTTCTCTGAGAGAAGACAATCATGTTTTTCGACATGAAGTGTATCTTTAGAAAGCTCTTACCTATTTTCTTTTTTTTAAAAAAGAGAAAGACACTGTGTTTTCCCCTTATTAATTGTTCAATTAATTTTACCGATGTTAGGTCAGTCTGATGCGTCTGCACCTCTACACTTGTCACCAATGTAGACATTTTAAAGGGCAGTATCAGTTACCATTCACTGTGGCTTGCACTGCATGCTGAGAGAAATTGAGCCCCATGTCACCATTTATTGAACTGAAATAGCAGACCAAGTAGATAAGTTTCCAGTAAGTGTGATTTGAAGGGATGTGGATGATTTCTTATTGGTTAGTGTCATTGCTGTTCCAGTTGTTAAATAATATTACTTTGAGGTCCTGGTAAGGTGGTCCTCAATCTCATACTCTGTGCTTTGAACTTTTTCCTCCCATATTCTTCATAGGACCTGGAGTTCACTCTCTGGGACCAAAGGGATATATGTCCTCTCAGAGTCTGTATCCAGTCTGGACTATTGTCCAGATACCTAGGATCACTCAACTCTGTACCAATGTCCCCTGGCCTGCTTCAAGGGTCTGCAAGCTCCTTTTCACTGGATCTGTACTCATGACAGGATGAGGTCTGAGACCATGGTACACAGTAGTGTGATAATTAATTCAAACGTGACCTTTTTAGGTCAATAGAATGTTAAGTTAGTAAATATTTATTAGTTGACTTAAGCAGTTTAATTAATTCAATATATGGCATTTGGGCCTCCAATAAAGGCTTTCCCTCAACTTTACTGTTATTTCTCTGTTATTTGGGGGCCCTGATTTAAATATTTGGTTCAATTTAAGCTCTCAGTATTTTGCTCTGCCTAACTGAGGTATTTTCCATTGGAACAGCCTTTAGAGAGAAGTATTACAAGTACTTAAGCATGTAGCGTCAGTGTGAGTCCTGCCTATCCCCTGGTAATGAGCAACATGTGCCCTCTACTGCTAGTTCACGGCTTACCTTGGTGTCTGATAGGCATTAAACTTTGTGGCTGTCTCTGGAATTGCCATCCCTTTGTCAGTGGCAGATTCTGGTCACACAATAATAACTCTTGAAAGCAAGCATTGCCATGTTTGGGGGTAGCTGGGCCACGTAAGGCCAGGCAATGGCATGATGTTCATGGTGAAGAGACCCAGCATTGCTCTAATGCACATGACACTAAGTGGTGAGATTTTATGCCCCCTTTCACACTGAGGCTGCTGGCATTATCAAGTGCTGGATTGAACCTTTACAGGTTTAACAAAGATTGTTAAGTTTTGTTCCATTGAGAAGATGATTACCAGCAAAGGTACTTTAATTTGTGAAGCTTTGAAATGGAGTTATTTGATTTCCATTTGCGTGTTGTGTGGATACATTTGCCACTAGTTGCACTTACCACTTTATTAAAGCCATAAATGGAAAATTCTCTGCTGAGTTCAGCTTGTTTGTTGTGATGCTTCTATGTCATTAGAGGAGTTATTTCCCCCAGGGGAAAAAGAAGAATCCATGAGCATGAAAATGTATCAATGGAAACATCTCAAGCCAAAAACAAAGGGTGAAAAAGAATGGAGGAAACAAAATATTGAGACATGTGTGTAACAGAAGAAAGAAAGGCACATAAGAAATATTTGAAGTTATATTGGCTAAAATCTTTCCAAAATTTTTGACAGACATCAAACCCAGATACAAAAGCCAGAGAATGCCCATCAAGATCAATGCCAAAGTTCTACATCTAAGCATATGATATTCAAATCGTGAAAATCAAAGAAACAAAAAAAGTAAATCTTGAAAGGAGTTGAAAAAGGGAAAGGTCATTTTACTTAAAGTGCAACAAAAGCAAGATAGGGAGATCTGGTGATGTAGTGGGTTACTCACTGGGACTGGTCACCTCAAGCTTAGCAGTTCAAACCCATGAGCTGCTCTGAGAGAGGAAAATAGGGCTTTCTGCACCTGTTAACATCCTCTTTTGAACCATTCCTTTTATTTTTGTTCACTAACCATAGTGTTTCATAATTAGATTGGTTTCAACTAAGGGTAGCAGTTAGATTACTAGGAGAGGGTGATCAATCACTCCCACAATTACTAGGTATTTGTTTTAGGATCTAGTGTGTTGCAGAATACAAAGACAACAATCCATGGTGGAATTACAGTAACCGCCTAAAACAGCAACAGAGAGTATCCTGGGCCATTGAAAGTTCTATTGTGCCCAAAGTCCCGTGATTGTGGATTTAGCTGAACCATTATAATTATAGGTGGAAATAACTGGGTAGAAGAAATAGTAATGCTTACAGAAATAGGACAAACAGACTATGTGGCTATGGAGAGAGAACCCTAAGGTTACCACCTGTGCTCCCTAGATCCATAGACGGTGCAGAGCTGAGGGAGGAAGCAGTGCTCTTTGTCCCTTAAACCTAGCACAGCAAAATAAACCTCTGCTCTGCTTGAGTCAAGTGCAACAATGGCTGAGGGATGGATCCTCTGCTGGGTTTGTCGTCCCCCTCTGCGCGGTTTGGAAAATTCTCTGTTTCTCTGGTACCTGGACAGCCTTTGGTTATCACTGTGGCATCTCCTTCTGATGCCTCTCACGTGGCTTAATTAAACCAACGTTATACTAATCAAGTGTAGCGCGCTATCTCAAACAGAAAGGTCCTGTGGCTCTTTGGGTTACAATGTCCTCAGTCACATTATTGTTTTTAATGCCTTCGGGTTGGCAAACTCATGGTAACCAAACACACAAATGAACAAGATGCTGTCTGATCCTGTGCCAATCCTATGATTATTTGCAGATCAAAGCAGAGGGTTTTCAATGACTGGGTTTTAGTAAGTACATTACCCAGACATTCTTCTTAGTCCATCTTAGTGTGGAAGCTACGCTGAAACCTGTTCTACATCATAGCAACACACAGGCCTCCACTGACAAATGGAAGCACATGAAGCATATAGTCTAACCCATTGTGATTTTTTAATTCCAAGTCTTTGCACGTTTCATTCTAATATTTTACTTTGTCCTCTCAATCTGCCCTTTGCAATTTTATGTTCAGCTCCTTGATTTCATAATTCCTTCTATTTGCTTGAGCTGCTCTGTGTTCATGAGCAAATTTCAGAATCTCTTCTGACATCTACACTAATCTTTTCTGCTCTTGCAGAAATGGGCTTGTAATGGGCTCCTGCTTTCTTCTTGTATGATGTTCTAGGTGCCGTCTCATAGTTCATCAAGCCTTCTGTCATTAGTGTTCAATAAAGCCAATCTATTCTAGAGATGCTCTTGAAAATCGAGGGGCAAACATGCAGGCTTCAGTGTACTTTGAATTTTTTTCTCAACTTCAAATTGAAGTTATATGAGAGTAACTTGTGGTCTGTCCTATGGACAGTCAGTGGCCTCGTTTTGGCTGCTGATATTGAGCTTATCCATTGTCACTTCCCACAGATAGTCAATTTGATTGCTGTGTGTTCCATTTTGTGAAATCCATATGTATAGCCTTTATGTTGTTGGCAGAAAAATGTTAATTAAAAAGTCACTGGTTTTGCAAAATTCTGTCAGCATCTCCAGCTTCATTTCTACCACCAACACCTGACTCATTATTTCCTACTTCTACATTCCATTCCCCAGTAGTTTTCCATGCATCTTAATTGTATCTTTGATCAATTTCAGACTGAACACATTAGCAGAAATCTTCATTTTCTGCATCACTACCCCTAGTGGTTGATGTATAATTTTGAATAATAGTTGTATTACCTGGATTTCCTGTGGGCAGATAAATATTCCTATAACAGACAGAACTATAGTTCAAAATAGGTCTTGAAATGTTCTTTTGGATGACAAATGAAATGCCATTCATCTTGAATTTGGCATTTCCAGCATAGTTAACCATATGATTATCTGATTCGAAATGGTCAATATCAACCTCTTTTCACTTATTAATGTCTAGGATTTTAAAAAGTGGTTTATTAATATAAAATTCATATGTCATACACTTCCATAGTAAAAGCACCTTTAAAAGAGAGATATATATACATCATCACAATCAGTTCTAGTGCTTCATCCCTCTCCCACATTCCTTATTTGCTCTCCAATTCCTCTGGTGCCCTTCCCATCCCCCTGGTCCCCCCAAAACATTGTATCAGTTATTGTGCTTCACGAACTGGAAAACCTAACATAAACAATTCAAAACAAGAATAAAACAAAACTGAAAAGATAATAAAATAAAGATAATAATAACAAGAAAGAAAGGACCATTAGCAATATTAAAATAAGCCAGAGAGGAGACTTCTGTCATGAAACAAGCAAGAAATATTAAACCCAGAACAAATTCAGGTTGGATCAAGAAGGAGATAAACTGACCAGGTATCATAGTATACCATAGTTCCATTCACCATAATCAGTGCTTTACAATAACCTCTGCTGATAATGAAGATGTTTGTGTCTGTTGAGTGTGGCCAAAAGAGATCTGTCAGAGGCTGAATCTGACTGGATACTATGCACATGGATTTTGGGTTCCCACTGTCCTCCATAGCCTTCTACAATTAGGGTGTTCACAATTTAAGCTCTGATATTTTCCCCTTCATCATATTTGGATTTCGTTACTGTCATATTTGGATCACACAGGCTGGTGTGTTTTTTCCAATGTGGATTTAGTTGAAAACTGACTTAGATGGATGCTTTTTTTAATATAAGCCTTCAATAGTGTCTACGATTTTTGTCTCTATGTGTTGTTTTTAAATTTTGATGACTTCCAATTTGTCTGGAATCATACTTCATCCATTCCATGTTCCAAGTATGAAAAGATGTGAGTAGCTGCTGCTTCTCATTCTGCATCATTGCCCCCAGAAAATGAAAGTTCCAACACTTTTTTCGTGTCATTTTAGTTGACTCTACTTTGAGAAGGCAGCTCTTCCTCAGTCCCCTCAGTGATAGTTTTAGTATCTTCCAACCCGAGTGACTCCTCTTCCGGCACTATGGCTGATGGGGTTGTGCTGCTATTCATCAGGTTTCCAATATGTCTGACAATGTTTCTCTGCTGTTCGTAAAGTTTTCAGTGCATAATCTCCCAGAAGTGGAACATCTAGAAGTTCTTTTCATCTAGAAGTTCTCCTGAGACCTGTTCACCTTGGGCAATGCTACTGGTAATAGAAATACAGTGCTATAGCTTTCACCATCATAGCAACATAGAAGCTACCATAGTACAACAGATTGACAAACAAATGGTAGAATTTCCCAAATGGAATGGGATAATTCTGTTATAGAACCCCCAATTTAATTTATTCATGTATCTTGGCTACTTAGTAATTCCAATTTTTTGCTACCTCAATAAATGGCACTTGTACTAAAGGGAGATAGAAATCATGAGAGCAAATGAGCAATGACATTGAAGTTGGAAGAGCATACCTTGTTGGCAGGGTTTCCATTTATCAATTAGTAAGAGATGCCATTTTATTGTACTTCCAGAGAGTTTGGTGGTATTGGCTCTGGATTACAACATTTTACATTTCTACTGATCACAGGCAAACTGATTATAACATTAGGTGCTTACTATTTCCAGGAGTTTCTTAATTGAGATTTTCATAGGTAATGACTCATTGCTCTAATGGTGTGGTGACACCAGATATAAAAATCATAGGTTTGGTCTAATCGAACATAAAAGTTGCCATCGAGCTTAGAAGGCTTGATGAGTAATGACTTGTGTAGAAGGAGCGTTTCCAGTAGAAACAGAGATAAAAGGAGGAGGGCTAGTCTCAGTGTTTTGCTGATGGTTAACCTAGAAGGATTGTTGAAATCAAATAGGACACGGTGTTGACCTATCTTGTATCCCTCAGATATGCATTGGGCATATTACTTCCAGAGATACCTTGTCAGCAGTAAGTTTGGCATTACCAGGACTACAAAGATCCACCAATAACCGTGTAGTCACCATTGGTGTGGGTAAGAATTTCTAAGATAAGAAAGGGATACAGCTAGAGAGCAGAGGTTAAAGTTTGAGATGACCTGCAGTCTGAAGGAAGGGATAGTATTGTCCCCTGGGTATGGCTTAATGGGTGTTGCTGAGGTCTCCTTACAGGTTGTCTGGGGCAAGTTATGGTTTGTTCTACCATACTTGTAATAAAGCAAAGTTCATGGGTTCGGGCAAGTACACCTCTGTCTCCACATAATAGGTGAATTTCGCTGCTTGTGCTGACTGATGAGTTGACTCAGGATGAGGGTACCTCAAAGTTGGAATTTCCTGTAAGGGCCTTATCAATATTGAAGGTAAGTGGTTAGGCTCTAAATTTTCTATGAGAGAGAAAAAAGAAATTAAGTATCGGGGATGTTCCTTTGGTGTGGGTGCCAATATTAAAGCTCCCATGTCTATCAAATCTGGTGCTCGTGTTTTGTCTGTTGTGGATTTATACATTCACTGAGGTGACCGTGGCTCTGATGATGGTCTCCTACATTGTTGGGAATTTAAGTATGGTGTAGAGATGCCATGACTGGGTGACTTTAGGAATATTGGGATAATTTCATCTAGTTGGGGACAACTATCTCACAAATTCTATAGCCCTTGCTTTAAAGTCCAATTCATTATGTTGTTCTGTACTGCTGAAAAACAACCATGCAGTGCAACTTTATGATGCCTGTTGGTGTATTTGCTTTGTGGTGAAGTGGAGACTTATTTTTTTTTTTAGAGTGAGTGAGTGAATGAGTCAGTGAGAGAGTGAGTGAGTGAATGAGAGTGAGTGAGTGAGTGAGTGAGTGAGTGAGTGAGTGAGTGAGAGTGAGTCAGTGAATGAGAGTGAGTCAGTGAATGAGAGTGAGTGAGTGAGACAGTGAGTGAGTGAGAGAGTGAGTCAGTGAATGAGAGTGAGTGAGTGAGTGAGTGAAAGAGTGATTGAGTGAGTGAGAGAGTGAGTGAGTGAGTGAATGAGTCAGTGAATGAGAGTGAGTGAATTAGAGAGTGAGCGAGTGAGTCAGCGAGTGAGAGAGTGAGAATCAGTGAATTAGAGAGTGAGTGAATGAATGAGTCAGTGAGTGAGAGAGAGAGAGAGTGAGTGAGTGAGTGAGTGAGTGAGTGAGTGAGTGAATGAGAGTGAGTGAGTGTCAGAAGTGGAGACTTTTATCTGACTGTGTAACTGTGGTACTCTCAAAGGCTTGGAAAGCTCTTTAATTAACCCTTCAATATCATTAACAGAGATTGGTGTCTTCAATGTGTAAACCAATAGAAAGCTTGTGTATCTCGCTGGCATCATTAAGACATATTGAATGCCTCCAATGCTGCAGAGAAAAGCTCAGTGATGTAGCCTTTTTACTGTCTCTTCTCATGGTATGCTAATTTGTGGTGAATTTTAACTTTTTTAAAAATTAAATACTTTTATTGGAGGCTCTTACATCTCTTATCACAATCCATACATTCATCAATTGTGTCAAGCACATTCGCACGTATGCTGCCATCATCATTTTCAAAACATATTTTTTCTACTCAAGCCCTTGATATCAGATCCTCATTTTCCCCCTCCCTTCCCTGCCCGCCTTCCCTCATGAACCCTTGATAAGTTATAGATGATTATTTTCATATCTTACATCGTCCTCTGTCACCCTTCACCCACTTTTCCATTGTTCGTCCCCCTGGGAGGGAGGTATATGTTGATCCTTGGGATCCATTCCCTCTTTCTTCCACCACCTTCCCCTAACCCTCCTGGTTACTCTCATTGTTGGCCCTGAGAAGTTTATGTATCCTGGATTCCCTGTGTTGTGGGCTCTTATCTGTAGCAGTGTGCATGATCTGGTCTAATCCAACTTGTAAGGTAGAATTGAGATCATGATAGTGGGGGGAAGGAAGCATTAAAGAACTAGAGGAAAGCTGTGTGTTTTATCGGTCCTATACTGCACCCTGTCTGGCTCATCTCTTCCTTGTGACCCTTCTGTGAGGGGATATCCAGTTATTTGCAGATGGGTTTTGGGTCTCCACTCCATGCCCTGCGCCCCCCATTCACATTTGGCATGATTTTGTTGTGGGACTTAGATGCCTAATACCTGATCCCATCGACACCTCATGATCACACAGGCTGGTGTGCTTCTTCCATGTGGGCTTTGTTGTTTCTCAGCTAGATGGCTGCTTGATTATCTTCAAGCCTTTAAGACCCCAGATGCTATATCTTTTGATATCCGGGCACCACCAGCTTTCTTCATCACATTTGCTTATGCACCCATTTTGTCTTCAGCGGTTGTGTCACAAAGGTGAGCATCAACGAATGCAAGATTATTAGAACAAGTGTTTTTGTGTTAGAGTGCTTGAGTTGAGGCCCAATGTCCATCTGCAACCTTAATTCCTAATATTTGGATATAAGTACATCGATCAATTCCCCTCTTGTTATATAGAAATACATTCATATATGTACATACCTGTATTTAGATCTCTATAAATGTCTTTAGACTCCTGGTTCTTTCCTCTATTTCCTTTTACTTTTCTCTTGTCTCACCATCATGTTCGGCCTTCATTAGGGTTTAGTAATTCCTTGCTGCTACATTACCCTTGATTAAGCCCCACTGGGCATCCTATGCCCTTCTCTCCATTGATTTTAGTTCACTTGTTGTTCCTTTGTCCCTGGATTGCCACCACACACACACATACACACACTTCCTTTCTCCCACCTCCCCTTCTCCCATATCCCCAGGAACCATTGGTCCCGTTCTTTTCATCTCTGAATTGTTTACCACGCCTATCTTATCTAGATAGAAATGCAGAGACATTAATAAGCGCAAAAAACAGACAAAGCCAAACAAAACAACAAAGGAAGTCAAAACAAACAAAAAAAATAACAACTAAACCAAAACCAAAATAACAACAAAACGAAAGCCACTGACAAAAATGGAAAAGCCTATAAATAATTCAAGGTCTGTTTGTTGGCCTTTATGAGTGTTTTCCAGTTGAGTCTGATGGGTGCCACACTCTGTCTCCAAAGTCTATTGTTGGCACCTCAGAGGACATCACTAAAGCTACAGTTTGGGGAGCAGGGCACGTCTGATTAGAGTACACAGGAGAAACGAAGAGGGATAAAGAAGTAGGGGTACACATTCTGGCCCACCCAGCCTGGAGGATGATATTCCGGCTGAGAGCATACAATGCACAATGCACAGAGAGGACCATAGGGCCAGCCCCACCACAAGACATGACGTTCCTCACTGAACCATAGAGTTTTGGGTAACAACACTGGAGACACAGTGCGGGAATTGTGCCCAATCTGATTCCATCACACTTGGGTGAAACACAGGGCATACAACAGAGCAGCAAGGGGATCAATGTGATGAAATCCCTGAGGAATACCAAGAATTTAAATATTGGTGCGAATTTAACCATATGGTGGGATTATAGAGGGTGATAACCACACTAAGTGATAATTAGTGATAATCCACCACAATTGTAAATTTCTCCTACCATGCGGTAGACTTAGTGTCTAGATTTCTGAGATATGATAATATCCTTGTATTTGGACTCCTCTATGAACAATACATTTTGGAAGTGACACAGTGACTATGCATTAGGGTGCTAACTTCAAGATCAGAAGTTCTACACCACTAGCTGCTTCTTAAGAGAGAGATGAGGCTTTCTACTCCTGTAAACATTTACAGCTTTGGAAATTCACAGATCCCATTGTACCCTGTCCTAGAGGGTCTCTATGAGTAAGCATCAACTCAATGGCAGGGAATTGGTCTGATTTGGTTTAGTATGTGCAAATTCCCTGACCTCCTATGTACTAACTGACAGAATCGGTGGCATGGCCCACCCTAAAGTTCTTCAAAATGCTTATCTGTCTTGGTTTGGTTTGTTAGTCAACTTTGGTCTTATATCATGCTTTCCCCATGTCTTCTTTTGTATGAGCCAAAGGAGGATACAATAAGATGGGCAGAATAAGTACCAATGTGGCAGTATGTTCCCCACATTTTACCACAAACAAATGTTTCTACCTTGTATTTTCCAGTCATGATTATGCCAAAGTCCAAATCAAGTAATTAGCACATGAGGCACTGACTAATATTAAAAGTACTGCATACAGCTCAGCTCATTTGGCTCTTGGCCTAGTCCCTGTAGAAACGTTGGAGTATTCCCATTAGCGGTATTAAGTATTGAGTGCCCATTGTCTGGTTACCCTATACATCGTGTTGGCTCCATCTTATTTGTGGAGTGCTGAGCTTCTGCTCCTGTTTCCTTTGAGCAAAAGGCAGAGGAGTTTGTGAGAGTTTTGGCAAATTAACCTCAGTGTCAGCTTAGGTGGCTTATGAAACTGTGACAGTCCAATAGGACAGGTTTTGTTGATCTTATAGGTAGCATTTATATCTTAATGAAGATGTCTCTGTTGCTGATTAAATTTTTACACAGAAATAATTGCAATTTTAGTCCATAAGGTTATTGAACCCATACCAGTAAAGGCTTCAGTTTTAATAAATATTCAGGACACTTTCAGAACTGGCTTTGCCTAAGTGATGTCTGTGATTCTAAGAGTTCATTCTACTAAAAGCCCATAGGTAGGTATTTACCTGTTTATTTGACCAGAAGGTGCAAGGAAGCACATTTGGGGGTAGCAGAAGCTTCCAATTAAGTCCTGTCCTCAGGGCACTCATGGAAGAGCTGAGGGAATAGCTGTATTTACATAGTGCCTGTTTTTGTACCCTGGTGGCATAGTGGTTACATATTGGGCTACTAACTGCAATGTCAGCAGTTCAAAACCACCAGCCCCTTCTCAGGAGAAAGATGACACTTTGTACTCTCATAGAGTTACACAGTCTCCGGAACTCACAGGAGCAGTTCTGCTCTATTCTATAGGGTCACAGTGAGTCAGCATGGATTAGATGGCAGTGTGTTTGCTTTTGGTTGGAGTGCCATTTGCAGCTCAGTTCTGCACTGAAAAGTGGAAGACTTGCAGATGACTTGATAGATAGGAGCCAGCCAAGATTTGAGATCATTAATGTGTTGGTACCAGAATCCAAACCTTCCTACCAAAAGTGGGACCTTCCTTACTGATGTGAGGGATTGGAGCACAAGCAGTTTGTATTTTACCTTTTGAGTTCCAACTACAGTGCCACACTTTTACAGCCTGGAGGGAGCCTTGTGTCTTATGAACGGAAATGGATTATCTCCTCTCAGTGAAGAGTTTACTCATAATTGTGGAGGTCTGAGACACAGAGTGTTGGTTCCAGTAAGGATGATATTGCTTTAAAAAATTTATGCCCGATAAGTCCACATGGAAGAAGCACATCCGCCTGTATGATCCAAGGATTGTAAGCAATATCCATATCCAAAGGAGGGAATAGTATCAGAGTTTAATTGTGAGCTCCTGGTTTGCAGAAGGCTATGGATGACAGTGGGAGCCTAAAGTCTGTTTGCAAGATCTACACATAGAGTAAGCCTCCAGTGATCTCCCTCTGACCAGAGTTGAGAGCTGCGAATAGCCTGGTTATCAGACAGATCCTATTGTAGAGAAAATTATACTATATATAGTCAGGTGAAAATGTAACCTCAGATTTGATTCCCCTTTGATCCATTTAAAGGTTTTATCGGTTTGTTGTTTCTTCTTTTTAGTGAACTGGAAATGCATGTGCATGAAGCCTCTGGTGAATCCCCTCTGAACAAGAGCAAGGATGTGAATAGCCTTGCTTTCAAAGAAAAAAAAATACCAGGAGGCAGGGATCAACAAACACCCACTCTCCATCTTTTGATTTGTTTCTCCAGTACCCCACTCCCAAGGTACCATAATGTTTTAGCCAAGTAGACTAGAAAAACAAATTCATGGAAACTCATGCGTGTATAAGAAAGAGCATTATATACAAGAGCAATTGAATATTGAGAAAACCTCCCAGCCCAGTACAGATCAAGTCCATAAGTCTGCTATTAGCCCATATGGCCGATACCACTTTATAAATTCATCTTCAGACTCACAGAACACATTCAATGATATTGGATGCAGGAAGATCACAGGCAAGTGGGTAGAAAGCCATGGGGGTCCAGTGGCGGTATAAGCATCTCCGTGCTGGCATGGATCACCATGTGACTTCCCCAGGTCCAGGGCACTAGAGTAGCTCCATCTGTCTTGTCAGCTGGAATGTCTTGCAGGGAGTGTGTCTATGTCCTTACTCCAGCAGCTATTTATCTCCTTAGAGCCTTAAAGTGAGGTCATTAAGCTGTGACCTGATTGACAGGCTAACCTCCACCCCTTCATGCTTAATAGTCTCAAGTTGATACCAGATTATGTAACTGCCACAGGAACATAACCCAAACTCTAGACTTACTGCCATCGAGTCCATGATGACTCACAGCGACCACACCCTGTGGTTTTCTGAGACTATAATTGTTTAAGTGAATAGAAAGCCCAGTCTTCCTCCTGCTGAGCTGTTAGTGGTTTAGAACCGCTGGTCATGCAAATAGCAGCCCAACACATAACCACTAAACTACCAGGGCTAGTACCAGGTGTCTTCTCCTTTGGGTTCTATATAAGTATGGTTAAACATTTTTTTTCTCCACACACCCCTCCAAGTGGCACTTTCCTTCCTCAAGACATATGTGCTCTCTCCCCCCATCTTAACTTGAATGCTCAGTAATGTTTACTTATCACTTTTGTAGGAGTGTCTGTTGATTAGAGTAACCTTAGCACCATGTGGATGATGTTCTCTCTCTTCCCCTATGTTGAGAAACTGACCCCAATTGAGGTGAGGACCTTTCTGCTGAAATAGTTCATAAGATGCAAAGATAAAGGGGGTATATATAGTTCAGGCTCTCCTTCATTGATTGGGAGACCAGATAAGAAGACTACATGACCTGAAAGCAGAAACCTGCCTTTGCCTTGGTGTTTATCCTTATAGTAGTGGACTCACACAATATATTTCCTTCTGTGATTTACTAAGTCACTCGGCATAGGGGTTTTCAGGTCCATCCATGTTATGAAGTGCTGCAGGGTTTCACCCCTGGTTTTCTGGGATGCATGTTATTCCATCGTATGTATGTACCGGAGTTTCTTTACTCATTCTCCTGCTGATGGGAAATGAGGCTGTATCCTCATTGGTATAGTGAACTGTTCTGCAATGAGTATGGGATGCCATGCGTCTGCTCCTGAAGCATCTCTGAATTATTTGGTGTATAAGGTGTATACAAAGGGATATTGTATTTGTTCAACTGAAGTATCAGAGATGATCCAATCTGGGATCTCTTGCTCCTTAGGGTTCAATATAAACTCTTCTTTGAGGTCATTGTTGTAGGCACCTTCTACCAAGCATAAGGTCTTTGTCCAGGGGCTGGGGTCTCCTGATAATATGTCCAAAATGCATGAGATGAACTCTTGCCATCCTCACTTCTAAGGAGCATTCACGAATTTCTTAAATTGTTTTATCGCTAGCCATTATTGTGTGTAAAGAGGATTTATATTTGTAAAGAACCCCCTGAGAATCAATTGGGTGGACTTAGGACTCAACCCAGCCTCCTCTGGACTTGCTAAGTCATCACCATCTGTTGCCGGATAAGCCCACTGTAACATTCCCAGCTGACAGAGATTTTTGGCCCTGCTAATGTTTTCCATTGACAATCTGCCAGGGCTGTTACAAGGCCTCGCATAATGTGGGCAGCTTTCCAATCACGACAACTCACATCAACAAGGTATATGTGGACCAGGGTCCAATTGGTCATTTGTGAGTCATGCTCACTCTCTGTGCCAATTGTGCAGTGTCCCTTTGCTGGAATACCATATTTCCATCCTGAGTTATAGCAACCAATTACTTGATTTAAGCCCCCATTACATTAAAGTCACACCCTGCCAAATACATGCTTTATTGCCAGGCAGCCCCTTTTTCATTTGATTCCTTAGTGAGGCCCTTAAGTAGGCCTCTGCACAAGACAGAGTCATGTTCTCTCATCCAACAGGGAATTGGCCCTTCTATTACCTCCTTTTTTGTAACTGCTGTGTTTGCCACCAAAGCAAGACTCTGGGGGTTAAAGCACTGGGCTATTAGCGTTAACTCTTGGTGGTTTGAAGGCATCCAGCGGTGCTTCAGAAGAAAGGCCTGATGATCTATTTCTGACCACTCACAGCCCTACGAGGCATAATTTTGCATGAAATTACATGGGGTCATCATGAATCTGAAACAATTTGAGAGCAGATGAAACTAGTAAAGTAGAGGGTATATGATCATCACGTAGGGAATCCCTAGTGGCACCCTGGTGGAATCGTGGGCACATTGAGTTGCTGACCATAAGGTGAGTAGTTCTAAACCACCAGCTGCTCTACAGGAGAAAGATGAGAGTTTCTACTCCTATAAAAATTTATTGTCTCAGAAACCCACCGGGCAAAGTTCCACAATGCCCTATAGGGTCACTGCAGGGGCAGTGAATTGTTTAATGTGGCTCTTCTAACCATCTCTAACTTTTATCAAACTACTTTTCCTGCATGGGTCTGGTAGGGAGGTTGTGGCAGTGCTAGGATTCACCTGTGAGTCATTGTGAGTGCAGGAGGACAGGTCGCATTACCAGCAAGAGCCGGGAGTGGAGTACATCCTCTGGAGCCTGCACAGCCTATGGATCCTGTGTGTCCTCTTGACAGTGAACAGTGAACTTCTGGGACCCAGAAGACACCTATAATGTCAGAGGAACAGCAGCCTAATCAGTAACCAGAGCACTGGAACAAAGTGATGGACTTCCTAACCCATGCAGGAAGTGAAGCTGAGCGCTTGTGTGCAGGAGGCTGGCTTGCGGAGTGGGGTGCCTCTGGACACTTACTCAGGGAAGCTGGGCTTGCAGCCCCATGGAAGTGAAGCTGAATCCCTTTGAGCAGAGACTTACTCCAGTAGGGTAGCAGTGGACACTTAATTCGGGGTGCTGGGTTTGTCCCTTTGGACAATTACTAGCAGACCTAAAAGAATTTTGTAACATGTCCTGATAAACAGCTATTTTGAGCATTTTTCACTGGCATTACTAACTGATAACTTCCTCAATAAATCCTTTAATCATGCATTTGTCTGTGGGTTCAGTGTAGCATTGCAATGAATATTAGATCCCGGGGAAGTAAACTAAGGAACATTAATGCAGATGACTCAGTCATTCTGAATCAGAAGTAACTCGATGTCCCTGAGTTGAGGTTTGAAGGTGTGTTTTTTTCCCCTGAAAAGTTTTATTGGCACATTATTTACATATATATTCAATAGTTCAATCGTTCGATCATAATCAAGGAGAATTGTACTATCATTGCCACATCAATTTTAGAGGCGCCCCCCATGGTTAGATAACTGAGTTGTGCAATCACAATGTTCTAGTGCTCCCGCCTTTGTTGTTTACTCCTGAAATCTCCTTTCCCTCCCTATCACCCATGCCCTCACACCTTTTCAATATGAGCTTTTCCAAAAAACAATCAGGCTTTTAAAAATGAATAAATACATAGATTAATAAATGAATGACTACATAGATTAATAAATGAATAAGTATATAAATTAACAGATGCATAGATTTATAAACGGATAGATACATAGATTCATAAATGAATAAATATATAATTTAATAAATACATAGATTAATAAATGAATGGCTTAATAAAGGAATAAGTTAACACGTGAATTGATAGATTAATAAATGTATTATTAGATTAATAATAGATTGTTGTGAGTTCTTAGCTACATGATGAAATTCTCAATCTCCTGACTCAAAAAAAATTGTATTCGAGAAAACATGCCTTTTTACCCTGGAAACAACCTCTTCAGGAGAACTGACCACCAGATCTTTTCTCCCACAGAACAGCTGATGAATTTCAAGTTTCCATGACCCCAAGGTGCAACCATATTGGAACGTCGGAGTTTGGCGGACGATGGTAGACTTCACAATACAGAACTGATGTGGACATAAAGGACTTGAGGGAAAGTGAGGAGAGCCGCGCATAGACTGTGATGGACTTGATGACTGATTGGATGGCGGGCATGTCAATCTTCTCTTTCAGCAAATGAGCTCATAGGTCAAGGCCAGAGGGCACGCCTTCTTGAAGTTCTTTGGCGGTTCAGCCCGGCTGCCCACTCGGAGGTATCTCGCGCATCTGCTCAGCTGCTATCTCTGGTGCAGTCTGCTTGGACACATCCAAGCCCACCATCAGGGCAACCTGTTGTGTAGCAACTCCCCAGGCACCGACCTCTGGCCGCCTCCTCAGTCTCTCCCACCAACTAGAGAAAGGCCTCACTGCCAAAGGCCTCCCCCCCCTCGACCGCCACTTCCGCGGCGCCATCTTTGATGCCACCTGGTCACTGCCTCAATTAAGGTACTGTCTGTGCCTCCCTCCGGCCATGTCTGCCCCAGCGAAGCCGGAACCGACCCAAGATAGCCAGGACGGAGCTGATGAGAGATTGGAGAGCAATCCCACGTCCCTTGGGCACCACGCGGCAGTGGGAGTAATGGGAGATATGGGGGTTATCCACCATGATCCTTCACAGGCCCCCCCATTTGAAGTCCTTGGCTAGGGTGACAAGCGTGGGCAGGAGGAGGAAGAAGATGGGCATGCAGAGCATGAGTACCCCGGAAATTCCACGGAGGAAGGGCACGAGGAGGAGGGGGAATTCAACAAGGCACAGTCTCGGGAATATGAGGCAGAAGGGGGAGGGGGGCGGCACTAAGGGAGAATGATGCTGACAGGCAGGATGCAGATGAAGAGGCCGGGGTCTCTGAGGAAGAATATCAGGAAGGCTTGGCTAACAGTTACGTTTTACGATCATTATTGGGTGACCCTCAGTTTCGCATGAGAACAGTCCGCCTGCTGCTTTGGAATCTGCTGCCACCTCATCCACACCAAATTTACATTAATGATCATATCCTGATGCCACCATCTGCAGATCCAGGTGTGATAAGCCCTCAATCCCAGGTGTCAGACGACCTGGGATCTAGAGAATCCCTAACACTAGAAGATGCAAATCCGGTAGAGGGAATCTTTCCTGTTAAGCCAGAGGAACCAGAGGATCCCTCAGAAGGCGATGCATCCCATGAGGCAGTGGAACCTATCCCAATTGAGAGGGCCCAAGAGGGCGAGGATATTCTTGGAGCTAACTTTCCCTATGAGGTGTGGGCCTGCGCCTCTGAGGAGGCTGAGGCTAGCAAGTCAGGCCAAGAAGTTCAGCCTCCTGTAGCCTCTGTTGAGGCAGTCTGCTCACCTGGAACCTGCATCCCAAGCTTGCCTCAGGTCATTAAGCGGAGGGTCAATGCTCTCAAAAATCTGCAAGCGGAATATGCCCAACTGGAAGCTCAGTTCTACAGAGACCTTTACAATCTAGAGAAAAAGTATGCTGCCTTCTACCAACCTCTGTTCGATAAGAGATCTAATATCATCAGTGGAATTTATGAGCCCACAGAAGATGAGTCTAAGTGGCCAGGAGGTGTTCCGGAAAGTGCTCGTGAAGAAATGGAAAAAGAGCCTGAGAGAAACCCACAGATTCATGGTATACATTACTTTTGGTTGCTAGCCTTTAAAAATCTAAATATTCTTCGTAAACTGATCTGAGACCATGATGAACTGGTACTGGAATAGTTGAGAGATGTGAAAGTCCAATTTTCAGGGGTTGAAACCATGAGCTTCACCATAGAATTTTTCTTTAATTCAAATGACTATTTTCTCAATGAGGTTCTGATGAAGACCTACCACATGCAGTCATACCCAGAGAATTCCGATCCCTTCTTCTCCCAGGGTCCAAAAATCATCGGCAGCATAGGTTGTAAGATTCACTGGAAAGAAGGAAAAAATGTCACCATGAAAGCAATGCAGCTTCAGCCACGTGAGGACCGTGGACATGTGTCCACCAACATCAGAGGCCCCAGCTCTTCTTTTTACACCCATTTCGATCCTTCAGATTCTCCAGAGGGTCGATCACTAAATGTTGCCCTTGACTATCAATTGGGATATATTTTCCGTGAGCTTCTGATCCCAAAGTCTGTATTATTCTTCACAAAAGAAGCAAATGAATGCAAATCTAACGAAGGCGGTTGGGAAGTTGGAGATGAGAAGGACAAGGAAACCAGACAGAAGCCAAAGAAGGACCCAAAAAGGATGTGGACCAAGGAGGGACAGCACTGGAGGATCCAGGTCTGTATCCATTTGGTGTTTTTCAACTTGTTATAGATTTTTTAAGAGATGTTTTTGGTATACTCATTAATTGTAAAAAAAAGTTCTATTTTAGTTTAAAAGCCAATCTTCTTGAATACTTCCTAAGAGAGAATGCAACACATTCTGAAACGCACTTCATTCACAGCTACCTTGTAGTCGAGACCAATATTTGCTTAGATCACCGGTTCTCAACCTGTGGGTCGTGACCCCTTTGGGGGTTGAATGACCCTTTCACAGAGGTTCCCTGATTCAGAACTGTAGCAAAATGACAGTTATGAAGCAGCAACGAAAATAAATTTATGGTTGGGGGGTCACCACAACATGAACTGTATTAAAGAGTTGCAGCATTAGGAAGGTTGAGACCCACTAGCTTAGATAATGGCTACCAGAATAGGTGATCAAAGCAAGAGCCTCGTGTGCTACTTGGGCCTTCATAATTTGGTCACAGAAAAAGAGTTTCTTGTACTGGCCACGAGATAATAACTTTGAGCATGTGCCTACTTGCAAAGTTAATGAAAAATTTAATAATTTTGAGTAAGGCTACATTTGGTGATTGATACCTAACTGTTCATTTGTAAAATTTTGGATTTCATGTGAGAGAAGAAAATTAAGGCAAGGTTAGTGTTACTCTCTGAATTGATAAATAGGTGTTAACATGTCTCAGGTGTCCTTTTTCTTTCATTTTACACATTTGGTCATTGAGACTGGGAGGAGGAGAGAGTGTGGTTTTGAAAGTGTAGGCTACTAAGATGGAAAGACTTATTTATATCCCCGAATCTTCTCTCAAGTTTAATTTAAAAAATCTTAGTTTGGGGTAAGAGGAAAATGGCATTGATGTGATCAGGTGACTGAAGCTTTTGAACTGGGTAACAAACCACGTTGTGTTCTCTAATTGAAAGAACAGTGTATATTCCAAGACTCAGAATATCATTGGTACATGTTAACGGCAAACTACTAATACTTTTCTCTTTTTTCATCCTACAGTCGGAAGGCGTAGGAAACCAGAGATGGAGGAGGAAACAACTGAATGTTTGTCTTAGATTTGAGACTTTCTGCTTTACTGAAGTCTACAAGAATTTTGTCAATATCTGTTGTATTCCAAAGTTCATAACTGAAAAAGTGAATATTACTGATATAGAACTTTTCTCTTACATCGTTCACATATATTTTGGCTGCATGTGTTCAGGTTACATATCTAAGCTGGTTACTAGCAACCAGAAAAACACTTCTGGTTGGCTAGATAAATGACTGGCTACCTGTTTATCTCACTGTGTGATTGCTTAGCCATCTGAATATTGAAATGTAAAGAACGGTGACAGGGAAAATTGCTTTTGTTCCATTCTTTTTATTGTTATCAATCTTTTCCATTATACTTTAAGCAGTGTACAGTACTTATGCACCCAAGTAACCTTATCATCTTTTGGGTAGGAAGTGCATTGTGGCAAGGAGGCCTGTTGGCACAAATGGTTAAAAACAAGGCTGCTCAGTGAAAGGCTGGCAGATTTTGAAAGGTCAGTCACTCCAAGGCAGAAAGACCTGTTTATCTTCTTTAAAAATATTACAGCCTAGAAAACGATGGTGCAGTTCCACTTTGTTACATGAGATTGATTTGATTTGGACTCTGAAACCTATCAACAACTAAAATTTTGGAGTTCCTGTTTTTGCAACTGCTTAACACGCTGACTGCTAAGTGAAAGGTTGGTAGTTTCAACTCTAATAGTGGCACTTTGGAAGAAAGACCTGGAGGTCTTTACATGTAATTGAAGTGGAAACTTGAAGTGTCCTTTTTTGATTTTTGGCTATTTTTATGGATATAAAACAGTGTAATCTATGCAAGAATATATGAAATATTATTCTGAAAAATGTATTGACTTACTAGAAATGTGAGTAAAAAATGTTCTTCAGCTAGAAAGACAGACTTAGTTTCTATACTTGAAAAATCCCTTTGGAAGAGATTATTTTTACTTTTATGTCAATGTATTAAAACCCACTACTAAAATAAATTTTGCTACAAAGATTAAGAATTTTAAAATTCCAGATAGCTTTTGAGTAGGAGCACATGTTACTCAAAATATTAAAATATCCACAAGATCTGTAGAATGTGTATCTATAAACTTTAACAAACGTATGAATCTTAAATATCACTAAGTAAAATAAAAAGTATGCTAGAATATTGTCAATTGTTTTAAAAGCACTAAAGTTATACCAAAGTATGTGCAATTTTGTTCCAAAAGACATTTGAGTTAAGATTATAAAGATAAGGAACGTGTTATGGGTCAAAACAAACATTCCTCTCATGTATATCTTGTTCCTGTTATATTGGCATAATCTTCAAAATTGTTTGCATTATTCATTTTATTCATACTTTTGCATACATTAAATAAATCACCTTAACTTCAAAACAAGTGTCTGTGAAATCAAAATGCTGCAGATATTTTAGTTAAATAATTCTGACTTAAATATATATTTAGAGTTTTTTGTTTTGTTTTCTTCTACCTCAATGTTATTGAATTAGATCACTAGTAACCATTTGGAAAGCCTGTTATTGCAAACTGAATTTTTAATATTGTCAAGTTACAAACAATTATGTAAAAAGAGAGATTAATTCTACTCCGCCTTGGACTAGCAGAATCAGAATTACCTGGGAACCTGTTAGAAATACATATTTTTCAGCTTTGCTTTGTATTTACTGACTCAGAAATTCAGCAGGCCAATTAGCAGTCCAGCTTTTAAAAGATCTCCCAATGATTCTGAAACACAGTAAAGTTTCAGAATCACTGGTTTTGAGCAATGGGGAAAACAACGAGCTTCTTCTAAGGTAGCCAAACATCAAGACCAAACTTGCTGCCATCAAGTTGATGCTGACTCATATTGAGTCAGGTTGGCACAATAAACTTTATCTCAATCACTCTTGCCATATGAATGATTTCCCACTGATTCTTCCATCATATGATCCTGAACAATGCTTAGAGGATTTTAACCTACCTACCTCAGCATTTTACCCAGAGCCTCTGTATGCCTTTTCCTGGAATTTCCTACGAGGAAGAGGCAATGTTGCATATGCACTGATAGGAGCAAGTACCATTCATTTTGCGTGACTGGAACATGCAGTAACCCTGTATATGTATGCATGTATATATTAAATATATAATCTTCAGAAAATGTTCATGAAAAAATTCCATGATCTTTTAACTCCAATTTTCAATCAACTATTTCGAAGTTAGCACATATATGAGGGGGTACCTCCCCCAAAAGGAATGTTTAAAAAAAATTTTCAAAGCTATGAATCAATTTTTTCCCCAAAACAACCTTATCACCATCAAAGTACTATCCATTACACTTACTACAGTTGTTAAATCTGCAATTCCATTTTTGGAAACATTTTTCATACTCATCTGGATGGCTGACAGCCATCTCCCTCATTTTTTTCTTCACCACTTCAACATCATGTAATCACTATCCTTTCATGTCTCTCTTCATTCGTGGAAACAAAAGGAAGTCACAAAGAGTGAGGTCAGGTGAGTCAGGTGCATGTGGCAAGAAAGGCATGCTGTTTTTTGCCAAAAATGGCACACTGAGATGGCTGCTTGAGCAGGTGCATTGTCGTAGTAAAATCAGTCCCCTGTCTGCCACAAATCAGGCTTTTTTGGTCACACACTGTTATGCATCTTTTCATAAATTCTCAATAAAAGCTTGATTAACAGTCTGATATGGTGGAACAATCTGCAAATGTAATACAAGTAGACATTTTTGCCCATTCGGGAAGTTGAGGGACATCCAGGACAAAGTTTGTCATCAATGGACGTTTCACCTTTTTTTAGAAATGATAAAACCACTTGCACACCTGAGTTTTTCCCATAGCACTGTCCTTGTAAACTGTGTTCAACATCCCAACAGTTTTTTCAGCATTTTTCCTGAGCAGGAAACAAAATTTCACAGCCGCATGGTGTTCTCTTAATTTGGCCATCACAAAAAATGAGTTCCGATTGCAACTGCTTGTAATAAAAAATTCACTGTGACCAGAGAGAACCTTCCCAGGCATTGCCACTCAGAGAGTTGCTGGATGCTCACTCAGTGGAAAAGAATGCGTACTATGAGAGCTCTGCCTACTGGAGCTTTTACCGTTTTGATGGGGATACTCCCTCTTGATAAAAAAAGGGTTGTTCTATGGTTCCAATTTATTTATGCAAAGATATATTCCAAACAATGTGTGTTTAAACATGTCTTTATGATCAGTGGGTAGCTATAGATAAGTTCTCTCAGCAGTATACGAGGGGTCACCCCAAAGAAAAACAAAATTTAAAACAAAATTAGATACTTTGGAAAAAAAGTCCGTTGTTTGGTTTTTTTAGGTACCCCATTGTATATCTGAGTCTCCTCAGGTTCCTTTAAGTAAAAAGGTCCAATCAAAAGTGAATATCAAAGAAAGATCTGAGTCAGTTAAATTCAGGGCAGAGAGGTCAGTACGGAAATTACAGTGACTGCTTTGGGAGATTCCAAAGGGGTAATCTTGATAGAATTCCTTGAAGGACACAGGATGATCCTAGGGATTTCTTTTTTCTTTTTTAATCATTTTATTGGGGGCTCGTACAATTCTTACCACAATCCATACATCCATCCATTGTGTCAAGCACATATGTACATTTGTTGCCATCATCATTCTCAAAACATTTGCCTTCTACTTGAGCC
>NW_022111327.1:2499754-2542329 GCF_000313985.2 Echinops telfairi
GTAGATTCTTGTAATCAGTTCCCCCTTTCCACCCCACATTCCCTCCACCCTCCAGGCACCGCCAGTCTCACCACTGGTCCAGCGTGCATCAGAGGGGAGATCAACTGTCAAAGGTTTAACATTCATGTCAGGTTTATCCCTTTGATCTTCTATACTCATCTCTCCAAGGCATTCTCTAACCGCTTTCTTCCCATCCCTCTATCTACAGGGAGAGCGCCGGAGGCTTATTGCCCAGGTGGATCCCACAAATGTACCTTGGGCTCCCAGTGTCATTCATAGCCTCTGCATACTGGATTCTCGTCATTTAGGCTCTGATACTGTTCCCTCCTTCGACTTAGGGTTATAGGATTTAGAATCCTTCAGTGACTGATGACGGTGTGCTTCTTCTACGTGGACTATCTTTTTATTGAATGAAAATTTCTATGATTTTGTTGTAATTCTTTGTGAAATAGAGACTTATCCCTGGAGAAGAACATCATGCTCGGTAGAGAGGCAGCGAAGGAGGGGAAGGTTGTCAACAAGATGCATTGACACCATGGCTGCATTTGACCAGTCAGTGTTCCATTCTGTTGAGCATAGGGTCGCTCTGGGTCAGAACTGACTCGATGGCACCTAACAACAACAACGACATTATATATTTATATCTGTCATTATGTATATATGACATTATATATATATGTCAGCATTAACTTGATGGCAGTGAGTTAGTGTTAAATTACACACACATACACACAAATGACATTTATGAGAAAATCGTATCTCATTTAGAGTAGTGATTAGCTCTTGTGAAGAGGCAGGGGAATTCCGCTGAGGAGGTTCACAGGGCTTCACCTGTATCTATAATGTTATATTTCTCAAGCTGAAGGAACCCTGATGGTGTAATTGGTTACACATTGCACTGATAACCTCAAGGTTAGCAGTTCAAACCCATCAGCAGTTTCATGGGAGAAAGATGGGGCTTTCTATTCCTGAAAAGATGTACAGTCTCTGAATCCCACGTACAGTTTTACTATGTTCTAGTAAACCAAACTCATTGCCACCGAGTCAGTAAAATCTCATGGTGAACCCCTGTGGGTTTCAGAGACTATAACTGTTCAAGGGATTAGAAAGGTAGTCTTTCTCCCGAGGAGCTGCTGGTGGTTTTGAGCGCCGTCCATGCAGACCTAAGCCCAGTGTATACCCACTGCACCACCAGAGCTCCTTACTCCGTTTTATAGGGTTGCTATGAATTGAAATGAACTCCGTCGCACTGGATGATTTCTTAAGCTGGGTGTTAAGACTCCTAGATGTAGAAATCTCTGTAGTATTCTTTGTGTATGTCTGAAATCTTTCCTAATAAAATAAAATGATTAAAAGAAAGCGGGGAGAAAATTAGCTTAATGTCTACAGGGGCAGTGAACTATTTAATATGACTTTTGTAGCCAAAGTCTCTAACTCCCATCGAATGACATTTCTCAGCATGGGTCTGGTAAGAAGGTGGGAGAAGAAACGGATAGGATTCACCTGTGAGTCATTATAAACTGGATTCCATGGAATGTCATCCTATGTAGCCCTTTGTGTAGCAGTAGGGGCTGGAGAGTGGGAAGGGGCTAGTTGCAGGTGGGGTGGATCTTATTACAAGCAATAGCCAGGAATAGAGTGTGTTCTCTGGATCTGGGATCCTTGCACAGCGCATCTAGAAGACAGCTGTGCCATCAGATGAACAGCAGCAAAGCCAGGAGCCAGAGCATGACACAGAGTAGTGGCTTTTCCAGTGCACAGAGTGAGTAAAGCTGAGTGCTTTGGGGGCCGGAGGTTGGATTTTGGAGTGGGGTGCCGGTGGGCACTTTCTTGGGAAAGTTGGGATTTCTGACTCATGTAAGTAGAGCTGAGTGCCTTTCAGCTGAGGCTTACTGGTGTGAGGTGCCTCTAAGTACTTAATACAGGCGCCTTTGTTTGCTGAGCCACAGAGCTTGAGCTGAATGCTTTTGGTTTGAGGCTGACAGGAGAGCGGTATGCTCCCTCAGGTGTTTGTTAGCAGACCTGAAACTTTGTAACATGTGCTGGTAAACAGCTACCCTGAACATTTCTCATGAGCATCCAAATCTGTTAACTTCCTTAAGAAACCCTTTAATGATGGATTTTGCCTTTGAGTTCCTGTGTAGCTCATGCAATAAATATTAGAACTCAAGGAAAGTAAAACAGAAAACATTGATTCAGACATTTCAATATCTCAAAGGTGCTCGTGAGGGGGAAAATGTTGTAGCTGACCACAGTAGACGATAAGAGAAGGGGAAAGCCAAGGCAGACCCCTAGTTTCTATATTTAGTTAAGACTACTTAACTCGACCGGATCCACTGCTGTGGAGTTGATTCCAACTCACAATAACCCTATAGGTCAAAGCAGACCTATCTCACAAGGTTTCCAAGGTTCTATCTTTCCAGAAGCTAACGCTAATGGTTTTCTCCCACAGATCATGGGACAGGTTCAAGCACTTTAATCACTGCACCACCAGGGATCCTTGAGGTGCTCTTCTCCAATGTGCATTACAATGTATTCTCTGGGTGGTGCAAAATGTCACATGTGTGACCACTAGCCTCAAAGTTGGCAGTTTGGAGCCCACCCAGAAATGTCTCCGGAGACAGGTTTGGTATCCTGCAGCCTTAACAATGGTATGAAATTCTTCTACTCTGCGTACGTAGGTTTTCCATGGATCAGAATCAACTCTATTGCGATGAACAAGTTTAGGTATGCTCTAAACCCACCTCTATTGAGTTGATGCTGATTCATAGTGACCTTATAGGACAGACTAGATTTTCCCTATAGGATTTTCAAGGCTGTAATCTTTAGAGAAGCAGACCCCTGCATCTTTATATTTCTCCCCTAAAGCACCTAGAACTGTTTTTCGCTTAACTGTTAAAAGGAAGTTAATGGAATGCATCTACAACTGTCTTTCAGCAGTGTTGACATTTTAAAAATATATTATCAAGTAGTATCATGTAGGATTCCTTATTGCTAGAAGCACATGTTTAGTCAGAAAGCACAGGGACCTTTCCGTTCCCATTTAGCTGAAAAGGCAGTCTAAGTAATGAGCTTACCAATGTAGTGTCATTTGAGATGCCTCAAGTTTGCTCTTGTAGGTTGATGCTGGTGTCATTTCTTCTAATCTAATTTAAAACTAATATTGGAAGTGTGTGATCCCATTGACGTAAAATATCTAGAATAGACAAATGCATAGGGACAAAAGTAGATCAGTGATTCCCACAGGCTACAGTGTGGTGGGGGGTGGGGTGGGGAGGAGGATGCCGATTCGTTGCTTAAAGGCTACTGAGTTTTTATGGTTTCACAACCTGGGGAATGTAATTAATGTCATGTAAACTGGCTAACTTTTGGTGTACATATTTTATAATGGATGATTCCCCAAAAAAATGTGAACCTTCTATGAATTTTGTAGGGGTTCACACCACTCTGCATTATTTAAAAGGTGCACCTACAAATCTCTTGCACCTGGGCTTCTGCCAAGACTGCTTAGTGAGACAATACCACTTAAGCTAGCAAGAAAGCTTTCATTTAAAGATACAGAATTATATCTTTTTAAAAAAATGATTACTTCCCTAAAGAACTGCCTCAGAATTCTCTGATTCCTTAACAAAGGGTTTTCTTGTCGTATCCTTGGCTTCATACATATCCTTAGACTGTATCTTCCTGGAAGTCTCCTGGTTTTCTTTTTATCTGGAAGTTGCGTCAGAACTGTAACGCTGTTTGCCATTCAGGAAAGCTGAGCATTTTCAAAACCCCCACGTCCTTGTGAATGGCAATCTAAAGTGAAATGATTTGGCTCTCCCCACCTGAATCAAAGAAGAATGAAGAAAATCAAAGACATATGGAAACCTTTAGTTCAAAGGACTAATAGTCTGCATGTGTCATCGCCTTCATAAAGCATGAGACTAGTAGAACCAGATAGCACCGAGTTGCCACTATGGGCCGTTCTGGTCAGTGTCACAACACAAGGTGTTGGACCGAGTAGGAAGAAAATGTAGGAACAAAAATCCAAATTATGAAGACCAGACTTATTTTTCTGATAATATGTATTCAATACCAGTTGTTTATAGGTTATAAGCAACATGCTGCCATTGCACACATAGTCTACTTCACCTGAACACAGCCATGCATGTCTCTAAGTATGAGCATATCAGAGAACTCATTCCTAATAACGAAGAATTAATTCAGAGAAACTATTCTTAAAGTAGACGACCCACTTCTAATACATATTCCATTCCCACTTACTACTGCTTTATCACAAATCATCCCAAACTAGTGACATAAAGCAACAGCTATTTTATTTTGCTATTATATTTTGTGGGTCACAAATTCTGAACTTGCCCAGCATGGGAGATTTCTCTTTGTTCTATGATGTCTGGTGCCTCATCTGGTTATCCTTGAAGTCACTCAATGTGGTGCATAATCAAGCAGCAAAGAAAGCACATTCACTCACACAGCTGGCGCTTGAACTGAGAACTCAGGGTAGAACTGCTCATCAGAATGCATACAGGCAGGGGAACGTTCCATGTGGCTTGGATTTCTTGGAGCAAGGTAACCTCGGGATAGTTGTGCTTCTTACATGGCAGTTCAGGGAATCAAGAGCATATGGCCCAGAAAGCAAAGTGAAAGTTGCATTAATTTTCAGGTCTATCCTTGGAAGTATCCAAACTTTATTAGATGAAAAATGCCACCGCCCCATGCCCCCCTCCCCCCAAGATAGCTCAGTTGTAAGAAGAGTGGCCATTGATGCCACCTCTCAGTGTAGGATAACCTGCGTCTTGAAGAATATGTGGAGTCAAATGATTTACTAGTCATTTTTAGAAAATACAGTCTGCCACAATCTGCCCTCTAGAAACTACTCATATCCTCCCAGCATGCAAATCACACACAGCTCATCCATGACTTCCCAAAACCCTCATACAGTGAGGACATCTGTTCTCGTCCAAGAGCTCATTATCTAAGTCAGAGTTTTGGTGCATATGAGGTTCTTTCAGTATGTTTGTTTCAGATAGTCATCTCTTTGAGTATCATTCCTCTCCATCTGAAGCTGTGTTAGTCTGGGTAGACTAGAGAAACAAATTCATAAGCACACATATGTGTATAAGAAAGAGATTTATATACAAGAGCAATTGAACATTGAGAAAACATCCCAACTCAGTCCAGTCCAAGACCATAAATGCGATATTAGCCTGTATGTCCAATACCAATCTATAAAGTCCTCTTCAGACTCACAAAACACATGCAATGATGCCAAATGCAGGATGATCACAAGCCAGTGGGTAGAAAGTCTTTGGGTCCAATGGCATTGTAAGCATCTCAGCGCTGGCAGGGGTCTCTCTGTAGCTTCTCTGGCTTCAGTGGTCTGGTTGCATCCATGCGGCTTGTCTTCTGCAATGTCTCCCAGGGAGTAGCAGAGAGAGAGTGTCTCTCCTGCCTCTAAGAAGGAAGTACCAGAATTCTCAGGAGAAGGTCATGCCCACACAGGAGTCTTATTGGCTATCTCCAGATTGACAACCCAGACTCCACCCCTACACTCTTTAACCCTTCAATTGACACCAGATTAGGTGACTGCCACAGAAGCCCTGCTAGCTAATGAGACAAGGTATTGCTCCCCTCCATTATGAGCATAAAATGTGAGACAGATATAAGAAAATGGCTACAGACACTCCCTGGAAGCACATAGCAACCATGGAACACAACTCTAACTTCCAACTAGGTATCTTGTGTAGGTCTTTAATTGGAATCATCTTACTCCATGAGATCTATTCTCGTGATTTGTTTTGCATTGTGAGGTCTTAGTTCTGCTCTCTGAGCTATCTCTTTTTTTTTCTTCCATGAAAACCGCCTATGTCTAAGACAAAATAACTTCAGTTTTCTACTCTCCCATGAAAGTTTGAGGGCCTACGTACTTGTTTCATTTTGTGTAATCCCTGACCTTCTCAGCTCAAACTTAATTCAATCCCTTTAGAACCTTTGTGGATTTTCTCTGTATACATTTATCATTAAGCAAAACAAAACAAAACAAACTTAGAAAACTCTTTCATACATAGGACTTTATGTGAGTCAACATTCTTGAGATTTGAAGAGGTGCTGTCATTTAATTTGAAGGATGTTTTTGTGATCCTCAAAGGGCCTTTTGTCTACTGGGTGTATCTACGGAGTACCAAGTTCTAAGAGCAAGACAAAGGATCTTGTAGAGGGTAAATGATGTGGTGAGTGGGGTGTGTGTGTGTGTTTTGTTAAGGTTGTGAGCAAGTTTCAGCATATGTGAGATTATGAAAGTTTGGTAGTAAGTGCATAAGAATGAGTATGTGAGTATGACTGTGTAAAGCATGAGAGGAAGAGTGGAAAAAAACATGAATAAAGATAAATCAAAATATCCACAATGTTCCAAAATTACCATGGATAATATGGAATTAAGCCAAACTGCTCCATCTGTAGGTAAGCATAATCTTGATTTCTACCGCAGTATTATACACTCAGAAGATATTGAAAAGTATGCCGGACTGTTGTGAAGGAAGTCAGAACTGGAGTCCAATTTAGGCACCCCCACTTCCCAGCTGTGGGACCACCTACCCCACCCCACATTCCCAGCTGCTTGACATTGGACATATGCCTAAGAGGTTCCATTCTTTTCACCATTTCTAATGGTCTGTGTCATTCCAAATAGATAAATGGAATCATATTGTGATTTATCATCTCATTTATTTGTGAACATGGGTTTTATATTTATGTATTTTCCCCTCTAAAATAGTGAGAACCATTATATTTGGCTCACTGTCTGATCTGGTGCAGGATGACTCTTATTCTGTCAGCCCCAAGAGTATAAGCTTGTTTTCATCTTGTTGAGAGTACCCAAGCATAAGAACAGAGGGGTCTTTAAATTTTCTGCTCAGTCACACCAAATACAGGTCGTAGTATAGCTCTGTCTCTTGAACGGGACTATCTTCATTTGACAGACACAGTGCTTACTTGTGTATTTTGAGACTGTTTAGAAAGTCCTCAACTAATCTATTTATATTTTATTGGTTTGTTCCACCAAAAAAAATGCCTATAACAACAGTGAGCAGGCAGCTGTGCAGTCTCTCTGACTCATGCTGATCCCATAAGTGTCAGAGGAAAGCTGTCCTCCACAGAGTTTAAATGACTATTGTTGCAAAAGTAGATTGCCAGGCCTTCTGAGACACCTCTGGGGAGGACTTGGCCCTTGGTGTTAATCAGAGGCCCCATTTCATCATAGCATCATAAGAAATTTACTTATCTCCAGACATTATTATAGAAATGTTAATCTTGTGACCCATGTGGCATTTTAATTTCTGTTAAAAAAATCACTGGCATTGAGTGGGTTCTAACTCCTAGGGTTTCCAAGGCTGTCAATCTTTACAGAAGCAGAAAGCCTCAACTTTTTCTCATGGAGTGGCTGGTGGGTTTGAACCGTTGACCTTGCGTTTAGCATGTCAACACCAACCCAACAGCACCATAAAGTAATTATGCCTGGAGGTTCAGATATTAAGCACAGTCATGCACTGCAATGATCTGCTGAATACCTGAATCTGACACCAGGAATAATTAATGGACCAACTTTTGCACATATCAGTAGGGGTTTACTTTGGGTGGAAATCAAAGGCCTAAAAGGCCTTTTGCAAAGTGTCTCAGATCTTAGGCCCAGTCTCAGACATGCCTCCATTCTCCTCAACTTTGACTTTGTTATCTGTGACAAACAAGTGCGCTTGGATCGGGCAGCTGCTCTGGCAGGGTCGAAGGTGGTCCTTAAAAGGGACTGAAAAATCATATCATTGTGTGCTCACCTCCATGATAGGGTCGCTGAAGACAAATGGGTGCATAAGCAAATGTGGCGAAGAAAGCTGATGGTGCACTGCTATCAAAAGATCTAGTGTCTGGGGTCTTAAAGGCTTGAAGGTAAACAAGCGGCCATCTAGCTCAGAAGCAACAAAGCCCACATGGAAGAAGCACACCAGCCTGTGCGATCACGAGTTGTCGAAGGGTTCAGGTATCAGGTATCATCAGAACAAAAATTCTTACCATAGTGAATGATGGGGGGAGTGCAGAGTGGAGACCCAAAGCCCATTTGTAGGCCACTGGAGATCCCCTTGCAGAGGGGTCTCAGGGAGGAGACGAGCCAGTCAAGGTGCGATGCAGCAACAATGAAAAATACAACTTTCCTCTAGTTCCTAAATTCTACCTCCACCCCCACTATCATGATCTAAATTCTATCTTGCAAGTCTGGCTAGATCAGAGGATGTACACTGGTACAGATAGGAACTGGAAACACAGCGAATCCAGGGCAGATAATCCCTTCAGGACCAGTGGTGTGAGTGGCGATACAGGGAGGGTAGAGGGAGAGTGGTTTGGAAAGGGGCAACCGATTACAAGGATCTACATGTGACCTCCTCCCTGGGCGACTGATAACAGAAAAGTGGGTGAAGGGAGACGTCGGACAGGGCAAGATATGACAAAATAATAATTTATAAACTATCAAGGGTTCGTGAGGGAGGGGGAGTGTGGAGGGAGGGGAAAAATTAGGAGCTGATGCCAGGGGCTTAAGTGGAGAGCAAATGTTTTGAGACTGTTGAGGGCAATGGATGTACAAATGTGCTTGACACAATGGATGTATGTATGGATTGTGATAAGAGTTGTATGAGCTCCATATAAATGATTAAAATAGGGGGGAAAAGAAAAAGATAAAAAGAAACAAATTTTTAAAAAGAAAATTAAGGAAAAAAAAATTTTAAGGAAAAAAATAGGTAAGAAAACAAAAGGGGACTGAAGCCCATGTCAGCAGTGTGTTCATTGGGAAAGTCGAACCTATTACGCTTCATTTGCGTCCTCCATAATTCAGGATTTGAAAAGCCTTTCTCTGCAAAATATATGTAATTGCTGGTATTGCCTCCAATAAATTATTTACTAACTCATTTATGGGATTAGGAGGGATATAGCTGACATCTAGATTAAGGGTCTACTTCTAAAGATAAATTTGTATTCTTCAGTTTCCATAGAAACCTAAGAACAATCTGGCAGTTTATGATAACATTTTACTTTATCTTTCTATTCTGGAAGCAGAAATATATTATCAGCAAGGAGGAATCCTACATTGCTTGTGGTCATTAGTCATTCCTGTTCCTTTTGGGGATTATAACTTATTACCAATATGGTGAGGTAGACTTGTAGTGATTCATTTGGTCAGCTAATATGTAGATATTCACAGACTACTTACTATGCTAGATTTATTTGAGAGAAAACTACAGGTTATTTCCATGAAGGATATAATATTGTGCAAAAAGCCACGAGGGTACAAAATGGTAGAAAGAGTAGCAGAACCAACAGCTAGCAGTTTATCTGGTTTAGAGACAGATAGGATGGAAGCAGGGAATAGATGAGCCAAGGAGTTGGGAATTGAAGTATAACAGCGAAAAAGAGCCACAATGTTATGAACATGCATGCCAAATTGTTAGACTAGCTATATTATGGAATTGTGCCGTGTTTTTTTTAAAGATCATTTTATTGGGGGCTCATACAGCTCTTATCACAATCCATCCATCCATCCATTGTATCAAGCACATTTGTACATTTGTTGCCATCATCATTTTCAAAACATTTGCTTTCTACTTGAGGCCTTGGTATCAGCTCCTCATTTGCCCCCCTCCCTTCCTCCCTCATGAACCCTTGATAATTCATAAATTATTATTTTTTCATGTCTTATACTGACTGATGTCTCCCTCACCCACTTTTCTGTTGTCCATCCCCCTAGGAGGGAGTTATATTTAGATCATTGTGATCGGTTCCCCCTTTCTCCTCCTATCTTCCCCTTACCCTCCTGGTATCGATACTCTCATTACTGGTCCTGAGGGGTTTATCTGTTCCAGATTCCCTGTGTTTCCAGCTCTTATCTGTACCCATGTACATGCTCTGGTCCAGCCAGATTTGTAAGGTAGAATTGGGGTCATGATTGTGGGAGGGAGGAACATTAAAGAACTAGAGGCACGTTGTGTGTTTCATTAGTGCTATACTGCACCCTGACTGGCTTATCTCTTCATTGTGACCTTTCTGTGAGGGGATGTCCAATTGTCTACAGATGGGCTTTGGGTCTCCACTCCGTGCTGCCCCTCATTCACAGTGATATGATTTTTTGTTCTGGGTCTTTGATGCCTGATACCTGATCCCATTGTCACCTCATAATCACACAGGCTGGTGTGCTACTTCCATGTCGGCTTTGTTGCTTCTCAGCTAGATAGCCATTTGTTTATCTTCAAGCCTCTAAGACCCCAGGTGCTACATCTTTTGATAGTCTGGTACCATCAGCTTTCTTCACCACATTTGCTTTTGCACCCATTTTGTCTTCAGTGATCGTGTTGGGAAGGTGAGCATCACAGAATGCTGGGTTATTAGAACAAAGTGTTCTTGTGTTGAGGGAGTACTTGAGTCAAGGCCCAATGTCCATCTGCAACCCTAATTCTTAACATATAGATATAAGTACATAGATCTATCCCCTCCTCATTATATAAAAATATATTTACACATGTACACACCTGTATTTAGACCTCTATAAATGCCCACTTGCCTCCTAGTTCTTTCCTCTATTTCCTTTTACTTTCCTCTTGTCCCACTGTCATGTTCGGCCTTCATTCAGGTTTCAGTAATTCCTCTCAGTTACATTGATCAAGCCCTACCAGGCAGGCATCTTACACCCTTCTTGCCATTGATTTCATATCACTTGTTCCCTTGTCCCTGTTTTTTTTAACACCCACTTCCTTTCCCCCATCTCCCCCTCTCTTGTGTCTCCCCCAGAACCATCAGTCCCATTTTTTCTCCTCTGGATTGTTTATCCTGCCTATATTATCTAGATAGACATGCAGAGACAATAATAAGCAGGAATCATGCAGTGTTGAGAGCAATAGTCTATTGAGGTTTAGGAGTGTGCCCCCCCTTCCCCCCCAGACTTCATGGTGTAGGAAGAGGAGTACTGGGGAGCTGAATTGAGAGCCATGTCATCTGGATGCTAACACCAGCTTGGAGGCTAAGGTATTATATGACGTGCATCCAATTTCTTAAGCTCCCTGGTTCCTAGAGTCTCCCTTGTGTAATAAGAAGAGGTTGGGCTTGACTGATCTTTCCAAACAACCAAACCACACTCAAGGCAGAGTTTCAAAATAAACTCCTGTCTCACACCGTCTCATTCTTATTTCCACTGGTAGAGAATTTAAAGAGTACAATGTGAACTGGTAAAACCCAGGCCCCTTCCAGCTGGAAAGTGCCAGGATTTTGTGTTGGTGTCCATGAGGACGATCGAGGTACTCATTTCATCCCGTGGGAAACTGGATTGGCAGTCACCCAGAAGGTAGGTTCAGATCAGATATGGAGGCAGGGCTGGCCAAGTAAACGTCCCCTCATTTTTTTTAAAAAACTGTACGCCATGTCTGAGTGAGTTTGGAAGTGGAATGGTAAAATGTGAGGCTTAGGAATGCTTACATAAACAAGTAGGGGTTTTTTTTTGTTTATTTAAGAAAGTTTCCTCTCAGAGGCTCTTAAACATGTAATGTTCCTGCCCGTTGTTAAAAATGAAGCTTGTGTCTGTGCAGCACATCCCACTATCAGAAAATAGAGAACAGCACATTTTAAGTAGCAAAGGTTGAGTCTATATCTGCCTGAGATTCCACATGCAAGTTTTCGTCCTCCCACAATAGTATCTAACAGGGGCATCTAGCGGGAATGTCTGACGCAGTCCATAGAGATGAGAAGCAGAGCACGGAGTAACAACTTGTTGCCAGTGATTTTGTTTTTCAAACTGGAAAAAAATAGCAGAATACACAGTTTGCCTCTTTCTTAGTTTGGGAATAGTTTTTGTTTTGTTTTGTTTTTTCCCTTCAGCTGCTGCATCTTTTTTTCTCAAAACTGTAATAATCATTATAATTTAGTATTTGAGTCATCACTCTTTATCATATTTAAATGCAATACAAATACACATAGAGTATGCTTTGCATACACTTGTTTGTTGTTATCAGCTGCTGTCAAGTTAACCCTTGACTCATGCAACTCCATGCACAGTAGGTGAAGACTATTTTCATGGACTGATTTTTAAAAAGTAGATTGCCAGACCTTTCTTCCTAGTTTTCTTAGCCTGGAAGAACCCCTGAAACTTGTTTAGTATCAGAGCAACATGCATACTTCCACTGACAAGAGAAGTGGCGGCTGTGCTTAAGGTACACTGGCTGGGAAAAGAATCCAGGTCTCCCATGAGAAGGTGAAAAGTCTTCCTCTAAACCGCCACTGTCTTCATTCATACTTTTATTATAACACCTTGAACCTCAGCAAAGTTACATTTGTACAACAGAAAGGTATTAATATTTATATTTTTACTTTAACAAAGTTGCAAACATCTAGTAAGTATCAGGTAGTTCCCAAACTAAATTCCTGAATAAATCCATTTGCATGGTAACAAGTAAATTTTGTTGATAAACTTGGACTTTTAGAATGCCTTATTGCTCTGCATATCCTAATATCTTTATATGGGAACATCAAGAGTGTTGCTGAACAGATTGGTGGAACCCTGTAAGTTACCCTTTAGGTTCAGAAATCAATAGTCAACCATGTAAGATCCAAGAGACAATGTTAACTCAAGGACCAAGTTCAGAAGAGTTAGGAAAGATGGAGGAACAGGAACCAGACACATAGAGAGGAAGCAGGATATGTGAGGGTACATTGAGGGGGTCACAAGGAATGAAATGAAATGAAACAATATGCCTATGCATTGTTGAATGCAAAACTGATGATCTGCTTGGCCAACTTCACCCAATGCACAATAAAATGTTTTTGATTTGTTTTTGTTTTCTTAAATTTCATTTTATTGAGGGCTCTTATAGCTCTTATCACAATCCATACATATATTCTATTTGGTCAAACACATCTGTACATATGTTGTCATCATCTTTTTCAAAATATTTTCTTTCTACTTGAGCCTCTGGCATCAGCGCTTCATTTCCCCCTCCCCCCTCCCATATCAATGGGAATGAGGAGGAGGGCAGAGTGGGGACCCAAAGCCCATTATTAGTCAATTGGACACCAACTGTCAGAATGGCCACAAGGAAGAGAAGAGCTAGTCAGGGTGTAGTATAGCACCGACAAAACCCACAACCTTTCTCTGGTTCTTTAAGGCTCCCCTGACTACCATGACCCCAATTCTATCTTACAAATCTGGCTAAACCAGAACCTGTATACTGGTACAGATAAGAGCTTGCAACACAGGGAATCCAGAAGAGATAAACCCCTCAGGACCAATAAGGGGAGAAGGGATACTAGGAGGGTAAGAGTCAGGGGGAAGGAGCTAGGGGGAACCAATCACAATGATTGATGTATGGACCCCATCCCAGGGGGATAGACAGCAGAAAAGTAGGTGAAGTGAGACAGCAGGCAGTATAAGACATGTTTTTGAAGAGTGGTACTAAACATAACACAAGCCTTATTATTTATACTTTACCAGTTTCATGGTGAGAAAGTACTGCGACCTGATGAATTGTGTCTCTATATTAGGAAAGGGATTCCAATGGTCCTTTTTACTCCAGAGATGTTTTGAAAGCGTCCTTATTATTCCAGGAAATGAAAAAATATTTTTCATTATGGACTTACCTTCTTCAAAACTAGAGTTTCAGGACCAAAACATTCATCCCTATTTTAATGTGAAATCACTCCACCCTCAGGTTTTCCAAGGTCCCTGAGCCTACAGGAAAAAGATATGCATTACCACTTGGAAGCCAGGGACTCTTTAGGCAACAGAAAAAGTGTCAGGCAATTTCTTGGGCGATATTTTAGGCATTGTTATCATGTGTAGCTCTTGTTTTTTAATGGCAAGTTTTTCCATTCAGATTAGATGATTTTACCTTTAAATGTGACATTTCTGTCATGGACACAATTACACCTTTGAACTAATTGCAGGTGAACTGTAGTATTGGTTTGATTATTTTTTTTATCAACTCTTGAGGTAGGTATGAAGATTGCTCCCATTTCATAGGTAAAGAAACTGAGGTCTACATGGGTAGAATAACTTAAAGTCATGCAGCTCATATGTGGGAAGAGTTGGGAAATCCATTTACATCCGTCAGACTGCCTGTCATATGGAATATATAAAACATGCCACCATCCTGCTATTTATTCCCCCTGACAATTTATGTGAACTAGGCAGTGGATCTGGTGTACAGTTTCCACTACTTGGTATATCTAATGTCATCATCCTTAATTGGTTTTAGTCACTTCAAAAATCATATTTACAGTCTTTTTTGAAGTGAAAATATATTCATGTAAACACATGGAAAATTTCAAGTGTTTGTGATTCAGCTGGCTGTGCACATTACTAAAATATTCTGAGAAATGTAATGGTTGCCTCCCAAATTGTATAATATGAGTTACATCATATTACACTTTCCATGAATTTGATCAGATGACTTTGGATTTCAAACCTCTTAATAGAGTGAATATTCACTGCTACCCTGAGATTTTGAGACTTGGAGTTAAGAAGGAGAAGGAGGAAGAAGAAGAGGAGGGGAAACAATCTTCACGGTATAATAACACTGTCAGAATAATGATATCAAGCACAACACCGAACACTGCCAATGGCAAGTAATCACAATTAGATTATTCTCATTAGTCTCATTCAGTCTGATTCACTTAGTTTCATGTAATTAATTGTTATTCCATTTGTCTTGGATTAGCAGTCTCTCTCTTGAACTGAACTGCAATAGGCCTGGAAATCATGACTCTCAGGCCTTTGTATAATCCATTTACTGGTGGCTCTAAGGTTAACTGTTTGGTGAACTTTTTTCTAAAATCCTTAACCATTGGCCCGTAGCTTCTGACCAAATCCAATGCAGTGTCATCTAGTTGATTGATTCAAGGGTACCCTGTAGAACAGAGGAGAACTAGGCCTTAGGATTTCCAAGACTGTAAATCTTTCCTGGATCAGATCTATCTCATCTCTCCTACGGAGCAGCAGGTGGGTTCAAACTGCAACCTTTGGGTCAACAGCCTAACACTTTACCCCTTGCATCATCAGGTCTCCTGAAGTTTGTGACAATCTCAAATCAAACCCACTGTCAGTGAGTAGCTCCAGATTCATAGGACACAGTCAAACTGCCTCTTTGGGTTTCCATGGATGTAAATGTTTATAAGTGCAGGAAGCCTCTTTTTCCACAGGAGCACCGGTAGACTCAAACTGCTGAGTTTGACTGCTAACTGCACACAGTCAGTGGTTCAAAACCATCAACTGTTCAGTCATATAAAGGTGTGGCTATCTGCTCTTGTGTGGATTTAGTGGTTCAGGGAGCCTGTATAAGGTCTCTAGCAGTTGGAATCAATTCAATGACAGTGTGAAGCTGTGACCAGGTTCCTTAAATTTACATAGGGACAGGATGCAAGGCTAACAGCCTTGGATTAATGGACAAAAGCAGAATGGAGAAACCTGGACTTCCCTATTGAGTCTAATATATATTTTTATGAACTGAAACATAGTTTTTATAACCATGTTGAACCACTTATAAAATCTGGAGCACACCGAATATGCGGTTGTTGTTATTGTTAGGTGCCATCGAGTCACTTCTGCTTGATAGTGACCCGATACTCAACAGAAGGAACCATGGCCCATTCCTACTCCATCCTCACAATTGTTCCTATGCTTGAGTCCATTGGTGTGGCCAGGGTATCGATCCATCCCCTTGAGTGCTTGTGTGATAGTCACCTAATCTGGTGTCAATTTGAGGACTAAGAGTGTAGGGGTGGAGTCTAGCCTTTCAATGTGGAGATAGCCAGTGAGACTTCTGTGTGGGCATGGCCTTCTCCTGAGAATTCTGGGAAATCCAGTATTCCTTCTTGGAGGCAGGAGACACTATCTCTCTCTCAGTTCAGTCCCTTGGAGACTCTTTACTGACAAGGTTAAATTTCCTGGGAGACATTGCAGCTGACAAGACACAGGGAACTACCCTAGTGCCCTGAGCCGGACAAGCCACATGGATGCAATCAGAGCTCTGAAGCCAGAGAAGCCACAGAGAGACCCCTGCCAGCGCTGAGATGCTTACAACGCCACTGGACCCTAAGACTTTCTAGCCACTAGTCTGTGATCTTCCTGCATTTGGCTCCATTGCATGTGTTTCATGAGTCTGAAGAGGACTTTATAGATTGGTGTCAGACATATGGGCTAATATCAGACTTATGGGCTTGGACTGGACTGGGCTGGGATATTTTCTCAATGTTCAATAGCTCTTTTATAGAAATCTCTTTATTATACACATGTGTGTCCATGGATTTGCTTCTCTAGTCACCCCAGACGAACACAGCCTGGATCCTCTACTTGACCATACATGATGCTCTTCTGTAGGGACTGATCTCTCCAGACAAGCCCAAAGTATGTAAGGCAAAGTTTCACCCTCCTTGCCTCTAAGGAGCACCCAGGTGTACTTCTTCTAAGACAGCTCTGTTTGTCCTTACAGCAGTCCACTGTACTTTCAATATTCTTCTGCAGCACCATGATTCAAATGCATCGCTTCTTCTTAAGTCTTCCTTATTCAAAATCCGACTTTTATAAGCAGACAAGGTGATTGAAAACACCATGATTTGGGTCAGGCGCCCCTTAGTACTCAAAGTAGCATCTTTGCTTTTCATACTCTAAAAGAGTCTTGTGCAACAGATATACTTAATGTAATGCAGCTTTTGATCTCTTGATTGCTACTGCCATGAGCATTGATTGTGGATCCAAGAAAGATAAAATCTTTGACAACAACATTTTCTACACTTATCATGATAGACCAGTGGTGAGGATTTTGGTCTTCTTCACATTGAGTCATAATCCATACTGAAGGCCACAATCCTGGATCTTCATCAAGAAGTGATTTTAGTAAGCAGGGTTGTGCTACCTGCATATTGTAGGTTGCTAAGCCTTCCTCCAATCCTAATGCGACATTCTTCTTCATATAATCCAGCTTCTCTGATTATTTTTTCAACAATTTTATTGGCATACAATTCACATAGCACACAATTCAATGATTTAATAATATTCAAAAGAGTTGTATAATCATCACCATAGTTTTATAAAAGTTTCTTCATGTGTGTACTCATTGTCAGCTCCCCATTTCCCCTCAACTTCCCATGCTGTACCCTCCAGGAACCTTTCATCCAGTTACTGTCTATAAATTTACCTATCCTAGATTTCATATATTTTTTTTTAATCTAGAAAAAAAGAAAAACACATAACTATACTCGTATATAGTCCAGCTTCTTTAATTATGTTCTCAACGTACAGATTGAATAAGTATGGTGAAAGGATACAACCCTGACATACACCCTGAAGTAGTCCCTTGTTCTTTTCGCACAACTGCCTCGATCCATGTACAAGTTCCACATGAGCACACTGAAGGGTTCTGGAATTCCCTGGCTTCTCAGGTTATCCATAGTTTGTTATGAACAATGCTGTCAAATGTCTCGGCACCAAATATACTTAAGTACAATTTGCATCCCTCCTTTACACTACCTTCTATCCACCTAGAAAGTAATTAAGACAATTTGGGTTAGTATTCTACATTTAGGGTCTGATGTGTGGAAGAAAATTTAAAAAAAGGAAAAACTGACCACTCACTTAAAATTATCTTGGGCTTACTTGTTAACCATACCAACAACACAATATTTAAAATAAACATAGCAGAAAGAAGCATGATGATAAACAAAATGTGGAACTCTTCTTGAAATGGGCAATCTATAACTCTACAAGCATGATATGACATAGCATAAAGAGATAAAAGTTAACTATGGAAAATTTGCATCCAGCTGAGGCATATGAAAGTGCTTGCTATCTGGATAGAATATATAAGATATAAATAGTAAAGCCATTTAATCACCTTGTGGGGAAAATGATATATTCTTTTTGGGGGGGGGGTTGTATATTCTAAGATCATTAAAATTTTTAGGTTTTTAAAATTTTTATTTTTGAATTTATTATTGGAAGGTAATACATATATCATATCATACCATAATTCAATTACGTCAAGCAGAATTGTACAATTGTTACCATAATCATTTTCAAAACATTATTTTGTTTCCTGGACCCCTTGATATCGTCTCCCTAAATTTTTAGTTTTTCAATCTTCTATTTTCTTTAATTTTTAAGTTGCTCTTATTTATTCAAATCAATAACCATCAGATGTACATTTTGAACTTACAGACCCAGATAGAAATACATAAATCCATGTTATAAAAAGGTTTAAATTGAGCTTTAAAATCTAATTAATTTTTTCAAAGTCCTAAAGATGATTAATTTTCCATATTCATTTTACCATTTTAAGTAGAACTGTATCATGAGCAAGAATCTAAATAAAATGATTACATTGATACTTAGTGTGCTTGATGCTCTATGTTTATAAGTTCTGATTTGCTTAAAAATTTCTGGGTCTCCAAAAAAAACACATTAACTAATTATTTTAGAGGACTCAAAATCAACTAGAAAACTTAGAAATTAAATTGAACTGGCATTAAAGAACAATACAATCATTGTTAGTTTTGAAATTTTGCTACCCTCATACATCCCAAACTCTCATAGTCCAACTAGAATCACTGCAAGTCTGAAGATTTTTTAGCATCGTGTGAAGTTACCAAGAACCAATCATTTGGGGGAAAATATGACCTGTCCTAATTCAATTTCTCATTATTTTAAGTGTTTAGTGGGAATAAGGTTAACTTCTCCAACCAACAGAATCAGTACATAGGAAATCTAAGAAGTTCAGATTAATTAGTCTTTTATGAGGCTATAATCTCAAATCATGGACATCAGGGAGAAGTCTAGTGGGAAGGCTCTGTGACCGTGGGTCTTACATAGCAGAGATCTCCACATATTCGTACTTATTATAATCACCACTGTATAAAATGGTTGACCATGCACCCACCAAGAGTCACCTATTTTTACAATGTATATAATATACTAGAGTACTAATAATTTCTTATGTGCATTTAAAACATATTCAATAGTAGGAGCTCATAAGGGAAATCAAAATAAAAAGAAAATTGCATCTTGAATATTTACCTCTCCTGACCCACTGGATAGGATGAAACACACTGTCTGTGGAGACCATTGCACTAGTGCCACTTGAATGCCTCAAGCCTCGAATGGTGCTGGTAAACCTGTATGATTAACCCCTTTGTGTTTCACTGTGAAGGAACAATGCCAAACTGTTTTCCAAAACATTTAATGCAATTGACGCTCCTGTCAACAATGTACTCCTTGAGTCTCCAAGAGTCCCTCATGCTCACCAATATCTAGCATTTTTAATATTTTATGTTTATATCTTTATTTTCCACTTTTAAAGCATTTGCCATTTTGTTTCTTATTGAGGGTATAAGGAGCTCTAGTGGTGCAGTAATTAAGCGCTTGGCTGTTAACAGAAAAGCCAGCGATTCAAACCCACCTGTCATTCGTTCCCTAAGAGCAAGGGAACTACGGCTTCCCTAATGATTTGCAGCCTCCGAAACCCTCTGGGGCAGTTCTAGTCTAGCCTGTTGAGTATCTATGAGTCACCATTAGCCCAGAAGCAACGGGTTTGGCTTTTTGGTTTGTTGAGAATATTGTTGTTATATGTACAATTCAGGAGCCCTGGCGGTGTAGTGGTTGGGTTGCCAGCAGCATGGTAAACAGTTCAAAACCAGAAGCAGCTCTGTGGGAGAAAGCTGGGCTTTCTACTCCCTTAAACAGTTATACTCTTGGAAACCCGCAGGAGGTGGCTATGGGTCAGCATGGACTCGGCGGTGGTAAGTTCTATTTGGGTTTGTATGTACAGCTCAGTGATGTCGATTACATTCTTTGAGCTGTACAACCATTCTCAACGTCCTGCTCTGTGCTGTTCATCTCCCTCTGACATAAATGTACCGCCCACTAAGGTTCCTGTCTAATCTTCCTTTTGAGTTGCTCTGATCAATCGGATCCCACAAATATGGTTCTTAAAAGAGCATAAAAATCAAGGTCGTCATGTTTCACTAGTTAAGCTAAATTAGTTTTTGATTTTAAAAAGACCCCAGGGATAGTTTTGGTTTCAGGTTTCAAGATTATCTCAGGGCAATCGTTTCAGGGTTTATCCAGCCTCCATGACTTTTTGTTTCTTTTTAAATACCAAAGAAAATACAAATAATATCAGCAACAATAAAATGCAGCCTCTTGAAACAGAATCTTTTTGTTCAGGACAGCAAGGTTTCGCACGGTCCCATGCTTTTAAAGGACAAAGTGTCTCAGTTCTTGGTGTTGATAAGGCTTCAGTGAGCAATGGTTCTTAGTATTCTGTCCTTGACACACATTCGCTCCACAACTTTAGAGATTCTCATAAACAGGAACTGTCTTTATAAAGAAGCCTTGGCTTGAAATTATATAAGAGCCTACTGAAAGTCATATCATTAAAGCCAAAAATGAATAAAATAGTTTGTGAGGAAAGTCTCAAAAAGAGCTTTTTAGAGTCTTCCCCCACCCCCCACTTCGGTTAGAGTTTTTGTCTTTACTTACCTACTAATGTTCTAGGAACCCCAGTGGTGCAAATAGTTAAGTCCTTGGCTGCTAACCTCAAGGTTGATGATTCAAAACCATCCTCTGGTTCTGCAGAAGAAAGACCTGTTGATCCCCTGAAAGCATTACAACTTAGAAAGCCCTGTTCTCCTCTGTTACAAAAGCGGGAACTGCCTATTTATTAATCAGAATACTTGGCAGCACCCGGCAATGTGAATGATGCATTTTCTCCCTTTTTTTTTTTGCTTTGTACATATTGAGTCGATTTAGAAGGTACACAAACGTTCACCTTCTAAGTGAGCATACTTTGAAAACACTGAACAAATTACTATAGAATCTAGTGAGTAGTCAAAGATGAAAACCAGAATGTTGGTTTTATTACTAGGAAAAGATAAATCTCAGGATATTACTTACTGTGAGAGAGAGATCAGAACAACAGAGCCCCCAGCTTAAGAAAAACTACCCATCAGCTCTGAGAACCGTCTCTTTCATTTGGAAGTAAGCAGAAAGTACAGAATGCTGCCCTAGTTGAACTGCCTTTCCAAGAAAATAAATATCAGAAGTCGTGGGAAAAAATTGTGAATTGTCTGCTGTGTCCTTTGAACTTTTCAAAGATCCTTTTCTATATTGTTATTGGCATATAATGGCAAGTTTAGGTAGACTTTTGTTTATTCACTCATATGCATGGGAAAGCACTTCCAAATGTGTGACTGATGTTTAATGATTTTGGTTGATGGTGATTTTACAGGTGATTTCTTTTTCAATTTCAGTGTAATCAGATTTTGCCTGAGGATCTGTTTATTTGTAGAAATGAATTTAGGAAAGGAAGTCTCAGGAAGAGCTGAATAAAAGGAGAGGGTTATAATGCCCTCCCTTAGAATCAAAATGGTAAAGAACAAATTCTCCTGAAATCCAGTGTTAACCCCCTGCCTGCTTTTCAAATGCAGCTTACCCAGGAGGGTTTTCATTCACCAGAGATAAGGTACCAGAGAAGGAAAGGGGGTGGGAATGGGGAAGGAAGGAATATGTCTAGTTGAATTTTTATTGCATGATAAAGGGATTTGGGGCCTCTTTTTCTGTTGTTTTTCCAGAAACTCACCCACCGTAGGGGTTTGAATGGGAATTGAAAGGGCCTACGTCGCCATTGCCCTTTAAAGTTCTGGAAAAGGAACGTTTCCTCCCTGTAACTGGTTTTCGGCTGGAATTCGCGTCTCTGCTGCCTCAAAACAAGGCAAAGGCCCTCCTGCTTTCCCCATCACAGGGAGGGGCGGAGCATCCTCTGGAAGCTTGGAAGCGAGCGGAGCCTGGCCAGTCTGGGGGAGGAGCAGCATTTCAGGCGTCTAGGCTTCCGCTGAGGAGAGACAGCTTGGAGGTAATGGCTGTCATAAAAGGCAGTTATTTTCGGAGATTTCTTGAGGCTTGGGGGTAAAGGTAAAGCCTGGATGACTGTTTGGAAATGGGGGGAAGCAGTGTCGGTCTGTGGGAGATGTTGTCATGATGCAAAAATTAATACCTGGATTATGTATATCTGCAGAGATGTTAAAAAAAAAAAGTCCATAGTAAGGAAAGTGGTAATTAGATTACACCTGCGGAAAATGCTTCCGTAGCTTTGCACACGCTGACTTTTGAATAGGGCATTTAATGTCTCATCTTGAAAGCAATGGTGGCTGAGAGAGATGGTAAAACAAAACGTGGGAAATGTGCTGTGCTTATTTGGGGAAGGAAGTGGTGGTGGGTGGGTTGTTTTCACTCATTCTAAATGGAAATTGAAGTTGTTCATTGCGGGGGTGTTGGGTTTTTATATTACTTTGATGGGTCTGATTGTGTTTCTAACAAATCTCCCTGTCTTGATGGAGTTTGTGTAGCAATGACCTGAAGTAACAGACCACCTCTGAGAATTAGGAGTTTGGCTGTTTGTCAGGGGATAATCAGTGTCTTTTCCAGAATTGCCTTTTTTCCCCTTGATGTAGAAGAGTTGTGCTCACTCACCTATCTGTCTATCAATGGAGTGCACTGTAATATGAGAAATATTTGAAAGATTATAAACTAAAGAATAAGAAACAGATTAAAATAAAAAAACACAGAGCAATATGTCTAGTAATAAAAGGTGCCTGGAGAAAGGGTCATGGGATAAAAAGAGGAACATTCCACCTATTTCTCCCAGGTATCACTTAGCATGTAGTACCCATGTTAGTATAACAGACAATCATTTGAAATCATACGGAAAAAGCTTCCATCCCCCAAATGGTGTAATCGTGTGTGAACATGAGAAGAAATGGTAATGTGTTGGTGAGTACATATAATTTCAAACTGTCATTTTGATCAGGGGGAAAGAGGGATTTTAGACTCAAAAGCAAGCAATGAAGGACTTGGGTTGGCTTGCTGATATAATATGAATTTGGGGCTTTAGCTTTTGTGTAGATTTCACCTTTTTAAAGAAAACATATTGAAGCTGGGAAAGAGCAATCAATTTTGCTACAGACATTTAAACAGATGTACACACGTACAGCCTGTTGTCTTTAGCTAAAGGTGGATACTTCTGTCCATTAGAGAAAGCTGGCTGGTTGTGCTTTCTTTGCAATCCAAAGTCCAGATTCAGACTTTAAGCAGAAGATCTTTATTTGAATGTGTATGTACATTTGAACAACAATGTTTAAGGTGTATAATGGATGCCATGTATTAAAGGATGTCCACAATGAGCTAACTTTAAATGTAACAAGAAAAGATTTTCAGTGTAAACTGTTAAAATAGAAAAGTTGCAGAATGGCCTGTACCACAACATCCTGTGTTTTAGGAGAAAACGATGTGTGTGCATTAGTTTGATGTATGCAAGAAAAATCTAGAAATACACGTGCTAATTATTAACTGGAGATGTAAGGGGAGATGGAGAGAAAGGGCATTTTAAATTTGTACACCACATTTTTTCCCATTTTCGAAAGTTTCTTGTGTTAAAGAATAAGCTTAAATGAGTGTCATTATAAGAAAACTGGGAGATTAAATGTTAGAAACATGGAGAAATCTTGTGGACTAATTCACAAAAGATAATATGGGAAAATATTTGTTAATGTGGAAAAACATTCAGACATACTCATACTCGGGAGGGATAAAAATGGCTGGTTTTGTAAATCATGCGTGTCTATAAATATGTATAGAAAAATCTAGAAACATATCATGCAAACTAATGATCTTTTTGACCAGGAGTTACTTTCTTCTATAACCTATAGAAATAGAAAAGATGTAGGATGATACATAATATTGATTAGAGGATGAACGGGGTGCAGTCTGTACTGGGTGACACTGTGATAGAAGGGATGCCAAAATGGCTATAAAAAGGTGCAATGTTTTGGCAGACATTTATGATTTTGCATACAAATACACCTGTAGCTCGTTATCACAATAAAAACATTTCGTAAGCCCAGCTTCCATGAACTAATATACCTGCAAAGCTAAAATTTTATGTCCATTTACTTTTTAAACCTTCTGGTTAGGTGGGCCATGAGGTCAGCAGTTTGAAACCACAAGCCATTCCACAGAAAAAAAGATGAGGCTTTCTACTGCCCTAGAGAACTCCAGGCTCTGAAACCCACAGGGGCAGTTCTACCCTGCCCTACAGGGTCATGGTGAGTCAGAACAGACCCGGTGGCAGTGGGTTTCATCCACCCCCACTTTGGAATGTGCTATAGTCACAGCTAGCTTTATTACCCAATTACAATGATGCTCAGAATCACGTGGTTTCATCTGCATGGCGCTGCTGTTGGGTTGTTGCCAGTGTTTTCATAGGTGCTGATTTCACCCCTCCCCCCCAATGTTCCGGTGTTTTAGTCACAATATTGTGGTTACTAGTATTTTTGAACCTAGATCAATAACTTTTCTCAGAATGAAGTACTAATGAAAGACGAAGGGGAAAAAATTAAAGGCTTCTCCTCAGCTACTGTTAATTTATAACTAATATTGTTGTAATTCCACGTAGCAAGATTTTATAAGACAATGTTGTTGGTAGTTGTCAAAGAATCTAAGAAATATTGCATTTAAGCAATTTACAACTTAGCCATACAGAATTTATCAATTTTAACATCTTGTGCTATGGCTAAAATTGATTTAAAAAATTCGTATGGTTTGGTATGGGAAGAGGCCCAGGGGGTGGGGAGATGATCCCATGAGTTACCACCCTGGGTGACACCAGCAATAGTGACGGCGCTGATCTGAGGATCGGAAGTTATATAGAAACCCGAGCTAGGCATCAAAAGTTCCCACCATCCCCTAAGAAGGACCTGAGTGCCTGCAGTTCTAGTTCTTCTCACAAGAGGGCGCTTGCCAAGTGTCTTACATTTTCTCCAGGAAAGTTTTTTTTGCTTTTTTGGTTTTATTTTTCCTGGAAGTGGGCAAACAAAGCAATGACACGTACTAGCAGACGGGACACCATGTAGAGGAGGAGACAGCACGTACAATGAGATTACAGTTCTGCTGAGAAATTCCACATATGTAGCCGAAAATAGGTCACATGAAAACTGAAGAGAGCATGTCCACAGAAAACATACAAACCCTGGTCTATCGTATAGATGGTGACTGTTAGTTCCTTTCTCTCTGATCCAACCATAGAGTTTCCCTACGAGATCATTTCGACTTAAACGAAACAGCCTGCCCATGTCACAGAGAATATTTCAGATTATAATATCAAGAAGGAAAATAATCATGGCATCTACATAAAAAATGAGGATTTCATCTTACCCTTTTTCCCACATGGCATGCCTGCCAGAGTTTTAAGGAGCCTTGTTGCTTAGTTCGAAACTACCAGCCTCTCCGTGGGGGAAAGACAGGGCTTTCTAGCCTCCTAAAAAGATATAGTCTCAGAGACTCACAGGGTTAGTTCTATCCTGCGCATTAGGGTCTACATGAGTCGGCATCCACTCGATGGCAGTGAGTTTGGATTTTCGGCTTGGCTGACGTAGGGGATATGCATTGGGCTGCTAGCTGCAAGGGCTACAGTCGGAAACCATCTGGCCGTTCTACCCTGCCCTGTAGGATGGTTGAGAGTCAGAACCAAATTGATGATGGCAGTGAAGTGAGGCTAGAGTTTGGGTAGGGAGAGTCCATTTTGCCCTTTTCAGTTAATGCAACTGATGTCATTTCCTGCATTCTCTTTGGACAGCTTCAATTAGTAGCAGAGGTCCCCGTAAGCAGATCATCTGCATGTGCGTTGTCAACTGAGTGCCGGAAAGGTGGTGTCGCTTCAGGCGCACACAGCCGGGAGTTGGTTCTGCTGGACAACTGGAGTGAGAATCTGGGTAACTGGCTCACAGGGCCAGGCCCACCACCACACCTGTGACACCAAGTAAGACTGCCCATTTTATAAACTATTTCATATTTAGAAACATATCAAAAACTCAAAGAAGGCCTTATTTTGATTTTTGCTGTTCAGCTGTAGCACTTTTAAATTAAAAGCCACATTTCCTATGAAAATAGCGGAAGGTTAAGAATTTGGGGTACAATCATTTTGCTCCCTGTTCTGCACACATAACATTATGTAACTAAAATCATAGCTGCTGCTTGTGGGGGAAATATGATGGACCAAAACATGATGCCTTCAAGAGTCGTTCATTTAGATGTCTAACTGAGGTTCCAACAACAGTCTGCCTGCTAACCTGCAAAATCATCCCAGGTTACCATGACCATATACTCGGGAACACAAGGTTGTTGTTGTTGTTATTGTTGTGTGCCTTTTAGTCAATTCCAACTCTGCCCTATAGGCTTTCCTAAGCTGTAATCTTTCTAGGACCACACCACTAGGTCTTGTTTTGTTTTTTTCCTGCAGAGCATGCTGGTGGGTCTAAACCACTGACCTTTTGTTTAGCAGTCAAACTCTCAACTGTTGGGCCATCAGATGGCATGGTTAAGAAAATCCGCTTAAGACCTGTTCAAGGTCTTAACCCTCCCATAGATAGAGACATCTGTATACCCTGCTTAGGTAATAGTTTGTCTTGGTTTAACACATTTAATTATTTACCCCAAACCATCACAAATCTCTGACTGCTCAACTCATGCTCCGAAGCTGTGTCCTTGAGACTTTGGGCAGATAGGGAAACACTAGCAGCTTGTTGTTAGGTGTCCTTGAGTTGGTTCCAGCACAGAGGGACCTTATGCACAGCGGAGTGATACACCACCCGGTCTGACAACTTAGAAAGCATAAAAGCACCATCCCCTAGGAGAGCCTACTAAGTTCTAAAAGGCCCACATTTTCCAGGACCATAAATAATATCTCTGGAACCGTCAGAACCCCCTTTGTCTTCTTTATCAGTCATGATAAAGATAGGATGCTGAGTATAGGTTATCAGAGTACTTCTCTGACTTTATTTCCATATATTCCATGTCTCTGAACTCCCCTATCTGATAAGTCTACATTTTTCACTTCCTTTTTTCTTCTTCTAGCTCTCCATTCCTATTGTCCACCTTCTTTCCATTTTGGCAAAGTAAATTTCTCTGATCCCTTTTCTCCTCCTCCCCTAACCGTTTTTAAATTTTCTAACCTTGTGGAATTTCAGGTAGAGAAGAGTAGACTACCACATACAAGAAATATTTAGTAATCCTAAAGCAATAGAGAGAAGCATCTTAAAAAAACTGCCCTTGTACGAAACTTGGCAGCTAAACCCAGACCAGTGACCTAAGAACTGTTCCAGCATATTCTGTATGTATTCCTATGAAGGGAGCACGTGTGAATTCAGTTTGCCTGTGCTAAACTGACTGGTTCTTTCCCTTCCCGCGTTCTTCCTCTTCGGCCTGTTCACTTGTCACACACTTAGACTGATATAAAACATTTTATGAATATTTAGCATTTCAGTACAGTTTCATATTTAAACATATTAGCAATGTAGTGAATATGGAGCCACAAGGAATCAAAAAGGAGCCCTGCTGGCAGAGTGGGGTGTGCACTGGCCTGCTAACCACAAGATCAGCACCAGCCAAGACCAGCAAGGTGAAACCACCGGGCACTGCACAGGAGAAAGACGAGGCTTTCTCGTTCCATAATGAGTTGCAGTCTCAGGAACCCAGAGGGGCACTTCTACTCTGTCCTCTAGGGTCACTGGGAGTTAGAATTGACTCGATGGCAGTGAGTTTGGAAGTTGGCTGAATCAAAACTGATTTGATGGCACCTAATAGCAACAGGTTACTATCCCAGATGCCTGTGACGTATCATAGGTATCAAGTATTTGACAGTTTTTCCTCCACTCAGCAAGTAAAGGCCTCAAACCCACATCTGCCTGTCTGATTGCCTCCCTGTGTAATAAAAACATGTTTGTTTATTTGTTTGTTTGTTTGTTTTCACAGCTCTGTCGTAATGCCTCTGACAAACTCTCACAAGTTAGGCATTGGGTTCTAACAATAGAAATCCGTACTGCCTCATCAAAGAACCTTTGCCGTTTTTTATTCTGATTGGTTAATGGAATAATTCTGACCCAGATTGGTTAATGAAATAAATCTTCCTGCTATGCTTTCACAGAGTAATGGCTTCATTTCCCCAATACAGGCCATTTTGTTTCTTGCTGTTAATCCCAGGAAGAGCTGTGTCAGAGTGTGGCTTGGTTTCTCTAACGAGTGAAGCCAGAGAGTTTACCTGGGCATTGTGATCATGGGGTTATGGGGTCCTCATCATAGTTGAGGACATAGTTAAGGGCGAAAACTTAATATTTTATGATGTTTTTATGTTTAAACTTGTTGGTTTGGGTTAAATTAGTTCCAACTCCAAGCAACCTGTGTACAACAGGAAGAAATACTGCCCAACCCTGGGCATCCTCACAGTTGTTATGTTTGGGCCCATTGCTGGCAGCTTCTGTGTCAGTCCATGTCGTTGAGGGTATAGCACCTATACATTAAAAGGCAAGCAGAATGCAAATTTGAATCTTAATTTCTTGCTTATTTTTGAACAAAAAGTTTGATCAATGAGTATGGAAATATGATTTTCCCATATTGACTTGCTAATTGCTAACAAAGGATAAGAACAAGAGAGAGCCAATTGTTATAAACCGAACTAAAACCACTCAGTGCTACTTAGCTGATTCTGACTCATAGCGACCTTCTGGGACACCACAGAGCTGCCCCTGTGGGTCTCCAAGGCTATGACTTTTCATGGGACAGAAAGCATGATCTTTCTCCTGAGGAGTGCCTGGTTGGCAGTTAGCAGGCCGGCGCGTAACCACTGTGCCACCAGGGCATGTAGTGAAATTGATACTTCTCCGCATAACAAATTATGTTAGTTCCTGTTCAGGAATTGTTCAGAAAGGGAAGGCAGGGCCAGATTCCTGCAGCACCAACGAGACTTCTCTATAGCCAAGTGAATGTTACTGTAAAGGCAGACGCATAATGCAGAAAAAAATATTTTTAGATCTGTGACAAAGATGGAGAGAGTAAATGGTTAACTATGGTCGTTCCTGAAGAGCACCAATCTGGGTTTATGTTTACCACTTTCCTCATAACATGAAGGTAAATGCTGCCGTCTTTGGTTCTATTTTGAAGTCGAAGTCTAGAAGGCAGTGAGCACTGATGGGCAGGGGTTGTGATGGGCTTTGTGCTTTGCCCTCATCCCAACTTTGAGACCCTGGGCATGAGAGAGAGTTTGTGTTTCCTCAATCCATTGGCAATTGTACACTATAACATTTTCAACTTCTTTATCAATATAATTAGATAGGAAAATAGGATCGTATTCCTGTATATATTTACCTCTCTTTGATTGTTTGAGGAGGTTAAGATTTTTTTTATGGGTTAGTTAGTTTTAATTTTGAATGTCTGTGTTTTGAGGAGCCTCAATAAATAAGATTTCATTTTTTTCATTGAACAAATTGATGTGTTTTGAAATGAAATTTCAAATGGAGCCAGAATGTCAGCTTTATTGAAGGGAAAGTAAATTACAGGATGTTGATACCTATTGCAAGTCAAATAGATCCTAGATTTAAGCAAAATTGCCCAAACATCTTAGAAGCTTGCAGCCCTGTAAAAAAAAAGAGAGATATAACTGTGTTTTAACTGAATGAACTTGTTTCAAAGGAGAAAAAATATAAAGTGTAAGGGCGATAAATCCCTCAGAACACTGTGAAATGCTTGTTTATGTTCCCCTCCCCCCTTTTCCTTTATTGTTTATTTATTACTGAATTCATACAGCTAATTCAGGTTAGAGATGTTTTACTATTGATGCCAGTTTTGTCAGGATCTCTTATTTTCAACTTTAGCTTCTTGTGTTTTTACAATAGAGAGGTATGGGTTTTGTTTGTTTGGGTTTTTTTTCCAGTTTAGATAGATTTAGTTATATACCTCTTTTCCTAAGGATTACAGTTGATGTTTATCTTTAGAAAATACTTTAGTTAAAAATCCTTTGAAATTTTCTACTAGATGAATGAAATTAACTCGCTAAAGGAGAGACCTAGCATGTCCCAGGGCCTGAAAAACAAAAATTATAATTCTTTCCAAAATAATGTCTAGTTCACAGTGATCACAAAACAGGTCCTCATGGGTCTTTTTAAATGGAATTTGATCAACTAGGTTTTAGAATCATTTCTTAAAATCCTTATTATATGATAAAGGGATTTGCTACTTCTTGTTTGGAGGAATTAACTCAATCTTTAGTGGCATAGTAGTTATACGTTGGGCTGCTAAGTCCATGTGTAGGTCAGCCATTTGAAACTACCAGCTGAGACACGGAAAAAAGGATTTGCAAGCTCTGAAACGCACAGAAGCCGTTCCACCCTGTCCTAGAGGGTCTCTGAGTCAGAATGGACTTGTGGCAGTGAGTTTGGATGGTTTGCTTTGGGTTCGCAGTTTGTATAGGTGTTTGTGTAATCGTGCGAACCTAAAGAGGGGCAGTTGGAACCCACCAACTGTTCTACAGAAGACAAAGGTGATACTCTGCTTCTGTAAAGATACACAGCGTTCGAAACCTTATAGGACAGTTCTCCTCAGTCCTTAAGGGTAGCTAGCTATAAATGCGAATCAACTGGAGCACAGTGGTTTGGGTTTTCGGGGGGTTCAATGGAAATGAAAGTGACACTTGAAGTTATTTAAAAATGATCCTTTCTTCCTGGTAGAGTGCATTTCAGTTTAACTTGGTGATTCTCCCACCCTTGAATTGAGGGAAAGGCCCTCCTGCTTTCCCCACACAGGGAGGGGCGGAGCATCCCCGGAGAAGTCTGGAAGAGAGCAGAGCCTGGCCAGTCTGGGGGAGGGGTTGCATCTGTCGGGAGGCTGCAGCTGACAAGAAGCTTCAAGGTAATGGCTGTCTCAAACCTAGTTATTTTGGGGGGGATTTCTTTGGGGATTTCACGTGAAAGTGAAACGGAAAAAAAAACAACGATAGAAATTGCTGACTTGGAGTGGTGGGGATGGAATATGGTTTAGGGGAAATAGCTGTTATAGTGATGGAATTCCTTGAAATTTTTGTTTCTCTCGATATTTTTAAAGTCCATGGTCAGGGAATGGGAGATCAGATTACAGCTTGCAAATTAAGATTTCAGTGAAGCGTGGCTGTTCATGCGATTTTTTTTGCTTAGTGTTCCATGTTTCTAGCTTCATTACAGATTTTATTATATTTTTACTTAAGTATTCATTAAGCTACATAAAAATTAACTTGTAGGAAAATGTAAACATAAAGTGATTGACATATACATACATTACTGTAAATGTACGTGAACATGGAAAGCGATTCAAAGGTGTCGTGGAGTGAGAATACTTGTAAATATATGTATACATTTGTTTCCTTGTGAAGGGAAATAGATTCCTGTTAGTGCTCAAGATCTGAGTGGGTCTGTGTGTGTGTGTGTGTGTGTGTGTGTGTAAATAATGTGTAGATGTACATATACATGTTGGTTTCACGACTTTCAGAACTTCATTACTTCATTATCATTTTTATAATTAGAAGAGCAAAATGAATATGAAACAGTGCCCCCATTTTGTTTCAGACACAAAATCACACATAGACACGGACACGTGCATACATACCCCCTCGTCTTTTGTCCCTCGTGGAATTTTTCTTGAATTAAACTGTTAGGTGGCTGTGTCACTTCCAACCCTGCTGGAGTCCTTGCAAGTCAGACTTTCCAGCCACAGGTATGGCCTTGGATTGCAAGAATCGGTTTTGGGTTTTTTTCTGTATCTTCACAGTTTTAGAAAAAGACAGAAAGAAGATTTAATTTACTTCCAAAAGCTGTTTTTAAAATACACGGGACAGCCATACAACAGAATACTGTGGACTGGTACATAGAATCATGAACCTGTAGTGATTTGAAAAGGTGCTTGGGAAGGGGTTGCTGGCGAATTGCAGAATGGCATGCAAGCTAGGAGGCCATTTAAGATAAAGTATTATGTGTATTACTACAGTGTGAAAAAAACAACTAAAAACATATAAGCCTATCTAGTAATAAGGAGCCCTGGTGGCATACTAGTTACTTGTTGAACTGCGATCCGAAAAGTCAGTTTGAAGCCACCAACCATTGTGCGGGAGAAAGACGAGGCTCTCTAGTCCCATAAAGAGTTACTGTCTCAGATTCTCATGGGGCAGTTTGACTCAATGAGCAAACTCCAAACCAGAGTCACTGCCATGGAGTCGATGCTGACTCAGCGACCCTATAGGACAGGGTAGAACTGCCCCTGGATTCAATAACAGTGAGGGTTTTGTTCCTCTTTGATTTGTTGTTATTAATAGGAATATTTGTATGGTTGTGAGACAGGAGAAGATTTACCATATTTTAAAGTATTCATGAATACAAACTTAGTCATTTTTAACTATCAACAAAAGATTGAGGTGAAATATTGTACATTTGGTGGGAAAACACGTAAAAGGATTCATTTTTTAAATCATAAGAAAATACTTAGTGATGTGGAAAGATATTCACGCAATGCATTTGAACAGAGTAAAATATGCTAGATTGAAATTATGTACAAACATGCATTTACACACATATACAAAAAATATAAATGAGGGGGCTTTAGAAAGTTTGTGGAAAAGTCCAATTATCTTTTCATTTCATTATTCTAAAAATTTTTGAAGGCCTCTTGTGTATATATGAGTATATATATGTAGCATATATGTGCATGTGTACATATATGTATGTATGGAAATGTGTGTATATGGTATGTATGCTTATATGGCATATATGTATGTTGTGTGTAGGTGGTATATACATATATAGCACATGCACACACACACACACACACACACACATAAAACCCACAGCTATTGAGTTATTTCCAACTCAGTGACCCTAACTCATAGCACCAGGGCTCCTTATATTCATACCTATATACCTATATAGGAATCCTGGTGGCATCGTGGTTATGTGTTGGACTGCGTGGTCAGCAGTTCAAAATCACCAGCTGCTCTGCAGGAGAAAGGCCAGGCTTCCTACTCCCATAAAGAGATACATTCTCAGCAATTCATGGGGCCACTTCTACCCTGTCCCATGGGGTCGCTATGAGTTGGAATGGCAATGAGGTTTTTCTGAATTTGCAGAGTATCGCTTTCATTTTGTATCTTCTAAATTTTCAGTAACCATGGTGACACCCCCCCCCAAAAAAAAAAAAGAAAAAACAAATTGGGCTGCTATCCACAAGATTGAAACCACTAACCACTCCATGGGAGAAAGTTTGGGCTTTCTACTCCTGTGAACAGTTACATTCTCAGAAAGCCACAGGGGCAGTTCTAAGCTGTCCTACAGGGTTGCTAAGAGTCAGCATCAACTTGATGACAATGAGTGTGGGAGTTTTATTTGTTTATGGAGATTTACTAAATTATCAGGCACATTGAAGAAGAAATATTTCTTTTTTGGGTAACATATAACTAAACTCAACATTTTGAGCATGTACTTCTCACATAAGAGGAACTTGGTAGTGACAGGCTCTAATCCTGTCTCTGGTCACAAGAGTGTCTGTCCAAACAGTGTCTCTCTCAAAACCAAACTCCCTGCCATCGCGTCAGTGCTGACTTCCAGCGACCTCCTGTGCATTTCTGAGGCTAAAACTGTTTACAGGAGTAGAAAACCCAGTTTTTCTCCCACGGAGCCCCTGGTGATTTTGAACTGCTGAGCATGCACATCACAGTGCACTGCGTTCTGGAAACCATTTTTATGAATGACAAAATAATGAAACAACTTACAACAACAGAGTTTGAGACACCATGTAAGGTGTGATTATGATTTCATTGAAAAAAATTCCATGTGTATCACAGAAAAAGCCTTTTATGAAAACTGATGGGAGGGTTCAAACAGAAAACATCAAAATCTGGTTGAAAGTAGACACAAAGCAATTATTACTCCACCATCTCCTGTTCTACCTCATACTTTTATTGAGAAAGATAATTTCAAATGAACCAAATAGCATTCCTGGAAAATAATTATGGCATCTATATTGTGGGTGAAATTTTGTCTGAGTCCTGTGTTTCAGAAAGACATGCCTTCCAGAGTTTGGGTAGGGACATTTTTCTATGCCTTGTCTTAGGCTGGGTTCGCTAGAGAAGCAAAAGTAAGGAAGCTTCTGTTGCATCTAGCAAATGGCTTACCCAGTTGTAGAAGCCAGAAAGTCCAGTTCCAGGCAGATTCCATATTCATGGGTGAGAAGCTGTAGGTTTCTCCCACTTTGCCTAATTGCCCAAGGTTGGCAGGAAGACAAGAGGCTGCAGAGGTAATTGGTGGCAGCTAGCAGGTTATTGAGTACTGTCTGGCTTGGCAGGCAATATGACAGACTGTTTGCTCAAGTTCAAAGAACCTGAGGTCCTCGAGCTAGATACGTTATTCAAACCAAGCAAAGAGCAAGAAAACTTTCCCATAGTGTCCACTTATATCGGAATCTGGCCACAAGTTCAAGGTAATTAATTGGATAAAGGCTGTGACCTGAGTAAGGATATTAAATTCCACCGTAACCTTATCCCATTATGGAAGCTTACAACTGCTTGGCTGTGATTACACTGTTTGATCAGGTCACAAGGGATAACTGTATGTTAGCAGCCAAACCAGTGAGCATCTTGGCCCTGTTAAATTGACATAAAACCTTAACTACTACTACACGCCTTTTCCAGTTAATTGTTTTTGTTTTCTTTCTTACTTCCTCTTTGGTTTGATTTTTGGGGGGGAAAAGGAATTTATTTTGTAAAGTAAGGAAAGTCTTAACGAGTAGACCATTGGTCTTTCCACTCAACAATGGATATACATTTTGTTTTAGCTCATTGTTGCAACCTCTTCAGTGTTTCATATCACTTACACTGCTTCCGCCCTGTGTTTCCCGTTCTTATTCTTCCTTCTCTCCTAATCTTCTTGAACTTTGATTTGGGCTAAATGCTGTCTTTTAAAATTCTCAGATGGTTGATTATTCTACGGTGCACACACCTCCGTAGTGTTATTGTTTCTCTCTTAGACCTGTACATATTTTGGCTGGGGGGGTCACTGCATGCCTGCAGAGTGATTCAGGGCCATCGTCTCGGGCTTCTGCTTTGCCCTACCTGACCGGTAAGCCTGATCTCTTTTGTGGTTTTGGGTTCAGTTCCACCTTTTTGCCCTCCTACTCTATCCTGATCCATTCTAATGTGATTCTGTTCAGAGCAATTTACAGTGGTAACTGGGCACCGTCTAGTTCTTGTCTCAGGGTTGTAGAGACTGATGGAAAGTTCCCATGGTTCATTGGACTAATTATTTCCAGGTGACTTTGATTGTCATCACTCTCCTTTCCTCCAGTCAGCAAAGAAGAGGCCAATAGTTGCACCTTTAGATGGCTTCTCATATACTTTGAAGACCCCAGTCTTTATAAACTAAAGCAGAATGTAGAACATTATCTTTGTGAACTATCTTATGCCAATTGACTTCAGTGTCCCCCAAGCCCTGTGTTCCAGAGCCCTGTATATCTTCTCTTTGGATAGCCTAGGTCAGCGGTTCTCTACCTGTGGGTCTCAACCCCTCTGGAGGTCGAACAACCCTTTCACAAGGGTCGCCCGATTCATCACAGTAGCAAAATTACAATGATGAAGTAGCAACGAAAATACTGTTGTGGTTGGGGGTCAGCACATCACGAGGAACTGTATTAAAGGGTCGCAGCATGAGGAAGGTTGAGAACCACTGGCCTAGGTTAATCTCAGAGGTTCCTATAAGCAGATCGTCTGCATGTGCGTTGTCAGTCGGGCTCCAGAAAAGCAGTGACACTTCAGGAGCACATTGTTGGGATAAAGGCTCTGCTGGAAAAGGCTCTGGCTCTACCAGACACCGGGTTAGACTTCCAATAATGAAATGTTTTATGTTAACAACACATTGAGACCTCAGGGAATATCTTATTTAGCTTCCTGCTTTTCAGCTGTAGCATTTTAAATTAAACGATTCTACTGTTGGGAAATAATTTAACTTGTTAAGTCTCTATAAAAGAAATTATGCAAACTAGTATAATAATGTCTGCCTGAGGAAGATTTGCAAGCTCCAGCCAACTACATAACTCTCAAGAAATCCGTGATAGCTACATTACTCAATAGGTGGCTACGACAGCTTTCCAAATCTCTGACTCCTAAGCTTATCATTTTAATGAGGTCATCGCATTGTTCGGATCAGGAGACACATATCCCAGTATCTGTATCTTTTAAAAAAGCTAAAAGAAGATTCCTCTAGAATATGCCTTCCAAAACCCAAAAGTACTGAAATATTTAAAAAGCATAAGTGCTTTCCACGATGTAAATTCCAACCCTTTTCCTAAAACATGCTCCACATTCATTCTTTAATATGTAGCATCCATAATAGTGACTAAACATTGAAATTTTATAAAATGACTCCTCTTTTCCTGAATTAAAAAAAAAATCCCCAACCACAATGACTGCCTGATTTACTTTTAAAAAACATTATTGGCACATAACCCACATATTATAGAATTCAACAGTTCAATCATATTAAGAAGATTTGTATAATCACTACCACAATCATTTTAGAAAATTTTCTTCTTCCTTATCCCCATTGTTATGAGATCCCCAATTACCCCCTACCTCCCCTGCTATAACGCCCAGGAAACCATTACTTCAGTTACCGTCTCTATAGATCTACCTATACAGGATTTCGTATATAGAAAAATATACCCCCCCCCAAAAAAAAAGTTACCCTAACAACAATAAAGTAAAAGAGAAAAATTTCAATCAGAAAAAATTGAAAAACTAGAACAACTTTAAAACGGGTCAAAAGGGAGCTCAAATGATAAGGTGTTAAATGTTAACCTCACTGCATCTGCCACAATCCACTTTCTAATGCACTCTTCATGGCAGCAGGACTATTTAGTCCCTCCTCGGTGGTCAAAGGCGCTTTCCAGGAGACGTAATCCAGGTATATTTTCCCTTCACTTTTAAAAAAAAACTAAAACAACCTGTAAATGGATCAAAAGGGAGACCAAATAAGATATTAACTTTCAACCTAACTATATCTACCATAATCTATTGTATAGTGTTCTCTGTCTGATAACAGGGACAGTCACGTCTTTTGACTGTGATCAGAGAGGTTGCACCTGAGGCTTACTCTCTGCGTGGACCCTGCAAATGGATTCTGGGCTTCCACTGTCATCCGTAACCCCAAAATAAAGCATTCACAATTTAAACTCTGATATCATTCCCTGATTTGGATATGGATTTTATTTTTTTTAATCCTTGGATCACACAAGCTGCTGTGCTTTTTCAATGTGAACTATTTTTCTCTCCATATGTTTGAAACAAACATGTATGTCACCTAAGACAAGTCCATTTCAGTTTAACTTTTCCTCCTTTTTTAGCCACTCAGTCCAATATTTAGATCTGAGGGGTAAGGAATCTAGAGGGTTTTCTCTTTCTGTTTTTTGATGGAGCAATTTATTTATTTATCTATTTATTTTCCTATGAAACCCTCTCTCTCTATCCATATATATATTTTTCTATATATATATATTTTATCACTGCAACCCTACTCATTCCCTGTTCCCCTTCCCTCCCCTGGCTTCCTCATAGTCATCAAAGTCTTGTCTATTGGTGTATAAACTAAATTTTTTCTTGTTTTTCCTTATTACTATGGTGATATTAAATATTTCTCTTTGTAATGTTGACTGAGTTTGCTAAGCATAATATTCGCTAGTTTTGTCCATGTCTTGCGGTGTTTAAGAGAGTTGATTTGTTATTGATGCATAAATTTCCATAGTATGAATGTACCAGAGCTTGTTTATCTATTCTCCTATAATTGGGATTTTATGGTTGTTTTCATTGCTTTGCTATTGTGAAAATTGCTGCAGTAAACGCAAATGTACATATGTCTGTTCATGGGATATTCTTAATTTTTTTAATGTGTATATACCCAGTAGAGATATCATAAGTATACTTGGATTAGCATTTGTTTAAAGAAGTGCTATACTGATTTCCATACTTGTATAATTCTACAGTCCCATCAGTGATATAAAATTGTTCTTATCTCTTCATATGCTCTGCAGTATTTGTTATTTTCTGTTTAATTAAATTTTGCCAAAAGGGTTGGTGTGAGGTAATAGCACATTATTTAAATTTGTGTTCTCTTATTGCTAATGATATCGAACATTTCTTCACATAGTTGTTGGCTACCTGGATGTTGTCTTTGGTAAATGGTCTTGTGCTCATTCTTTGAATGGATTTTTTGTATTTTTCTTGTTAATTTGTCATAGATTTCTATAGATTTTGGAGATTAGCCCTTTTATCTGATCTATTATTACTCTTTTGTTGTGCATAAATGTTGTTAGTAGATCAGATTTTATGATGTTGGAAGTTTTTTATGACTTGATCTATTTCTTCTTGTGTTATAAGCTTGTTGAGATTTTCTACATCATTCAGTGGTAATTTTTGAAAATAACACATTTCTAGAAATGTATACATTTCTTCTAAAAATACAAGTTTGTTAGGATACAATTTTTCACAATTCGATTGGAATATAATCCATATATCATACAATTAAATCATTCAATCATATCAAGAATTGTACAATCATTACCATGATCAATTTTTGAATATTTTTCTTTATTTCCCCAAGATTAAATAGCCTTTAAAACGAGTGGTGTAATCCTATTCAGTTCCCACCTTCATTCTCTCCCCCCACCCAATCCCCTACAAACCCTTGCATCAGTTTTTATCTCTATGCATCCAATCCTTTTGTACTTCACAAACTGGTAAGCCCAACAGAAATAGTAAAGAACAAAAATGAAATAACATGATAAGGATAAGGCAATAGTAATATAAAGTAAAAAAATGCAAACAATGAATGAAAAAGAAAAGACTACCATCCATATTTAAAAAGCCAGGGTAGAACGTTTTGTCATGGAACAAGCAAGAGATGCTTGTACCTAGAACAATTTCAGGTTGGATCTAGAGGGAGGTCAATTGACCCATTATCAGGTCTGATCAAGCATAATCAGGATTACAGTGATCTATGTTTACTAGTAAGGTTGTTCCAGACCTTTGACTGAGGCTAGAGGGGATATGCCCAAAACTGAATCTGACTAGATACTCTGCAAATGGGTTTTGAGCTCCTACTGTCCTCCACAGCCTTCCACAAATTGGGTGTTCACAATTTTAGTATTGCTTCAGTAGAATATTTTCTCCACAATGATTATATTTTTAGGTTGCTTTCTGTTACAGATTTTCTGTCCATAGAATTTCTTTTAATATTTTTTGTAAAAGTGCTTATGTTTTTGTTTTGTTTTGTTGCACCAAAGGCATATCCTAGCTTTATTCAAGGGCCCGCACTGCAGTCAATATAAAAATACAAAAAGTCCCGTCCATTAAATAATGATAAAAAATCCCAAAAATGGAAAACGCGGGGCCAAGGGAAGAGGTCCCTAGTCCAGGGGCTCGGGGAGCCCTGCACACGGCACCAAGCCCAGCCGCAGGGCCCCCTGGGTATTTTGCTGTTGCAATGACGTAAGGGGGCAGTGATTGTGCTGTGGGAGTCAACCTTTCACTTCCTCTGGGGGGGCGCTCAGGTTCTGCAAGCCCCGGATGTTGTGCTGCGGCCAGAGATGAAGGTCTCAGTGGGTCTGTTAACAGTCAACCAGCAACTCCTTGACCCTGGCTGCACTGGTGTCGTCACTCTCCATGTCTAGCAGCTCATCTACGTCAATCTCCAGCTCGAGGATCTCCTTTTCCAGACAGTTGTAGAGGCGCGTGAGCTGCTCCAGGATCCACTCCTCCAGGTTGAGGCTCCTGGCGGTCATACTTGACGGTGAGCTTCCCTTGGCGCCTCACAAGGCCTTCGTGGTTCCCATGACCTAGGCCCTCCCCTGAAAGTAGACATAAGGCCCTGGGTCGCCACTGCCTGGTCCGGGCACCAGAGCTGCCAATGCAGCACCTCGCGCGGGGCCGCTATCCACCATGGTGTTGCTGGGGCCACGTATGAGCGCCGGGCCCTTCTCTGAGCCGCTGCTTACTCCAGCCGCCCATCTGCCAGCTGGCTCCGGACCACTGGATCTGGTTAGCTCACGGGCTCTGGTCAGCTCAGCTCCACGGCTGGGGGCTCGGTGGCGGCTAGGATACCTGGGAACAGCTGCAGCATGTGGAGCCCTGGGGCCTGGCCTGGCTGCGCCCTGCCCCCTACCTTCCCAACCGATCCACCTGCCCTTGGCCCCTGGAGGCCACCCGGTGCTTATGTTTTTTATAAATGCCTTTCATGTTCCCTTGTCTGTAAACGTTTTTATTTCCCCCTTATATTTGAGGGATAGTTTTTTTGGATATAGGATTCTTGGTTGCCAACATTTGTCTTCAAAACCATCTCCTGCTTTGGGGTCTGTAGGTGTTGAGGCCAATTACTTGGGGCATAGGCCTGTGCGCTGGCATGTGTTAGTACTCTGATCCTGGGCCCCCTGGGAAACACTCACCCACTTACTTAGCCAACCATTTCCCCTAATACGTGTCTGCTGTATTCTACACCAATTGGAATGAGTAAGTCAGAATCCTCCCAGTCCTGGGACTCAGAAGCCTGGACTGGATACCTCCAGCCCACGTTTCCCACTCAACTTCTCCTCAAGTATGCTGGGGGTGTGCAGTTGATTAGCAGGGAAGAGAGCTTTGTTCTCACTCCTGTGGTCCAGAGAAGCTGGTATCTATAAACAGAGCCTAGCCAGGGCGAAACAGAATCCAAAGCTTTCCAAACAGAATCCAAGGCTTTCCACCCCCTTTTCCAAGAGCTTTTTAGTCAGTTTCTCCTTGTGGTACCTCCCTCAGTTGTTCCCTTTACGCAGAGGGGGTCTGGAACTCAGGCTGCTACAATCTTTCTACTGCTCCACAAGTTTTTGTTGAGAGGAATTAAGACAGACTCTGATTGTGTGGCCATGTTTGTTTCCTCTTCCATGTAGATTTAGTTGATGCCTCACTTAGATGGCTGCTTGTTTGAATAACCAGATGTTATTCTTTCTGATAGCTAGGCACCATATCGTTTCTTCACCACACTTTGCTATAGCACCCAGATCTTCAGTGCTCTTCAGAGGAAGGTGAACAAACAGGGGCATGTCATAAGAACCAACTGTTGTAAGATTGAGGCTAGAATTCATTGAGAGCTGTCGGCTCCTACCAAGAATCAGTCTCACAAAAGCCCACAGAGCACCCATATGAGTTAGAAGTAGTTTTTTACTTTTTTTTTTTTTCATTTAGTAGAATTCTTTCATATTCATCTGTGTTATTTCATGTATCAGTAGTTGATTCATTCTTAAAGCTGAGGGGTATTAATTATGTGGATGTTGCATTCACTGGCAGAGTTTCTTTTGGGATAACTATGAATAACACTTTTATAAACATTACAGAGCAGGTCTTTGTACATAAGTTTTTCTTTCTCGCCACGCAAAAAATGTCAGTGGATTCTGACCCTTAGTGACCCTATAGAACAGAGTAGAACTTCTCCAAAGGGTTTGGAATCTGTACAGTTTTACAAAAGCAGACCATCTTTTTCTTGAAAAGCAGAGCAGAGCGACTGATGGGTTGAGCCATTGACCTTGAATTTAGCAGCCCAACACTTAACTAAGTGTATCACCAGGGCTTCTTAGGTAAATGCTTACGGCTGGCGTTTCTGGGGTGTTTAGTAAGCATATGTTTTACTCTATAACGACCTGCCAAACTTTCCTAAACTAGATGTGGCATTTTATATTTTCATTAACAGCGTATGAGAGAGCCAGTTGCTGTGCACCACTGTCAACAAATGATATGGTCAGATTTTTGTTTGTTTTTAACATTAGCCATTCTTACAAAGTTGCTGGATTCTCTGATATTTTGTAGCTATGTATATAAATGTGTAAATATATATGTATTACAATTACTTGTCAATATCTAACTCCTGTGCCTAATGCCTTGGAGTTCATAGGTGGTACACACAGTTAACCCACAGCTGTTAACTGACAGGTTAGGGGTATGAGGCTACTCAGAGACATCTCAGAAGAAAGGCCTGGTCATCTACTTCCAAAAAACCCCACAAAATACCAGTTGACTTATAACTTTGGAACCTTCCCAGGATTGAAATCACTATGGAGCACAGTTCTACTCTGATGCATGTGAGGCTGCCGTGAGATGAGATCCACTCGAAGGCAACTGGTATACAAGTGTGGAGGTATCTCCTTGCGCATTTATTTGTATACGCTTAAATATTCATGGTGTTAAGTATCTTTTCATGTGTTCCTTTACCATTCATCTCTCTTCTCTGATGAAATGTCTGTTTAGATTATCCATTTTTATTACGTTGTTAATCTTAGTATTGACTTGTCAGAATAGTCCTTTATGTGTCCTGGAACAAAAAATGTAGTCAGGTGTGTGTTTTATAAACATTTTCTCCCATTTTGCAAATTTTCTTTTTCATTTTCTTTGTTGTAGAGCACAATTTTAAAAAATCATTTTATTGGGGGCTCATACAGCTGTTATCATAATACATACATACAACCATTGTGTCAAGCACATTTGGACATTTGTTGCCATCGTCATTCTCAAAACATTTTATTTCTGCTTGAGCCCTTGGCATCAGCTCATTTTCTCCCCCTCCCACCCTCCCTCATGAACCCTTGATAATGT